>NC_089587.1:32868696-33214251 GCF_019320115.1 Miscanthus floridulus
TTGGGATAAGACCACCCCTCTATATATATGAGAGGATCACGGCCGATTGAAGGATCAAACACTCAATTATCAAAATCAATCTACAAACTTCCTTTTACCCTCTCTTCCAACCTCATGATGTTCATCCCTTGATCTGACAACCAAGGATGATGTCCTAGGCTTGCCGACCGACCTAGGGCAACCCGACAACGTCCTTGTCCCTACGGGGTCCCTCCTAGGAGAGAGCTTCGACGGTTCCTTTACTAGTTTGCTAAGAAACTAGCCGGTTCTTCGTCACGCAAGCACGTTGGTTATCCTTTGGTGGTTTGCTTGTAAACCTATCCGTTCATCATCATGAAAGAGTGACATCCTTGCTATGTTCTTCGGTCCACGGTGGCCTGGGCGTTCAAAGCCCTACTGGTGTGTGATTTGGACCACATCCGACGTCAACACACTTTTTGGCGACTCCGCTGGGGAAGAATTTGCTTTGGCTCTACTTTGTAGCCGAATCTTTTTGCCCTAGCCCTACTCCTCACTGATTTATCTTATTGTGCTCACCATTACCGTTGCATCTGGCCCAAAAGGCCGATCTCATCTGGTTTTGACCCCTTGTGTTCTTGTTTGCTATTTTGCAACGTGTTGTGCTTGCTATTGGAAAATTCAGTAAGGCTGTCAAGTTCTAAATCATGGAGTACCGAGGTGTTGCATCATGAAACTACTACAATTACCCTAAGGTACAGCTTGCAAATGCATCTTATGACCCCAATAATTATTTTGCAAGTTCTACGAGCTCTCTTGTTAATGTTGCTAGTCATAATGATACTAGATATGTTGCATCGGCTGATACTTTTGTTAATGCTCCTCATCATACACATCATAGCTATGGATATTATGGTCAAGAACCGATGCGTGTTGTAAATTCTTTGAGTTTTGATGCTACTAGCAACAAACAATATGTAAATCATTATTCATTGGCTATAAGTTCACAATATGTGGTTTTACCACAAGACATGCCGATGAATGAGAGAATTGGCTATAACAATGCTAATTATTTAGCCAATTGCTCTCAAAATTCAGCACCATATGCCAATGCTCCTATTCATAATTCGGCTTCATATGTTACTCTCAACTCGAGCCGAATTAATGATAATTCGCAAGGTGCATTGGTAATACTCATGATTTGGCTTCATATGTTACTCCTAGCTCTAGCCGAATCAATTAAAGGTGGGTAAATATTCATACTCATGATTCAACTTCACATGTTGCTAGTAACTCAAGTCAAATCAATAAGAATTTAGCAAGACATTCTCAATCAGATGTTGATTTCAAAAAAGCAATGTTAGAGTTTGAAAGAAAACTTGAGAAGCAAAGGGAAGATTTATTCCATAAATACTTTGGGAGTACTAGCAAGAGACCGATCACATCTGAGTCATTAGCCATGAGTATGAAAAAAGATGCTTTGCCCATTGGTGCAGTGAGCAAAGTAAGAATTGATTCGGTTGCAACCAAATGTTTGGCTACCAAAGCCGGACAACACAATATCCTTTCCGAATCAATCACATCTCAAAAAAATAGAAAAGCATGGGAAGCACAAGAAGCCAACTAAAATTGATTTTTTAGAAGCTAAAGGGGTTGTATTCTTATTGTGATAGAACCGCCCAATTTATACAAGATCAAGTACAGTTGTCCCCGCTAACACGTTGACACATCCATACTTTCACTCATATAAACCCGGTAGTCCGCCGAGTGTCCCGAAAGACCTCGGTAAATCAACATCACAACCAAGATCGCGTGATTAAGCAAATACACATCACATACATTGAGTTGCAGCGGAAATAATATTACAAAGGGGTTAACAAATAATAGTACAAGTTTGGGTTTCAAAACTGATTAGTGAAAACCACATAGCTTTCAAATGATTACATTAATATAAGTTCTAAATATATGGCTAGCATAGTGACATCATCCGACAAAAGCATATAGATGAGAAGTAAGTATAGAATCACCGAGCCCGCCGGTGGTTAGCCACCATCATCAATAGGTCGAGAACATCACCTGCAACAAGGTGGGACAAACCCTGAGTACTCGAATGTACTCAGCCAGACTTATCCGTCTTAAACCAAAATAAAGCGACACTAAGGATTATGCATGGCTTTCTTTAGTGGGCTAGCTGACTTGTTTGCAAAAAGCTGGTGATTTATTATGATGCAGTAACTCGAGTCAAGTGCTCACTATCTAGGAGCGATGGCGATTCGAATCAATTCCTAACCAGCTGGTGATTTATTCCTTACACAAACCTCACCCGCTAAAGTGAGATATTGATCACCGAGTCAACTATCCAGGAATCTCGAGTTTGCCAGGAACCACATGTACCCAGGGGCCGACTGACTGCACTTTGGTCTTATCATCTTGCCCCTGTGTCCAACCACACCTGCTCCGGCACAGTGCGCTGCGGGCAATCTACTCGGCCCGAATAATCTCCTAGCTTCGCGGTCGGATGGTACTTTATCCGGCCAGCTAAATGTAAGGCATGCGTTCAACATGACTCGAGGCCCAACAACGGTCGGTCCTTAATCGACACAGACGGAAACTAACAGCACCCCAGAACCCTATCTGGTTGCCTCCAACTTTTTCCGTCCGGTCTCCAATTATCCATCACACATGGTTAATTCCAGGATATCATTCTTTTCATAGCTAAATTCTTCCAGTAACCACCTATAATGTAGGTGACCGGATATCACCGATCGCTACGGTCTAAGCAAGGCAAGCATTATTCGTCCTGACTATGGGTAAGGTATAAGGTAGCAGGATAGTATAAATGCACAACGGTTTCAATCACTCAACTTAATGCAAATCGGCTCTCTTTATAAATTAGAGATAAAGCTCTGGGCTTCCGGAGCACATTCAGTTCAGTTAGCTTGACCGTCTTGATGCGGTCTAGCATTCTTAGTCCTCCATCTTGAAGATTCACCAAACAAATCTCGAGTTCACTCACACACTCCTTCACGTGATTACTAGCGTACCTAAATGAGATGCAGATCATGTTATGAATTGATGATTTAACACAAGATGCCAATAAGCATTCAAGATAAACACAAGATTATGCAAGACATAGACACCAATAGCTATTTAACTAACCTCACACCACTAACTATAGAGAGCAAGCACATCAAGCATGGCACAAGTTTCCCAAGATCTCAGGTGCTCTAACTCAGTCATCATTCAAGGCATAAGTCACACTTAACAATATACAAGCAAACACTATAATTGGAATCTGCCAATTTCTGGACATGCAAACAGCAGCTACAAGATTTAGCTATAACTGGAGTTACACAAATCCAAATGACATGTAACAAGACAATCTAGAAAGCTTATAGAATTTTCTACAATTCATCTTTAATCATATTAGCATGATTCTCAAGTAAACTAAGTCAAATATATCCATTTACAGAAACTGGTCCACAATTGACAGAAAGCAGCCATTTCTGAAACCCAACTTTAAACAGCTGTAACTCTTAAACTACTTGGCCAAATGACACCAAATTTTAATAGAAGCTAGATACATGAATTATCTACAGCTTTTGTATAAACAAGTTTCACAACAAAGCACATTATCATAAAGAACTTTGCTAAGTTCTCAGATCTATCCATAAACCACATCGGCAAGAAAATAATTATTAACTTATGTTGCAAATACATAATTGGGCAAAACCAACTTTTCCAACATTTCACACATGACTAAAGAACACCAGAAAATCTAGTGTCCATGACCAAATAAATTCTTTTAATGCATTTCTTAATTTATTTTAGATAACAAGGTGACTTAATGAACATATACCAAAAGTATACAATAAATTCTACAAAAATTATAGTGGCTCACATATCCTCTCAATAATCTACTGCACAAATTTCACTCCATTTGAATATGTATAGCAACATCTATGAAAAAGACAAGTTGCTAAAGCAAGAAATCATGTGAGAGCAAGATAAACCAATAACTCACTCATAATTCATCCAATACTCATGAAATTTTTATCACACATCGACTATCACATGAGTAGCATGCCACAAAAATTTCACTTCATTTGGAGCCCTAGATCTATAGTTATGAAAAATAACAAATTCAACTAGCATTACAACCTTACTGCACAAATCTATTTTTACCGCAAAATATTTAAACTAAAACATGCCATATTATAGATCCACTGCATAGACAATTTCACAAGGATTCCAAAAAGTCCTCATTTACTATTTTACAAATTTTCTACGATTTACTATGAATTTCCAAAGTTCCTGCAAAATAATTACAAACCAGTCCTTATGGCACTATTCACATGAGTCTATGACACTGCAGATAGGACCCTCCCTTTCTTCAAATTCTTGCGTGAAGTCCTTGACGTGGATTGGAACAGAGGGCGCCGGGGAATCGGTCGGTGGCGGCCGGAGAAGGGCCGGCGGCGGCGGGGCAAAGGTGGGGAAGCACCAGGAGGTTGGCGCGCACTCGTAGGTGGCCGCAGCATGGCCAGAGGTGGCCTGTGGCGTGCTGGCCGCGCGAGCAGGCGGGACGCCGGCGGCTGCTCCGGCGGCGACGGCACTACGGCGGCCGTGGCGACAGGAAAAGGGGCGCAGGAGGGGTGGCAAATGACGGCGAAGGTGGTGGCGCACTCGGTAGGTTCAGAGAAGGCTCGGAGGTGGAAGAACGACAGTGGCGCAGGAGCTTCACCGCTCGGCAATGGCGGCCATGGCCGCAGCTCGGCGCAGAGCGACCGGCGAAGCGAGAAGCGGCAGCGCGAGTGAGAGGAAGGAGTGTGGAAGCTCTGGCGCTCGTTATGGAGGAGCAAGGCACGAGCCGGCACGTGGCACTGAGGTGGGACGCGCGTCAACAATGGATGGTGTGCTCTGCTGCATGGGTGACGCGTTGACCTGCTGTCGAACACCTGGCGTGCATCGATGAGGGCGACGTGGGGAGCCGATTTGGGCCACTTCTAGGCCGAATCAGACCTTGGGCCAAAAACGAAGTTTGCTCACCTCGGACTGCTCTACATTTCTCATTAAGGGACTCCAGTCATTTGAGCATCACAATAGTGGGTAATTAATCTCCAAGTTAACAGCGTCAGCGCGTTGACAGCGATGAACAAAAGCCCAAATTGATGGTCAAAACGAAGTCGAACGAATGCCTATCTTTATACATGCCCATCTCCATCATGTATACTCCAACTTTTATCTTTGGACCCAATCGAGTTGCTTAATGAATTTCGGAAGAACGCGAGACGTCAATGCCGATGTCGATGAATTTCTAGACTTAGAATATTTCTAAGTGCTGAAATCAGCAGCAAATTTGATCTTGTGACCTCGATTTGACTTACTTCCTAAGATGATCTAGCTCTTAGTCCAAAAACAAAGTTTGTTCTACATGATATGGACTACAACTTTCATTTAAGGTCCAACCTCAAAACTGGTATAGATCCTGCTATTCTACTTTGACCAAAGTAGAATCACGATGAAGCTTAAATTATCCTTTTTGATCCATTGGAGCATTTTCTTGGCATTTGCCCAACATGAACCTTTCATGAATTTTGTTGTAGAGTTCATCTAGAGTCATTTGGGCATGGTTGCAAGATTTGGTTGACGATCGAGAATTCCATTCACTTTATAAAATAATTCAAGCAACGACATAACTCATCATTTCATGTGACTTCTTGATTCCAAACTTCACAAAACTTTTCCATGGATCAATATAGATGGGTATTGATGTGAGACACATGAAGATATTCCAATAACACCACCCAAGCATATATCTTGAAAAAGGGGTCTATAGGCGAGCAAAGGTGCAATATCCAAGTTTAGGTTGGGGCTCGTTTCTATAGGTTTGACCTTGACATCTTCATCATTACTTAATATGCCATGTTTGAGCTCAAACCCATTGCTTAACCAGTGGCAAACACCTAGGGTGTTACAGCCCTCCCCCTTAAAAGAATCGTGTCCCTGAGGTTCAGGACGAAAGACTTTTATGAAGAGAGACATGCTACCAGTTTCCAATATCAGCCAGAGCTTTAGGCTACATAGCTTCAAGCATAAGAGAGGCTAATTTGGTCAAGACACTTTCTGATACTTGTCCTTTGTAGTAAGTTTTGTCTGAAAGAATTTCCTTCGTTGGCCTTCATGAAGTATTGTTACTTTGGGAGGAATCCAAGATAGCAATGTTCTACGTACTTCGTCCTCGATGTACGAAGAGCAATACAAACGTAGACTAAATACTTGTAGCATCTACTTCCCTAGTGGATACAGCACATACCATATGGACTTTGCACTAGATGATAATCTTCTGAAGGATACTCATTGCAATGGTTCCATGTGTGCAGTTCTCTTTCTCTGATAACAATATTGTATGGTCTGAGTCTACCGAGTGAGTGGTAAACGTAATAGCTGACTCTATCGGCTCAACGTTCTCGATAATCATTCCTTAGGGAGCCTTTGGATCTAGGTTACAACAGGGATCTGGGTGGAATCTGATACAACCTCTTGGGTAAAAACACATATAAGGTACCAAAGGCATGTCAGCATTGGAGAACCATTGACGTAGAAGGATGTTAGCGAGGCTTGGAGGACAACATGAGTTGCAAGTAATCACAAAACTTGGGACTAGTTCACTACCAAGCAGGTTGAGCACAATTTGCCTTCATGGTGCAGTTGCACAGCAAGTTGGGTTGACTTGCATTGTAGCAGAACCAGCTTTCTTGAACTATATTTGACATCGAGGCTTCCATTCTTAGGCCAATCAACATCTCAAAAACCATAATCCAAGAAAAATATATGGTTAGACACCTTTCCAATTGCTTTCGAATTGCAAGGGCACAATTTTGACTTCTAGAACACCTTGACTGCGTTGCTAATCTTGATGTCAATTGCAAACACAACTTTCTAAAGTAAAGGATGATCACAGTCAACAGAGAAATTGTAGATTCTATACCCTTTTGTTTGCTGTTCATAACTCACAATCTACAGCTCCATTATGCATGAATTTTGGTAGTCATACAGATCCATGAGTCTTCTAAATACTCACCAAAATTCAACTCAAACGGACACCGTTTGACCATCCAAATAATTCCTCTATCAAAACTGTTGTGTTCTGAAATGGCAGCAACCAAGCCGACAAGGTATCTCTCAAATCCGATATTTTACTCAGCCAATACTCAAACCAACTTAAGACATTGAAGGGCCTTAAGCAAGGAATGAGATCACCAAGTTTAGGGTCAATCCAACTTCGTTTGAGTCACTAACCGCTGGCTTGAAGATAACCGGTTTAGTGCCACAAAATCTAGACAGATTTCGTGTCCTCCCTTTTCTTCGCTCCACACATTGAGGTGTGTGTTTGGCACTCTCTACCTTTCTCATAGCAGCAGCAGTCTTTCTCTAGCTGAGGATGGAGGCTAGAGTTTTCCTTACATGCTTCTCTGGTAACACTTCAACCATCGTTCTAGACACCAACTTGACTATGCACAAGCATTGGACTTGTGGGTTGTTTTCGCATGGCACAAAACATTATTCCACATGTAGGGCATTTCTACATTGACAAGGAACCATTCCTATATATCCTTCGGCACTTCATCCAATAGAGTCTGGACACATGTGTTAGTGGCACCTTGGGGCACAAAGATGCTGACTAAAAACTAGGGACGTGCTTTCGCTAGCTCCTACCTAGCCGATACCACGTCTTGTACTATATACGTGATTGTCCAAGATGGAATTGACTTGATAGCACATTTGGAGAAGAAGTAGCACTTGCATTGTGGGGCCAGGTTTGTTGTTTCCTTAATCAACATCGTTCTGTGAGATCTGGCCTTCATAGTTACCAAATAGTCATTACCAAACTAAAGACTAACTTTCCTACTGGTAACAAATCAGTTGTCCCTCAACACTTAAAAAGGTTCCAAATCTTCACTCTTGATAATAAAAATTTTGGTCGAAGCCTACCGATGGTCACCATTGAAGTCAGCAGAAAGGGGTCACACCAAAGAAGGTCGGTTCGTCTATGTCATCCTTATGCACCTAAAGATTGAGAACTTGGACAGGAATCTCATATATACCAGGTGACCTATTATAGCACATAATCTCTTGGTCCATTTATCATCCGACTGATAACTTGTTCAACCTTAAGTGTGGTGCACCTTTCTGATCTAATGAAAATGACATGAGTTGCTCACTAGATGATCGACGTCATTACAGGGACAGTCACGTCGAGTAGAGTCACTTATCTACCACCTCTTGCAGTCTGTTTATGTTCCTGTTAGTGACTTGTTCTTCAAAGGTTAACCGTTGGACAACTTAAAAAGAGAGTCCTATTGCATCTAGTTCGACATATAGATCTCTTGACATGATGAGGAGAGATAACCAAGGAAAAGCTCACATGAAAATAACATATCGGTGTAGTTCTATAATGGATCATGACTAGAAACCTCGATACCAGCGCGTGCCGAGCAGCACAGCCTTGTGTGTGCACCCACAGGGGCTCTCGGTTTCGTCGCGGCACCATAGATCGCTAATCGTGGCACCATTACTGAACTGACAACCAAAGTGAAATTTCTAGTGGCACCAATTAGATTGTAAGAACAAGCATTGTGCAAAAGAGGGATAGCAAACAAGGATAGTCACAAGGTTAGGAATCAACAAGGAGGCGATCTGAAGATCGAAACACAGCGCAAGAGAACATAGCTTAATTGCCAAAGACAACTAAGTATGAGATTCTTGATTAAATTCCACGCACGCCTCGCGTCTACCAAGGTGATTACCAGATGAAAGATTATCATAAGATCTGGTCATGTTGAGCAACAACATGAGACCAAGACTGATAGACATCCCGAGACGTGGGAAGGTTGGAGACAAGATAAACAAGATTCAAGGGATAGAGCCTAAGGCACTGACTAAGGATTCAGTTGATAAGGCAACGACATGATCTACGAGGAAAAGGTTCCGAAGCAGAGTAGATAGCGATTAGCGTTGCACCAGATCATCAGTAGAAGAAGGAGCAATGAGATCTAACAAGGATTTTTGAGCAAGGTCCTCCCACACAGGAGCGGGACAACCACGAAACATGCGAGCAAAGAAGGGGGCTAAGCTTGGGTCGAAGGTCAAGCAAAGGCAGGGATAAAGGTCTTTGTAGCACAACATTCAAGGGCTAGCAACCACATGTACAGGCTTAGGCTCCTAAGAGAGAACTTAATTGGAGACGACAACCATGATATTACCAAAACTTGGACGTGGTTCTAAGATAGCTCTCCTCAACACTCGTATGCTTACCGAGGACAAAAGGGGTGATAACTATGGCACTAATTAGATAACAAGCATACATACCCACCACTTGGCTAAACTAGAGGACATTATAGGTTAAGCATGTAACCACAATTATTTCTAGCAAGGCTAAGCACACACTTTTCTCAAGCACTTCCTATTCAAGTAACATGGAACAAGGCATTCTTGTTTAACTCCACACAAGGAAGATAGTGCAATACATCGATCACAAGTTACTTAGTACTTAGAACAAAGGAAGGGAAGCATAATTATGCACAAGCACAATCATGATGCATGCTCGTCCTATTTGTCCTCATGAAATTGCCAGCCTAAGGTGGCAATCACGTTCTATGTCGGTGGCATAACACGTACTCTCTCGATATATAGCTAGTCGTCAGCTACATTCAATCTACGCATTCGTGGTTAGCGTACCTGCAGGCAAATTCATTGCAGCCTATCTCCACAAAGAGATAAATAAGCACACAATGAAAGCAGTAAATTAAGATACTCTCCATATATACATCCCCAGATGTATATACTTCGATATCCATAGCTACCCGATACATATACCCGCAATTAAGTACCTTCATATATACATGTGTGTAACATGTAAATATTCCAGTAGCCACAACTAACTCTCCCTTAGACCGACAGTTGGACGGTCATGCTCTCACAACTCACACTTACCTGGACGTAGAGGCAATTGATCCATATATTACCATTCAAGCGAATGGCATCCATACAATAGCACGCCGTATGGACGACGAAAGTAAAAATTTCAATAAAGTACATCCCCCAAAGTTAGTACTTAGATAGCCACCTAATAGTCCTTAACTGGGCATAAAGGAGGATGTCGCTAGCATAGTTTTGCAAATAAGTTTTGACTAAATTTGCCTGTAGCTAAAGTTTTAGTTAAAATAGACTTTTTAAAACCAAAACTTGGCTTTTAAAACTATGTACCTGACAGTATTATGCTTAATCTCGCTCTGATACCAGCTGTGATAGAACCGCCCAATTTATACAAGATCAAGTACAGTTGTCCCTGCTAACACGTTGACACACCTATACTTTCACTATATAAACCCGATAGTCCGCCTGAGTGTCCCGAAAGACCTCGGTAAATCAACATCACAACCAAGATCGCGTGATTAAGCAAATACACATCACATACATTGAGTTGCAGCGGAAATAATATTACAAAGGGGTTAACAAATAATAGTACAAGTTTGGGTTTCAAAACTAATTAGTGAAAACCACATAGCTTTCAAATGATTACATTAATATAAGTTCCAAATATATGGCTAGCATAGTGACATCATCCGACAAAAGCATATAGATGAGAAGTAAGTATAGAATCACCGAGCCCACCGGTGGTTAGCCACCATCATCAACAGGTTGAGAACATCACCTGCAACAAGGTGGGATAAACCCTGAGTACTCAAATGTACTCAGCCAGACTTACCCGTCTTAAACCAAAATAAAGCGACACCAAGGATTATGCATGGCTTTCTTTAGTGGGCTAGCTGACTTGTTTGTGAAAAGCATAAGCTATCATGAAGAAACCATTTTTAAGTACTTTGCATCATCTTTATTATGACCTATCCATCTAGGTAAGCACCTGTACTATAGCAATCACTTGATTAACCAATAACATCCAGTTACCAATTTAGATTTAGCATATCCCATACCATCCAGATAACCATCATTGTTCCATAATAATTACTACGATGCAGTAACTCGAGTCAAGTGCTCACTATCCAGGAGCGATGGCGATTTGAATCGATTCCTAACCAGCTGGTAAAGTGAGATATTGATCACCGAGTCAACTATCCAGGAATCTCGAGTTTGCCAGGAACCACATGTACCCGGGGGCCGACCGACTGCACTTTGGTCTTATCATCTTGCCCCCGTGTCCTACCACACCTGCTCTGGCACAGTGCGCTGCGGGCAATCTACTCGGCCCGAATAATCTCCTAGCTTCGTGGTCGGAAGGTACTTTATTCGGCCAGCTAAATGTAAGGCATGCGTTCAACATGACTCGAGGCCCAACAACGGTCGGTCCTTAATCGACACAGATGGAAACTAACAGCACCCTAGAACCCTGTCTGGTTGCCTCCAACTTTTTCCGTCCAGTCTCCAATTATCCATCACACATGGTTAATTCTAGGATATCATTCTTTCCATAGCTAAATTCTTCCAGTAACCACCTATAATGTAGGTGACCGGATATCACCGATCGCTACCGGTCTAAGCAAGGCTAAGCAGTTATTCGATCCTGACCTAACAGGGTAAAAAGGTAATAAGGTAGGCAAGGATAGTAATAAATGCATCAACGGTTTCAATCAACTCCTACAACTTAATGCAACAATATATAACTCATATATAGAAAGAATTGCTTTTATAAATTAGGAGACTTATAATGCTCCAGGGGCTTGCCTGGGATCCGACACAAGTCAGTTCAGTTAGCTTGCACCGTCTTGGTGACATCTCCGGTTCTAGCACTTGCTTAGTCCTTCCATCTTTGGGATAGATTCACCAAACCAAATCTTCGAGTTCAGCTCCACATCACATCCTTCACGTGATTCATCTAGCGTACCTAAATGAGATGCAAGATGCATGTGTATGAATGTGATGAATTGTAACACAAGATGCGTCACATAAGCATTCAAGACAAACACAAGATTATGCAAGACATAGACACCAATAGCTATTTAACTAACCTCACACCACTAACTATAGAGAGCAAGCACATCAAGCATGGCACAAGTTTTCCAAGATCTCAGGTGCTCTAACTCAGTCATCATTCAAGGCATAAGTCACACTTAACAATATACAAGCAAACACTATAATTGGAATCTGCCAATTTCTAGATATGCAAACAGCAGCTACAAGATTTAGCTATAACTGAAGTTACACAAATCCAAATGACATGTAACAAGACAATCTGGAAAGCTTATAGAATTTTCTACAATTCATCTTTAATCATATTAGCATGATTCTCAAGTTAACTAAGTCAAATATATCCATTTACAGAAACTGGTCCACAATTGACAGAAAGCAGCTATTTCTAAAACCCAACTTTAAACAGCTGTAACTCTTAAACTACTTGGCCAAATGACACCAAATTTTAATAGAAGCTAGATACATGAATTATCTACAACTTTTGTATAAACAAGTTTCACAACAAAGCACATTATCATGAAGAACTTTGCTAAGTTCCCAGATCTGTCCATAAACCACATCGGCAAGAAAATAATTATTAACTTATGTTGCAAATACATAATTGAGCAAAACCAACTTTTCCAACATTTCACACATGACTAAAGAACACCAGAAAACCTAGTGTCCATGACCAAATAAATTCTTTTAATGCATCTCTTAATTTATTTTAGATAACAAGGTGACTTAATGAACATATACCAAAAGTATACAATAAATTCTACAAAAATTATAGTGGCTCACATATCCTCTCAATAGTCTACTGTACAAATTTCACTCCATTTGAATATGTATAGCAACCTCTATGAAAAAGACAAGTTGCTAAAGCAAGAAATCATGTGAGAGCAAGATAAACCAATAACTCACTCATAATTCATCCAATACTCATGAAATTTTTACCACACATCAACTATCACATGAGTAGCATGCCACAAAAATTTCACTTCATTTGGAAGCCCTAGATCTACAGTTATGAAAAATAACAAATTCAACTAGTATTACAACCTTACTGCACAAATCTATTTTTACCGCAAAATATTTAAACTAAAACATGCCATATTATAGATCCACTTCATAGATAATTTCACAAGGATTCCAAAAAGTCCTTATTTACTATTTTACGAATTTTCTACGATTTACTATAAATTTCCAAAGTTCCTGCAAAATAATTACAAACCAGTCCTTATGGCACTATTCACATGAGTCTAGGACATTGCAGATAGGACCCTCCCTTTCTTCAAATTCTTGCGCGAAGTCCTTGACGTGGATTGGAACAGAGGGCGCCGGGGAATCGGTCGGTGGTGACCGGAGAAGGGCCGGCGGCGGCAGGGGAAAGGTGGGGAAGCACCAGGAGGTTGGCGCGCACTCGTAGGTGGCCGCAGCATGGCCAGAGGTGGCCTGTGGCGTGCTGGCCGCGCGAGCAGGCGGGACGCCGGCGGCTGCTCCGGCGGCGACGGCACTACGGCGGCCGTGGCGATAGGAAAAGGGGCGCAGGAGGGGCGGCAAATGACGGCGAAGGTGGTGGCGCACTCGGTAGGTTCGGAGAAGGCTCGGAGGTGGAAGAACGACAGCGGCGCAGGAGCTTCACCGCTCGGCAATGGCGGCCATGGCTGCTAGCTCGGCGCAGAGCGACCGGCGAAGCGAGAAGCTGGCAGCAGCGAGTGAGAGGAAGGAGTGTGGAAGCTCTGGCGCTCGTTATGGAGGAGCAAGGCAGCGAGCCGGCGCATGGCACTGAGGTGGGATGCGCGTCAACAATGGATGGCGTGCTCTGCTGCATGGGCGACGCATCGACCTGCTGTCGAACACCTGGCGTGCATCGATGAGGGCGACGTGGGGAGCCGATTTGGGCCACTTCCAGGCCAAATCAGACCTTGGGCCAAAAACGAAGTTTGCTCACCTCGAACTGCTCTACATTTCTCATTAAGGGACTCTAGTCATTTGAGCATCACAATAGTGGGTAATTAATCTCCAAGTTAACAGCGTTAGCGCGTTGACAGCGATGAACAAAAGCCCAAATTGATGGTCAAAACGAAGTCGAACGAATGCCATCTTTATACATGCCCATCTCCATCATGTATACTCCAACTTTTATCTTTGGACCCAATCGAGTTGCTTAACGAATTTCGGAGAACTGCGAGACGTCAATGCCGAATGTCGATGAATTTCTAGACTTAGAATATTTCTAAGTGCTGAAATCAGCAGCAAATTTGATCTTGTGACCTCGATTTGACTTACTTCCAAGATGATCTAGCTCTTAGTCCAAAAACAAAGTTTGTTCTACATGATATGGACTACAACTTTCATTTAAGGTCCAACCTCAAAACTAGTATAGATCCTGCTGTTCTACTTTGACCAAAGTAGAATCACGATGAAGCTTAAATTATCCTTTTTTGATCCATTGGAGCATTTTCTTGGCATTTGCCCAACATGAACCTTTCATGAATTTTGTTGTAGAGTTCATCTAGATTTGGGCATGGTTTCAAGATTGGTTGACGATCGAGAATTCCATTCACTTTATAAAATAATTCAAGCAACGACATAACTCGTCATTTCATATGACTTCTTGATTCCAAACTTCACGAAACTTTTCCATGGATCAATATAGATGGGTATTGATGTGAGACACACGAAGATATTCCAATAACACCACCCAAGCATATATCTTGAAAAAGGGGTCTATGACGAGCAAAGGTGCAATATCCAAGTTTAGGTTGGGGCTCGTTTCTATAGGTTTGACCTTGACATCTTCATCATTACTTAATATGCCATGTTTGAGCTCAAACCCATTGCTTAACCAGTGGCAAACACTAGGGTGTTACACTTATCTAGTGACTACCACATCATTGACGACCCTCAAATTATAGCCGAACAATGTTCAGCTAATAAAACATATCAAGATGATGGAGATGAAGCCCCTATAAGCAAAAAGGAAGAAAAGATGCACAGTGGTGCAGATGAAACCGGCCAGGCCAGTTTCATCCCTTACCGTTGCTGCTAAATCACGCCAGGTTGGTTCCTCTGGTTCCAGCAGCCACCGATGTGTCTTCAGATGATTTGGCCTCTACTGTTGATTGTTTTCAGGAGATGAAGAGCAACATTATTCAAATCAAGGACATACACTTCTTCAACATGATAACATGGTACAAAATACAAATATTTTGCTCAAATTTCAATCCGGTCATACTATTTCAATTTTTGCATCTATTAGAGATATCCTTGCTAGTAGTTATAAAAGACCGATTGAGAATGACATTTTATTTGTTGATGATAAAACAAATTCAGATTCTATCGGCCAACGTATTATGCCATATGGCAAGGCCGATAGTGCTAGTTTTCAAAGCTAAAGCTTCCTAAAAGCAGCTAGAAAGGTGTGGCCGAATGGGTTTGATGTCAATCTGATCTATTCGTTTGCCTAGCTTTAAAGCCAACTCCACAAAGAATCGGTTAAAGAAATCAAAGTACACCTTTGACTTTACTTTTTGTGATCATGTCTTTGATATTTTGCTCAAGAATAATTTTTATTAGAATCATTGATCACAATGCTTTGCCATCTATTCAAACTTAGAAGGCTTACATATTCCAAGTGGCACAATTCTTCTGATCATAATACTTCTAATTGCAATGTGTTTCATCGAGTGATCCAATCAGCCATTGATAAAGGATGATTGAGATTTTCTAAAGCTCAACAAATGGACCAATTAGATTCAATTGGTCTTGATGGCAAACATATTTTAATCGACTTGCGTAGCTGATCACTCAAAGCTCAAGGCTCAAATGCCCAGGAGAGATTGTGGAGCCCCAGTAAAGACAAGGTTGTTGTCCATGAATTGCAAATAGAAGATACTCTAGAGGACAACCAAAATTATCTTGGTTCCAGAAGACACTATGGGGTAGGTGGAATCTCTTCAGCTAAAGCAAAGGCGATTGATCCATTGAGGAAGGGGAATCGGCTAAGGATCCTTCTTTGGAGCATTTCTATCAAGATGGGGAGGAAGAAGAAGGATGTTCATAGAGCTATGGTGGTAAAGGTCATGACAAGCGAAGGATAGAAGGGCAAAGGCTCGCTTCGAGGAACTTCTAGCTAAATATAAGAAGGAAGCAGAATTGAATGACACTATCGGCCAAAAAGTACAATCATCAAGATTGCCTCCATAACAAAATCTCAAGGGTGGAATTGGCAAGGGAATAGGTCCCATGTAGCAGCAACACATTCTCCTTTTGAGCAGCCAATTCCCATGTCATATGGACCACAGCCCGCATATTTTCATCCTTATTCATCTTGGGGCTGGTTTGATCAAGAGGCACATGTTCCACCATATTTTAAGCCACAATACATAGAGTATGCAGCTCCAAGATACTCAGAGAGATCATCATCTTATAAAGACCATTTTGATCAGAATCGGTTCGGAGCTCAACCAAATAAGAAAGTGCTAAAGCAAGTTTACCGTGTGAAGTATGATGGCCAAAAGAAGAAAAGTTTCAAATCTGAATTTAACTATTGAAAAAGCCAATTACATTGCTGAAAAATCTAGCTAATGGTGATAAGAAGTGGGAGAATCATTTATTAATATTGTAGATGCCAAATCTGAACAAAAGAAGGTGAGAGTGCTCAAAATTAAGAAAGATTTGTTGTTGTCTAAAATAGAAATAAAATTGATTTACCAAAGTGGCAAGAAGCAAGCTACAAAAGCTTAGTGTAGAGAAGCTAAAGAAAAAAAGCTTGTTGTGGGTTTCTAAAGGAAGAATTCAAGCTTAGAAGGATGATGCTCAAGTAAGTGGTGTAATGAAGGAAAAGGAAGGAAGGAGATTCAAGAAACAATTGCCAAATTAGAGGTTTGCACCAAATCATCAAAGTCATTGGTCATGGCATCATCCATATTCTCTGCCTATGTCGATGTGGAATTCATCCCTAGGTATGCATGATTATCCCTCAACTCTTTATTTTGATCCTTGGTATGGGTCTTTATGTTATGAAGGGTTGCCAAATCATTTTGCTTATCGATGGTGCTCTATTTCAAGAGTCAAATTGTTATATTTCAGTTATGTATACTTCTGTGGATGAATTCATATGGCCGATACTTTGTTATCGCCCTTAGCATAAAAATATAGCCGAGGAGTGCTTACAAACCATCGTGCTATGAGAAGACCCTCCACGGAATTTACTTTGGTGTCTTTAAGGCCTGGGGGCATGATATATGCATTCTGAATTTACCTCATGGATGTGACAATATGATTAATTGGCTTGCAAAGAAGGCCAAGGTGTTGGCATAATCATTATTTCACACAATGGTGTTGTTTGAAACATCAAGCCGATTAAATTACATTTGCACCAAAATTCGAGCCGGAGGTGAAGTTTTCTTATTCGGCTTGCAATATAGCAATCCATGAAGGTAAAACATGTTAGAGCCTTTGGTGGTTCTCTATTGATGGTACAACAAGTTGCTGGTGTGTTTAATGTTTTGAAGGATCACCTATTGCATATTTTAACACGTGCCTTGACATTATCAAGCAATTTGCCAAATTTCAAATTCGGCATATTCCAAGGCATGAGAATCATAAAGCTAACATGTTGGCTCAACAAACATCATGTTATGACATTGGTGGGTGGAATTTTCACACAAAAACAAAGCTGATGCATCGCATCGCTGCTCTGGAGGCTACCAAACCGGCCAGGCCAGTTCTACTATGTACAGTGGCCAATGAACCGGCCTGGCCGGTTTGCCTATGAGTTTTTCCCTGAATTGTCTCAAATTGCTCCCTATTGATGCTAAAGCCGATTCAAGTGATTGGAGGGCTCCCATTATTCCATATTTACAAGATCCAGGTATTAAAGTTGATAAGAAGGTTCGACGAAGTGCTTTCAAGTTTATTTTGCATAATGATGAATTATATCGAAGAACTGCCGAAGATTTTCTACTTAAATGCTTGAATGATGATCAGGCTAGAGTGGCTATGGGAGAAGTCCATGAAGGTATTTGTGGTATGCAGCAATCGGCTCCCAAGATGAAGTGGCTCTTGAGGAGGGTCGGTTTCTATTGGCCCACTATGATTGTCGTTTGCTTTCGCTACTACAAAGGTTGTGAAGAGTGCCAATGGTTTGGTAATATTTAGCTGGTCCCTGCTATGTTGATGCATCCTATTAGCAAACCATGGCCATTCAGAGGTTCGGGGCTAGATTTCATTGGCCAAATACATCCCCCATCATCAAAGGGACATCACTGTGTCTTGGTGGCTACAGATTATTACACTAAATGGACTGAAGTGGTTCCTTTGAAAAATATGACACATAGAGAGGTGATTGAGTTTATCACCGAGCACATAATACATAGATTCGGCATTCCCCAAATATTAACTATGGATCAAGGAACTTGTTTTGTGTCTAAAAAAGTGAGGGATTTTGCCGAATTATATAAGACTAAGTTGCTCAATTCATCTCCTTATTATGCTCAAGCCAATGGCCAAGCGAAATCGAGCAATAAGACTCTGATCAAGTTGATTAAGAAGAAGATTGAGGACAATCCTAGAAGGTGGCATAAAGTCTTGTCTGAGGCCTTGTGGGCTCATCGCATCTCTAGACATGGTGCTACTAAAGTTACTCCTTTTGAGCTTGTTTATGGTCAAGAGGTCGTGTTGCCCATTGAGGTGAATTTGGATGCATACAGGCTTGCCAAGCAAAATGATTTATCTGTTGTTATGTATCATGATCTTATGATGGATAATATTGATGAGGTAATAGATAAGAGAATTCAAGCTTTGAAGGAGATTGAGAAAGATAAAGCTAGAGTTGCAAGAGCTTATAACAAGAAAGTGAAAAGCAAATCTTTCCAAGATGGAGATTTAGTGTGGAAGACTATTTTGCCTCTTGGATTGAAAAGTAACAAGTTTGGCATGTGGTCACCTAGATGGGAAGGTCCATTAAAAGTGACCAAAGTCATATTTGGAAATTCATATATGCTAGAGACATTGTAAGGTGGACGTCTCCCTAGAGCAATAAACGGGAGGTATTTGAAACAATACTTTCCAAGTGTTTGGCAAGAAGCCTAAGAGCTCATCAAACAATGGCCGATACATGTATCGCCCTTAGAACAAATATTGCCGATGTATACATCGCCCTTAGCCACTAGATAGCCAATGAGTTGGACATCGTTGCTATTTTAGTTTGTCTTTTGTTTTCAGGTTCACCTAAAAACAGGGGTGCATATGTTGACAACCAAAAGTAGCCAAATCATATAATGGACTCTGCCATCATATTTCTATCGTCTAGATGGTCAGAAAACATATTTGGATCATCGCATTTGGAGCCCGGACGAACAAAAAACATTTCAGGGCTGCTGACCCTACTAGAACCGGCCTGACCGGCCAAGCTGGTTTGGGCAAGTTCCTCAAATGCATGATTTGATTGCACCATTGCGTTCCCCTCATCGAGTTGATTGAAAAACATATATGGTTTGCCTCGTTTGGAGTATGGATGAATTAATTACAATTTTTGGAAGATTTTCTACACCGGACTGCAGCAGAACCGGACAGGCCAGTTTGAACTAGCTAGGCTAGCTTGTAAACCAGCCAGGCCAGTTTGCCTGCACTCGTGGGTGCCCAAGCCCTATGAAAACTGGCCTAGCCAGTTCTCAAGCCTGTTCCAAACCGACTAGGACTCAATTTGGATGAGATTTTTGATAGGAAACTTAAAGATTACGATTTGGAATTGTTTTCTATTGGGATGAGACCACCCCCTCTATATATATGAGAGGATTACGACCGATTGAAGGATTCAACACTCAATCATCAAAATCAATATACAAACTCCCTTTTACCCTCTCTTCCAACCTCATGTTGTTCATCCCTTGATCTGACGATCAAGGATGACGTCCTAGGCTTGTCGGCCAACCTAGGTCAACCCGACGACGTCCTTGCCCTGATGGGGTCCCTCCTGGGCGAGAGCTTCGATGGTTTCTGTGCTAGTTTGCTTAGAAACTAGTCGGATCTTTGTCACGCAAGCACGTTGGTTATCCTTTGGTGGTTTGCTTGTAAACTTATCCATTTGTCATCACGAAAGAGTGACATCCTTGTTGTGTTCTTCGGTCCGCGGTGGCCCGGGCATCCAAAGCCCTACTGGTGTGTGATTCAGACCACATCCCACATCCGACGTGCACAATTTGATGTAAATTTTCTTTTTGCTTTTCTATAAACATGGTTAAACACAGGATAATTTGACTTAGGACAAAATCAGAATTCATTATATTTGTGAATGGAGGGAGCACATATAAATGTTGCTAGTCAAATTACCATATGAAAGACTATGTTCTAGTTGATATACTTATTTTTGTAATAATTGGAAGTAACTAGCTAGCAGAGAAGGTGCATTCAAAAATAAAGGCTACCCTTTTGAAAAGTAGAGTTCGAATGTATATTTTTGGATGTGTGTGTGTAGCCTTTATTATTTCTTGGCCGACAAAAAGGTGGCAAGGTGCTACAACAACTCAACGAAAAGGGAAAGAAAATTGAAGTTCTGCGCTGAAATGCTTATAGACCTGCGGGAGGCTGGCCATAATCAACGTGCAGGTTATGAAAAAGGATAGATGTGGAGGCACACTTTTATATTTCCACAACAATTATCTGTTAGAAAGTTATAAACTCTAGGTGTAGATCTAGCAGGTAAAAAAACATCTATTAGTGTACCTTGGTAGCTAGTGCGCCTACAACAACCAGAGATGAAGTGTAGTCATAGTCCCTATGGTGACGCGAGGAACAACGTCCCAATGGTGGCACTACAGAGGCGACGATGAGGTTGGTGGCGGCGAAGTCAGTGGGTCTTCCCGTCGCTGGCAGCACCCTCTTAGATCGGGTTAGGTTTTCTGTTGGTGGCTCACGGTGGCTCCGATCAACCTCGTTGTTAGAGCCATGATCCCCACCTCTCTTTATAGTGCTGTGCGACAGGGGCCCACCAACCATATTAGGGTTGGGCGCCCCCGATCAAGGTGCTGATCCAAGGGCCCAATAGGCCGTTGAGCCTATCGGTGAAGATCAACTAACATTCTCCCCCTTGATCTCACTACCATCTTTCAATTTCATATTATTTACTTTTGTTCATTTCATTACAGATTAGCGCATAGAGCATATTTCATCGTCACGGTCAATTGTTGATAGATTTAACAGGTACAACACACCACTCTGTTCTGAAATAGATACTTAACTTTGGGCCTTCTTTTGTCTAAGAATTATAAGCTTTCCCTTAAATCCATGCTAGCTACATGTTCTCTGAACACGTTGGGTGGTAAGCCCTTTGTAAGTGGATCCACAAGCATCTTTTCGATACTTATATGCTCAAGACTTATGACATGATCCCAGACTTTATCTTTCACAATATAATACTTTATGTCAATGTATTTGGCAGCAGCACTTGACTTATTGTTATGAGCATACTGTACTGCCAGATTATTATCGTAGTATAACTTAAGTGGTCTATAGATGTCGTCAACCACTTTCAAATTGGGTATGAACTTCTTTAGCCAGTTCACCTGCCCCGTTGCCTCATAACACGCTACAAACTCGACATACATTATGGACGATGTAGTAACGGTTTGCTTTGAGCTTTTCCATGAAATAGCTCCCCCTACGAGAGTGAATACATATTCAGACATGGATTTTCTATCATCTCCCGCATAATCAGAATCAGAATATCCCACTATATGGAGTGAATATGATCTTCTATACGTCATCATGAGGCTTTTTGTTCCTTGCAAATAACGCAAGACTTTCTTTACCAATTTCTAGTATTTTATTCTAGGATTGCTCTGGAATCTACCAAGTAACCCAGTAACAAATGCCAAGTCAAGACACGTACATACTTGAGCATATTGCAAGCTTCCAATAGCTGAAGCATATGGAACCGTTTTCATTTGATCGATCTCATACTAGTTCCTAGGGCATTGAAAATCTCTATATTTGTCGCCCTTGACTATAGGAGCAGGTGAAGGACTACATTTGTGCATACTAAATTTCTTTAAGATCTTTTCTATGTATGTCTTTTATGACAGTCCTAATACCCCTTTACTTCTATCTCAGTGAATCTCAATCCCTAAAACAAATGAAGCTTCACCAAGATCTTTCATATCAAATTTTGAGGACAAATACTTCTTTGTCTCCAGTAGTAGACTGACATCACTACTAGCAAGTAAGATATCATCCACATATAGGACAAGGAAGATAAACTTCTCATTCTTAAACTTTGCATAGACACAATTGTCCTCTATATTCTTTTTAAACCTAAAATTCCTTATTGTCTGATCAAACTTCAAGTACCACTGTCTTGAAGCTTGTTTTAATCCATAAATAAATTTCTTTAGGCGGCATCCTATTCGTTCTTTTCCTTCCATGACAAAACCTTTCGGTTGTGCCATGTAAACATTTTCCTTCAAGTCCCCGTTGAGAAATGTCGTCTTTACATCCATATGATGTAATTCTAAATCGTAATGTGCCACTAATGCCATTATGATTATGAAAGAATCCTTACATGAGACTAGAGAAAAGGTCTCATTGTAATCAATGCCTTCTCTTTGCGTAAAGCCTTTTGCCACAAGTCGCGCTTTATATCTCTCTATATTCCCTTGAGAGTCAAGTTTTATTTTGTAGACCCATTTACAGCCTACTATTTTGGCTCCTTTAGGAATTATTTCTAAGTCCCAAACTTTATTGGCATTCATAGATTTCATTTCATCTTCCATGGCCTCAAACCACTTTGATGAATGATCACTTCTCATGGCTTCTTCAAATGAGGTGGGATCATCATCCTTTTGAAATTTCTCAGTGTTGTATACTTCATGGTTAGCAGGAATAGCTGATTTTCTAACTCTTTGAGACCTTATAGGGGCCTCCACATTTGGTCCATCTTCTGTTTGAGGCTGTTGTTGCTCCCTCTTATGTGTGGTAATAGGTTCTACAGGATTATGAAGAACAGGTTCCTCATCGTCATTCATTATTGCCACAGGCGAAATAACAACAGGTGCTGGCACCACAGTATCTTGCACTGTTGGTGCAGCGATAGCAGGTAGTGAGAAAAATGGTTCATGAATTATTAGAGTGGGCGCATACACCTGCTTCTCTTTAAGGTCAATTTCTCGAGCTACCATGCTCCCCCTCATCATTTCATCATCTAGGAAGACAGCGTCTCATTTCCAAAAACTTTGTATGTCTATCCAGACAGTAGAAACGAAAACCTTTTGACTTTTCTGGGTAGCCAATAAAATGACAACTTACTGTTTTAGGATCTAGCTTTCCAATGTTTGGGTTAAATACTTTAGCCTCAGCAGGACTCTCCCACACATGTGAGTGGTTTAGTGAGGGTACTCTTCCTGTCCACAACTCATACGGTGTTTTAGGCACCGACTTACTTGGTACACTATTGAGAATATGAATGGCTGTTTTTAACGCCTCCATCCATAGGCTCAACGGTAAGGTGGAGTAACTTATCATACTGCACAACATGTCCATCAGGGTACGATTGCTTCTTTCAGCTACTTCATTCTGCTGAGGTTCGCCCGGTATAGAATACTGGGTTACTATACCATTCTCATGTAAGAACCTTGCAAAAGGTCCAAGAATTTAGCCATATGGGGTATGCCGACCGTAGTACTCTCCCCCATGGTCAGACCTGACTATCTTAATCTTTAAATTGCGTTGGTTTTCAACTTTTGCCTTAAATATCTTAAATTTATCCAATGCTTCTATTCTTTCTTTGATTGGATAAATGTAGCCATAATGGGAGTAATTATCTATGAATGTTATGAACGAATCATAACCATCCACACTCTTTATAGGAAACTGATCACAGATGTCTGTGTGAATAATCTGTAAAATTCTTACGCTTCGATTGACATCTTTCTTAATTTTCTTTACATACTTTCCTTTTATGCATTCTCTGTATTGTTTTAAATCTGAGAGCTCTAATGGAGGAAGAATATTATTCTTAACTAGTCTTTTTATTCTCCCCCTCGAAATATGGCCTAAACGACAATGCCATAATTTCGATGACGCATCGTGAGCTCTCTTATGCCACCATTTCTAGAGTAACTCTCTGTCACCAGCTGCTTTATCAGCTGGGTAGCATATGTCTTTGAAGAGCCAGTGAACTGACACTTTATTCTATCGAGGTACTCGGTGATAGTGTCACACTCTGGAATTGAGCCCACAATTGCAGGCTTAATCGTGTTCTTTATCACAGTCAAATATTTCTTGTTGGCAGTGACCCACTTCCTATGCTGAAGGTCATAGGACATCTTTTGGAATTCAAAATCCCTCTTTTTAGTTGTTCAAGCGGCATTAGCCTCGTTTGTCTCCCTCACCGGTGCCACAGGTCCACCTCAGCCAAGATGAAGGCCAGGTCAATCTTTTTCTTCCACTCCATATAGTTGTCACCTTTGAGAGTGTGGATATCTTTGATATAATGCATCAAGTTGTATCCGCCTTGCAACACAATTCATATAGAGTGAGAACATAAATAAAATAACAACGATTGCATGCCTTGATTTCAACGTTGGTCAAAATTAAAACATACAACTGTTCTTATACACAAATTCTACATCACTGTTGGATAGAAATAGAATTAATGCACAAAATCATTAAAATTACGATATTGTTATTAACAACATTGGTTAGAAAATAACAACATCATAATCATGTCAAAATCTCTTTTTCTCAAATTAAATATCACGTTGGTTCAAAATAACTGGAGAATAAACAATTTCTTTAGCAGCGGAAACATAAAAAAATTCATTATCTATTTTTCAGAAGCATTAAACTTTTCTCAAATATTCTGTGAAAAATTATCCCATTGGTTCAAATTTTAACAGAGATATTAAACTAGACAAAATTCTATCAAAATTTGCTTCTGAAAATAATAAAAACAAAACTCTGTGTTTACTATTCATTCAGCCTGGCAGCAGAAAATTTCCGCGTGGCCCAGCTGGCAACAGCAGCGCATGCGGCCAGCAACACGCGTAGCCTATGAAATCGGCCCGACATGGTCTGCTAACGCGCGCGTTGTGCCTCCCAGGCCGCAACCTCGGCCTGGGCCGGCAAAGCCACCCGCCCGCGCGCTCCCTCCTGGGCCGGACCCCGGTCCGATCAGTGCTGGCCGTTCATCTGAGATCGACGGTCGTCCGCGCGTCTCAGGAGATCAAAAGCGAGCCGCGGCCGGTGCCCCGAAACCCTAATTCCATTTCCATCTTCCCTTTCTCTCATCCCCGCGAGCGACAGAGCACAGCCGAGAGCGCGAAGCGGACGCGCCGCAGGGGATGGCGGCTCCGCCATGGCACCCCTCGCCGGCGCACGCGTGCGGCCGGAGCCACGCGCGGCACCATCGAGCGGCACCACGGTGGTGCCCTTTTGCCCCGAGCCCGAGGCGGAGATCGTGCGGCGGCGCTTCTCCCACCCCGGCGGCTAAGGTTGTCTTCCCGCGCGGTGTCCACGCGACTGCCGGCGGTGGAGACGGAGCGGGCGAACCCAGGTAGGAGCCCCTACCCCATGTCCGTTCACTCTCTTCCCCTTTCTCATCTCGAGTTAGGGTTTCGTTAGGTAAGCCGCCTTGCTAGCTCTTCCCCTTTCCCCTTCTTTTCTTTTGGATCTTCTTTCTTTTCTTCTCGGAACTTTGCCGATTGGGGATTAGAGTTAGGGTTGCGTATTGTTCTTCTTCCCCGAGCTATTTGCGCGGGTTAGGGTTATGGTTTGTCTCACTGGAGTCACTATTCATCTTCCCCAACGAGTTCTTCGTGGGTTTGAGCTTGGATTCGGGTTCTTCTTGAAGCCGAGTCCTTCTTCTTACTCCTTTCCTTCACCCTGTTAGGGTTGGGGTTTGGTGACTCTCTTTTAGATCCAAAAATCGAATCTCTCACCTCGGCTCTGTTCTTTTCTTGCCGCGCACCGGCGAAGGCGGCGGTGCAGCACCTTTCCCCACTCGGTGACGGTGGTGACCGGCAGTTGAGTGACGCCCGCCACCCCCCGGTCTCTTTTCATTTTTTACCCGGTTAGGGTTAGGGTTTCAATCCGAACCGGATCGAACCCTCTGTTACTCTTCGATTTCTTTTCAATTCTCTACCCCATACTAGATCTATACACTGACAACTCGGCTCTGGTACCATTGTTACAAAGTTCTAAACTCTAGGTGTTGGTGTACCTTGGTAGCTAGTGCGCCCGCAGCGACCGGAGATGAAGTGCAGTCACAGTCCCTACGGCGACGCGAGGTACAACGTCCCGGTGGTGGCACTGCAGAGGCGACGGCGAGGTTGGTGGCGGCGAAGTCAGTGGGTCTTCCCGTCGCTGGCAACACCCTCTTTAGATCGGGTTATGTTTTCTGTTGGTGGCTCACGGCGGCTCCGGTCAACCTCGTGTTATAGCCCCGATCCCCACCTCTCTTTATAGTGTTGTGCGACAGGGGCCCACCAACAATATTAGGGTTGGGCGCCCCCGATCAGGGCGCAGATCCAAAGACCCAATAGACCGTTGGTGGAGATCAACTAACATTATCCTCCATCGCTGGGCAAGTGAAATGCTTGCAAATAGCAATACCAATCAGATATCTGCACCATTCGACTGTGGCCGTCACTTAGTTTAGCAAACACGCGTGTACAGCGTGCTCACTACATGTATTGGATGAACTGTGCTTCCACTTGATGACTCGACTTAATTTCACTGACTTTTACCAATACGCTTGGGGCTCGTTTGACAGGACTTTTGGAGTAGCTACGGCTCTGGCTGAAGTCCTGCCCAACGGTCTGAAATGGATTCGACAAAGAAAGCCCAAAGGAGATGGAGTTGTTTTTGTACTGGTGGGGGATCGACAAAAACATGACTTCTCTCAGCTCTTCCTCACATTTTCTTTGAGGAATCTGGAGGGGTCTTGGCCCCTACAGTAAAATTAAAATAAGCAAGGAAAACAAGGTTCGAGACTACACCGAGAAGAATTAAGAAATGAATAAGGAAATAATAAAGATAAGAGCAAAAATGCAGATTACTTTTGAATCCATCAATCAAAGGTTGCAGAAATACTCTTCTTTGCTCTGAGCTTTAACAGAGAGATTTCTCTTCCTATTCGCAAAAAAAGGAGAGATTTCTCTTCCTCACAAATTATAATAGAACCACCATTGAAGTTATTTTATCAAATATTTTCTATAACGATTTCAGCTTCACCAAAGAAAACTGTTCCACAAGATGATGAAAGCTAGAGCCCTGCCAAATTGACTCTGGATGCATCATACAAAAACGAACAGATAAGATTGGTTGAGATTGACCAAACTGAAAAATAGATTGCTGATTGCACCAACAGTCAAACCCACGGGGTTTGATCCAAATCTCCTATCAAAATATGGCTATGTATTATGTATAGAAATGCAGAAGACCGTAGAGGGTTGATATGCGTCTAATGCTTATTTGCACAAGTTAATGCGTATCTACCTGCATTGTGAAATGTCCACTCGGGAGAGGGGAAATGGCGCATCATCTATTACCGACTCTGCAACCACTAGTAGTTTTAGAAGAAAACAATGTTAGTTTAATACTTAATGCCACTTTGAGATGGCATGAGCAAGGTTCAATGATGAAGCGATATTGCAGGATTATAGTCTACTTGAAGTGAGCAGATGGTCAACAAGTAGTGGTATATTTCACTGGATGCCGTTCAGCGGCAGTGGTAAACATTCTAATAAGCAAGATGGTGCACGTGCTTTTTCTCTTAGAAGTCCAGCAAGAGAATTTACATCTACGTATTACTCCCTCGGTCAAAAAAAGAATAGTTGCACGCCAATTCAATTAGTTAATATTTAACTAAGTTTCTAATGAATAATATTCATATTTATAGCTCCAAATTAATTTATTATGAAAATACATTTCGTAATTAATCTAATAATAATTATTTGATATCATAAATATTAATTTTTTTTATCTATAATTGGTTAAACTTAAGATACTAAAAATATGATATTATGCTAGAATTGTTTTCTTTCTTAGATGGAGAGAGTAGCATACTAGCGTAGCTAAGTGCAGAGTTAGTTTGAGGCTTCTGTGCTGACATCGTCAGGAATGCTTGAAATTTACGACAAATTACATGAGCATGCTGCAATAACAAAGACTTATTTGGCTCAGTTTTGTGATGGTCTGATTCAGAATCATATTGAAACAGGGCTATATACAGAGACTAATGAGTTGGCTGCTACAGTGTTGGTAGTGCGTCTAATTCCTTTGTGCGCAACATATGTATGCGCATACACCAAGTCTCACGCTCGGTAGAGGGGAAATGGCGCAACAATTATCATTCCACCAAGGCACCAACTATGCGAGCATTTTTTGTTGAAAATAATAGAGTTTATTGGTCAACGGAATTTTGCGATGGCGCGAGCAAAGCTCAATGATGAAGTGATTTATGTAGGCCCTGTTCTCTTGTCTTATAATCCGTACTTTTTAACTTGTTTTTTTAGCTGAAACGATATTTTTCTCTCACAACAAATTAGCCAAAATAGTGTTTCGGCTTGTTTTTCAGCGAAGCGAACGGGCCGTGATCTGACTAGTTTGCATTAAACGGAAGCCCATTCTCTACAAAACAATTGTTTAAGCTCGGTTTGATCCACTAGCAGGTAATAATTAAATAACAATTGTTTAGACCCACTAGCGGGTAATAGTTAGCTAGCTAGTTCACAAGTAATATTAGCCAGCTAACTATTAACTAGGTAGCTAGTGAGGTGTCCATTGATCCATTAGCTAAAAGATAAGTTTCCTGGTGGTTTTTGCTTATAATGCCCTTCATTTCTAAGTATTTGTTATTGGTGTAAATCACGTGGATAGAGATAGGTGGGAGGGAAAAAAATACCATTTTTAATGTATCAGCTGCTATTAGCTGGATTGCGAAATTAGTAAGATAGATGATGTTAGCTATGTGCTTAGTTAACAATTAGTTGGCACATTAGTCGGATCTAGCTGAATCCGTCTAACATGTTTTTAGCAGCTAACTGTTAGTTGATACATATCGTTATTAGTTGATTCTTTTCGCTGATTTTTTTTTTTCAGCTAACACACATTGATACATGTTGATACAGATGGAGCATCTAGACAAATAAACCAGCTAACGTCCTACTTACTATCCAGCTAATAATTAGCTATTAGCTAACAGCTACGTTAGCTGGGTGAATCCATATGGAGCATATTAGTATGCGCATAGAATAGGCTTGGCATGAGGCATATTTAAACGGCAGTCATCTTACTCGAGTCTCACATACTCCTACATCGTAAATGTGAAGAATTTCTTTTCAGAAGTATTTGAGTTTTTGGCACTGAAGTTAACAAAAAGTAATGGCAGTGTTCGGCTGGCTGGTTGGCCGGCCACCTCACAAAATCACTGTTCACGTCCTGCCAGAACAGTATTTTTCTCTCACAACAATCAGCCGGAACAGTATTTTTCAGTCCTGCCGAACAGGCCGAATATGATTAGATCACCGAAACCACTTGTTTGAATGGATGTAAAACTACAACTACAACTTATGAGTTTCACCAAAGAATTCATTACACAAACTACAGTATACAAAAGCTTGCATGCCCTCTAATGGATAATACAGTATATATGGTACTGTACATAAGGGCTCTTTTTGAGAGCAGGGATTCCGAAGGAATTATATTGAATTTTTACAGGAATGAATTTGTTTTTATTGGAAAAACATTGAAAATAGAAAAGTTTTCTCAATTCTAAAGGGGTCTGAACCTTTTCCAGATTTTTAGATGTTCAAAATGGTAGAACAAATCTCTTACATCCAGAATTCTCCCCTCACGTTGTCAGCAATAACCAAAGTTCAGTTGGTACTAGAAAACCTAGGGCGCGGCAGGCCATTGTTGATGTTAGGTGGGTTCCAAAAAGTTTAAAATGTAATGATGAATTGCTTTGTTGGTTAGGACTTAGCAGTATTTTATTTGCCGACCACGGACCACCCCACAGGTGACTTCCGAGGTTCGGGTCGTCGTCTGATGCACGTCCGCCTGGCTACCGCCACATTTTTCAGAATGCTGCTCCCGATCAATGTGTGGAGCACGCAGCGCGCGGGGGCGGGCGCGGCGGCGGTGCTGATCGCAGACAACGGCGGCCCTGTTCGCTTCTCTTGTAATCCGTCTTTTTTAGCCGGAACCGTGTTTTTCTCTCACAACAAATCAGCCGGAACAGTGTTTTGGCTTGTTTTTTCAGCGAAACGAATGAGGCTATATCAAATCTGACAGTACAATCGTAGAATTAGAATATTGTACCTATAAATTTAATTTAAAAAAAATAGGTTTGAGATTCTGAAAGTACAAAGCATGATACTGAAAGTTAATACTTACACAATCATGAAATTCTTTAAGTCATCCTTGGAGACTCCCTTGTTCATCTAGCAAATTTATAACTTCAGGAAACATACAGAAGCTGCTAATTGATGTGTATGCACATGCTTGTATTGGCATGACACCTGGTAACAAATACCGAAGATTTAGAACCATGCACTTAAAAAGATGAGCACCATAATATGAGAAACTATGCTAGAGAAGTTGCAGGAGCATCAGAAATTCAGAATGGGGGGCAAAGGTGAATTGAATGCAGACATCACAAAGGTACTCATGTTGCATAAGCATCAAGTTGCAAATACAATGTAGCAGCAAGAATAGAAGAAGTAGGTATAACTTATAAGAGATTATGATTGAAGGATATTAATCTACCTTTCAAGCAATCCCTGGTCCTTTGAATGCCCATTTCATTATTGCAATGTAACTTAGCGTCCACCCTGCATTGCTACCGAAATTAAGGTAAAACATTGGAATGCACCAAAACTAACCAGCACAAACCAAACAGGAATGGACCAACCTAGGTGGTGTCCTGGTGGGTGAGGCAATGACGAAAGCACATGGTGCGCACGGTGGCACAGCATGCACACGCCCCATGAAACATGAATGGCATCGGCAGAGGCCAGCTGCTCCAAATGAAACGGCTTCTTGCTCATGGACGGTTGTATGCAGTTCAGAGACATAATCTCAGATAGAAATATAGTGGTAGGCAATGATAAAACAACCAGACTGAGAGTTATGCAGCATTTTTTATGCAAAACATTACTTCACTTTATTTTTCAGCTGTTTATTTGGTCATGCTATGTGTTGTTATTGAACAAGGTGATTCTGAAGAAACTTGGTGGACTCCACAAGATGGTTGAAAAGTAATATGCTAAGCTCATTCTAAGCCTTCTCTGCATCTAACACAGTTATCTTTGACGAATAAGATTTAATTTTGCTGCACTACCTGTAATATTGGTCTGCAAGGTCTAAGCATTGTCTATAAGCAGCAAACCTAGGCCAAAAATGTACCTGCATATGCATGCAAGTGTTAAACAGCATTTGCACAACCTTGAATCTCCCAGGATCTGCAAACACGAGGATGTTCATAACACTTCAACCTCTGTTGTTTCAGAAGCAAGTTAGTAGACAAGCAAACGAGGAAGGAACGAAGGCACACCTTGGCAGTGGCACCTGGGGGTATTGTGTGAGCGAGTTCCGAACTGACATTTGATCGAACACCCTAGGGATGTTCCTCCAGCGGCTGCAACAAGCCTAGATGGCGACAACGAAGAGCCACTGACGTGCGCTGAGATGGCCCCCAGCAATGCTCGCACCAGTTGCCCCGGCAACGGCGGCGCGCGGCACGACATTCGGTGGCCCGAGGGCCAAGGCCACGCCAGTGGTCAGCTCGCCCGTACCGTTTCAATGGTGGGCCACGCTCCCTCTCTCTCACGGCGGCGGCGCGGAGGCTCTGGCACAAAGGCGAGGCAGCCCTGGCGGGTAGTAGTGGGGCGAGGTGGCACTGGCGGGGCAGACCCACCCCCGGCGCGGCGGCGCGGTGGCACAGGCCCCTGGCCATGGAAGTGCGAGACGCCCTTGGCCGTCGGCGTGGCTGCTCCCCAGCGCGGGCGCGGCCGGCTCCAAGAGCTGCTGGAAGAGCGAGCGAGCGTGGTGGGCCCCGCCGGCACTGGGGGCGGGCATCTGGCCGTAGGGCGACGGGAGGCGCGCCTGCGGGTGCGCCGGCCGCCGGAGCGATGGCGAGAGGCGGCGGTACTCGAACAAGGACGCGGAGGCCAGGTCGAGCAGGTTCGCGCGCCTTCCCGGGTCGACGCCCGAGCCGATCCACAATGACGGATAGTATCGCTTATTCACCGGATCTGACGGCAGGGGGCTAAAGGGCGACGTGGCCCTATCCGTTAGCCGCTTTCGGAAGGAGGATTCCTATATAGAGAAGATGGTGAATTGTTTTAATTCATCATTTCACAAGTTTATAAAAGTTCCGCTAGGCCAACTAAAAAATTGGGTGTAACATTCAAAAAAAAATGAGTGCTCCTCTAAGATTTAGAAGGAAATCAAATGTTGGAGAGTATTTCAAACTCGAAGCCCACAAGGAGGAACGAGAAGCCTGACAAACTCCACCATGGTCGATTCATATCCGAGCACCTCACTGCAACTCCTCGTAGCAACTCAGTAATCATGCCAGAGGGACCAATCAGTGTGCTCAGTTCAAACATAACAAAGGCGAGTTGTAATGAACAACGCGAGAACAAAAACATCGTAACAAAGGCGAGATGTAATGAACAAGGCGAGAACAGAAACATGTGAAGAGATCGATGACGGGATCCACCATCACGATTCACGAAGGAGAAATAAAAACAGAAGGTTCAGAGATCAGGGGCAGAGGAACAATAGAGTTGGTTCCATACTTCCATTCGAGCAATCGTGCAAGCAAGGAGCCGCCACCACATCATTTGTTAGAAGATGAAGAAGCGGGAAGGCCCTAGAACACACCGGCGGCGGTGAGGATTGGTGGAAGAGGACGACTGGACGAGCGGCCTCCTTTTAAAGCGCGAGCTTTGGATCACAGTTGAGTTGGGCCTTGCGTTTCGGCTGCAGCTTAGCCTGCTCATTTCAGTTGAATCATGCATCAGCCCAAAGAAAGGATTCCTTTCATGCAGCTGCTGGGTTGGGCCGAGAGGAGATCAGGTCCGGCCCGGTGCATGAATTCTTATTATGGCAAAATATTCCATGCAAACCATATCTTCGATGCAATTGTGAAAACCCCATTATATATATATATATATATATATATATATATATATATATATATATATATATATATAATTAGAAGTTTTTAAAACATTCGAAACTATGCACATTCATAGTACATCTATTCATGAACATTGCTACAAAATTTGAGATTCAAATACATTTTATAAAAATTCATAGAAAAATAACAAATTTCAGATGCATATGCATAGATGACAAATTCCTAAAAATTTTGTCTTCTCATGCATATGCATCTAAATTTTTTTATTTTCGTATGAGTATTTTTAGACAGAGTTTTAAAAATTGTAGAAAAATAAAAAATGTCAAATACATATGAATTAGAAGACGAATTTCTAGTAATTTTGTCTTCTAGTGCACGTGCATCTAAAATTTGTTATTTTCGTATGAATCTTCTAGACAGAGTTTGAATCTCCAATTTTGTGACAATGTAAATCTATATATGCGCTATGGATGTGCATAGTTTGAATATCAAATCTTAAGAAGACTGAGCCGAAGATGTGGTTTGCACTATGAATGTAAGTATATAGATGCACTATGGACGTGCCAATGTCATAAAACTATGTGCTTCTTAGCACCTTCCTCTAATACATCGACGCGCAAAGGCAAGGTCTTTCGAGTTCGCACGAAACAAGAGTACAGCAGCTTTATGCCCATTCCGAGAGTTACCAATGTCTTCTTCCTTTTGTTAAACTGCTGAAGAGATGATTGGTTAGCCAGTTAGGTCACTCGAAACGCTAGGGAAGGCCTACCAGCTGCCGCAAGACAAGAGCGGGCCATGTTGAGATAGACAAGGAAGAAGCGTGTTTGTGAGAGCGCTGGTACTTTCCTTTCATAAACTCTGGCTCGAGGTGTAAAATCTTCTCAAGAGACGAGCACATCAGCACATGACAAACCACGAGTCCATGACAGGTGCATGACTATCGTCCTGTTCGCTTAGCTTATAAAGCCATACTTTTTCAGCCAACGAACAGTATTTTTCTTTCACAACAAATTAGCCAACAATACTTTCAGCCATGGCTTATCAGCCAAGCGAACAGAGCATATGACGTAAGTTGTCAGATGATCAAGGCTGAAGCAAAGCATTTCTTCAAGGGCAAAATTCCATGCGGGCCAATCCCTAGTCTGATGTTTTTTTTAGGGGAAAAGCATTTCCATTACTGAAACGACGCTGAATCATCAGCATGTAAATACAAGATATGTGCCAGGATGGAATCCAAAGCTGGTTCCTCAGCCGGATCACATGAACTCCCTTGGGGCGCTAACTCATGAGCAACTCTATTACAAGACCGAGGTCTCTGTTGGACAACCCAGGAAATAAAATTCAGAGAAAGCAAACTGCGGAGCTCCTCGGCGAGGTGAGTGACAGCACTGAGGCATAGAGCAACTAAAGTGGCCCCTAACAATTTTTGTGATTCTACCTGCTAGTCTCCCAAACCGAAGCTCCAATTAGTCTCCAAATGAAGTGGCCAGCTGCCACTGCTCTGCTGTTCACTGTTTCTTTTCGCCGAAGCTGGTGGTTATGTTCCACTGCCCTGTACTCCTGCGCCTGCTACGAAATATGATGGCTGACCAAAGCCACAAAAATACAGACAACAACGTAAATCATAAATCAACATATTCAGAAATCCACATTTTTTTGCTAGGATTTCAGTAAGAGATTGGCGTTCAAACCACTGGAGCCAAATGCAACTAGTGCATCGCATATGGTACCTGAAACTTGTTCATGACCTAGCAGTATACGCCCACTAGTCAGGTGCAGAAGTTACTACCAGCAGTAAAGCTGAAGGCACTATGGATTAGTGGTGCCACTAGCATGCAGTCTTTGCATGCCTTTCAGAGGCCATGCACACATCATCAGTGCATAATCAGGAATTCAAAGCGCAATTAAGGATATGAATGCACGCTTTGATATAGATTAAGAAACCCTAAATGCACCCAAATTAAGCACTAACAATCTAAACATCCCCACATGTGGATACAACCACAGTTACAAGCGAAACTATTTATCTTACTACAGTATGTACCACCAGGAAGCCACAACTGCTCGTGTATGCACGTTGACATCAAAGAATCCAGCAGAGGGTAAGGCAGTAACAGGGAGTCATCTTCACATCACATCTGAACCTGACATCGAAAGATGGGAGGTCTTTTAGCTAGTCCACAATGTTATCCAACAAAAAGAAGCATATTCTAATACAATAAGTCACAACTCACGTCAAACATAACACAATATTAATGTTGGTAATTTCATCCTTGTTTATATTTTACATATTCCATCAAACCAGAGCACAGAGAGAATAGCAAAGTTGAGACTACAAAATTTTGGGTTCTAGAACCACATGCTTACCATTATGGGTGCGCATCTGTGGGTTTAGACGGATAGGGAGAAAAATTTTACCCATCCATGAAACCAAAAAATTAGGTGGGCTTGGCTCGGGTGGATCTAGTGGGTAACCGGGTCCAGGCCTAATGCCACCATTCTGCTCGTCCTCGCTGGCTTTGGTGGCAGCATAATGATCTCACATAGTCACATCCGGCACACATACCCACCCAACCCATGCATACATTTACTTTTCAGTTTGGATTGGATAGGTTACAAAATCCATGCACACCCTTACTTACCGATAGCTGGATTCCAATTATGGCAAAAGAACTAAACACAAAATAGATTATTAAATGTACATAATTACTAAGCTGTGTAAGCATTAAACTCAAACTGATATGCTTTCAGTTAACTACAAATTAAGAACTGAACCCTCTTACATAACCCTCCCAAGTTTTTATGGTCCCATTTGGTATTCAAAAATGGCCATATTTGAAAGATTGTTGTTAAAAGAACAAGCCATCTGAGTCCTACAAAATTAGGCCTGCTTATCCAATGGCGACTCCTTCATTCCAAAACATTAAAATAACTTTGTACTTTGCCTTCAACATTAAAGTTTTACCATTAGCATACATTAAAAGAAATAATAATAAATACAAATCATTAACTTGTCCAATTAAATTGAAGTCAGCTAGTATAGCTGTACTATTTTTTACATAACAAAGATGTGCACTCCAAGAGCCTCTCTAAACTTTAATCTCTATATATATCTCTCGTGTCTCCAATGGACTCTCTAAGTTTCATTCTCTATATACTCTAATAGTTTATTATAATTTCCTTGTGTGATAAAATTCATGAGAGAACTATCGTATATAAAATATAGAGTGTTGTAGCCTCACCATTAATGGAGAGCAGGAGTGGTGGTTTTGGAGAGTGGAAAAGATGGAGTGGTTTAGAGAGTATAGGAGCCTGATTTTCTGGTTTGTTTTCTAAATTTTGTGATAAAGAGCAATACAGAGAGCCTCTTGGAGATGCTATAAAGCATGGAACCAGTAATTATCTATAGGCCTGCATAATCTCACTTAAATTTTAGGACTAATAATTACTCCCTCCGGTCCAGTTTATAAGGTGTCTTCTGACATGACACGGTCTCCTAAATTATACTTTGATCATACATTTATTTTATATTATATTGTTTATGATTACAAACTTATGATTATTGGATAGTGTATTTGATTAAAAAACTAACAATAGTATCAAGTTTGTATAACAATAAGTAAAAGTTTTTAGGCAAATTATTAGTGAAAGATTATAAAGTTTGACTCTTAACCTACGTGAAATGCCTTATAAACTGGATAGAGTAATACTTAATTTTGATAGCTACAGCAATTTATCAGTGAACTCAAAAGATGCTCATCAAACCATGGTCACTTTGAAACTAAGCGCATCACTCAACAATATCATCTAGAAACTTTTCAAACAGCTCATTGTGATTTTTATCTTTTTTTTCTGCAAACAATTAACTGTAATAGCAAAACATCCACCCAGCCAAGTTGATATGTAGACCTGACAACAAACTCAACAATATTTACCGAAGATGGTTGCTTACAAGCTAAAACAAAAGGAGAGATGACATCAGTCTTATGATTATGGGATGTAGCAGTTCAACAGGAAATGTTTATACTAAATGAAGGCAAGTAGTGAACACTGCATGGTAAAGCAGGTTCTTTTGTTTCTGTCCTAGTGTTTTCGTGTAGTTTAAGGAAGTGCACAAAAGTAGTTTTTTTTTCTCAAGTACACAGGAGAGCAGTGCTCAAAAGTAGTAGCAAAAGGCTTCAAAGTTCAATTTAGCATACAACTTTACACGTGTAATGTGCATCTTTTTCTAGAGTCTAGACAATTCATTTGTTCACTTAACTACAAGAGACTACTACTTCTATACTAATCCACATACCTCTGACTGTCAGGGAACTCATTCCTCTGTAGCTGGGATAGATTCCTCTGTAGCTGGGGTAGCAAATCTTGCTCTTCTGTTTTCCTTGAGAAGCTGAATCTCCTTATAGAGTCTTTCCACTCTGCTCCACAGTGAGTTGACAGAAAGTCCCCACTCATCTTGCTTTGAGAACCATTCGTACTGGAATCTTTCAATCATACCATTTACCATGGCAATATTTTGCTGCTCCTCCTCACACCGCCTCTTCTCCAACTCCCTCACACCAAGAACAAGACCGCCGCTGCCAGCAACATCACCATAAAGAGGAACATTGCAAGGGAACTTCTTCCTGTACTCATCAAAAGAAGCCCGTGTCTGTTTTAAAGCTTTTTTGTAGGTAGTGACCAACTGAGCCATAACATTCAGATCATGCTCGAAGTGTCTAAGCTCCGCTTGATACTTATTCTGTTGCTCAAACCGAGCTGAGTTTAGGGATTGGATAATGGCTTCCTTCTGCTGCAGCATGTGAGACCACTGTTGTTTCTCAAATTGCAAATTCTGAAGTTTTTGCTCATTCTTCTCATAGAGCCTGCTTGCCTCAACCATCAAGTTCTGTATAGGTACCGAAAAGCTTGCATTGAAAAAGGCTGATCCAGGTGATATGTTGCTACTGTTACTATGCCGCATCCTCTTATGCTGATTAGACTGAGGAAACTCCTCTTGCACCTGCATATTGCCATTGTACCCATCAATATCGTCAATATTCCTCTTACCATTATTCCCAAATAAATATGAGCTCCCTGGTCCCAGGTCCACTCCACTCTTATGTGCATCAGCCCCCATAGCCAAGAAATCCCCAGAAGGCAGATCATGCACATTCTCTGCTACATTGTATGATGAGGGAATTGAGTTCATGGCTTGGAGGAGGTTTGATGATGTCATCCTTTCCAAAGATGCCCTCGCAGGGAAATCGTCAAACCTTAACTCATCCCTCATCTCAGCCTCCCCTTTATTCAGGTCCTCAAACTCCATGCCCCCAAATGTGTTACAGCGTTGTAAGGAATGTGCCATTCCCTCATCCCCCTGGCCATCCCCAATTCTCCAATTCATGTCCTCTCCATCATTAACGTCAAATGCATCATCCTCTGACTCCTCTGCCTCTTCATTGCCACTGTCACTCTCATCCTCATCCAAATTCTCAACATTAGTTTCCTCTTCCACATCCATAGCACCATAACCATTGGTAGAGTTAAACCCCAAGCTCAATCCCATTGCATCCCTCTCTTCATCCCCCTCAGCCTCCTCATCCCCCAACTCGTCTGCAACAGCCACTACCTCCTGTGTTACAACTACTGCCTCCACCGAGGGTTCTTCACCATCCACATCTGTAGGCACTGCCACATCATCACCCCCTGCTGGTGCTTCCTCTGTCCTTTCCTCATTATTGTCAAGCCTTGCCTCATGTACAGCAGACACAGCTTCAACTGCCACAAATCCCAAACATAACCCATCCGTGTTTGTGCCATTGACGTGCTCATCCACGGTGTTCATGTCATCGAAGCTTGGACCCTTAACATCCTCTTCCACCGGCTCTGATTCATCATTCAAGCTCTTGCTCCTTGCGTCTTCATTGACCGCATCCAATTTGACTATATTGTTGTTTATGGCATCCACAGCCTCAGATTCATTCATGCTCTTGCTCCTTGCGTCTTCATTCACCGCATCCATTTCATCTATATTGTTGTCCATGGCATCCGGATTCACATCCACAGCCTCAGATTCATCCAAGCTCTTGGTCCTTGCATCTTCATTAACCGTCTCCATCTCGTCTATATTGTTGTCCATGGCATCTGGATCCACATGCACAGCCTCAGATTCATTCAAGCTCTTGCTCCTTGCATCTTCATTGACCGTCTCCCATTCATGTATATTGTTGTCCATGGCATCTGGATCCACATCCACAGCCTCACATTCATTCAAGCTCTTGATCCTTGCATATTCCTCGACCACCTCTAGTTCCTCTATACTGTTGTTCCTGGCATCTACATCCCCTAAACACAACTCCTCCATGACCTTGTTTCTTGTAACAGCATCCCCCAACTGTAACTCGTCCAAACCATCATTCCTTCCACCAGCATTCCCCAATTCCGACTCCTCCAAGCTCTTGCTCCTCACATCGTTACCCGCATCGCCATCCCCATCCCCATCCCCATCCCCCGGCTCCAGCTCCACCAAGCTCTTGCTTTTCAAATCCACATCACCATCATCCTCCTCCATCTCCACATCAGCAGACACCTCCGGAACAGGCCCTTCCTCCACCAGCGATAACAGATGTGGCTTTTGGGCATAAATGAGCCTCTGCAGGTGCGGCCCGTAGTAACACAACCCGTCTTCCCTCTTGGGCAGCTCGAGCATCTCCTTCTCGACGAGGCCCCAGATCAGGCCCCCCCAGTCAACCCTATGCGCCGCCCCCTCCCTGACCGCCTGCTCCGCGGCGGCCACCTCCTGCGGCAGTATGCACATGTCGTCCCCCTGGAACGGGAGCAGGACGTAATCCTGCAGGAGCTGCATAACGGCAGGGACCACCGCTGCGGGGTCGACGTCGGCTGGGGCCGGCGCCGCGGAGGCGGGCTTCGGGGGTAGGCTGAGCGCGCGGGTGAGGTCGTGGCGCGAGACGGCGACGCGGACGCCGCGGACGAAGCTGCGCTTGCAGGCCGGGTCGTAGTAGGCGACGAGCGGGGCGATGAGGTCGGGGCGCGGGGCGTCGGATTGCAGGTCGAGGCGGAAGAAGTCGAGCAGGCCTAGGGCATCGAGCGCCGCCTCCTGCAGCGGCGGTAGGGCACGGGCCCCGGCAGCTGGGGACTCGAGGGGGCGGAGGTTGAGGTGGGCGCGGAGGTGGGACAGGCGCTGCTCCGCGGCAGCGCGCTGCTTGTCGGTGAGGGGCTTCTTGAGCTTCTTGCCGCCGCCGCCAGCGAGGGGCTTCCGCGGCGGCATGTCCGGATCCGGCGAGGGTTGCGTGGGGAGGGGATCGGCAGAGTCGGGCATGGCGGCTTGGGGAATTCGGGGTGGGGTCCGCGCTGGCGTGGGGAATGGGGACGCTTGCTTGGGTTCTTCGCGTGGGTTTGGGCTTTGGTTTCCAAGTGGGTGTGGATCAAATAGTTGAGAGAGATGAGGGGCTTTATTAAAAATGTTTTTGTCCTATTTTCAACTTGGGCCTGGTTTAGATTAGGGTCGGGAATCGGTATTTGACACTGTAGCAATTTCGTTTGTATTTGACAATTATTGTCCAATCATGGCCTAACTAGACTCAAAAGATTCGTCTCGTAATTTACAATCAAACTGTGTAATTAGTTATTTTTTATCTATATTTAATACTCATGCATATGTCAAAGATTTGATGTGACGGAGAGAAAGTGGAAAAACTTGCAATCTCAACGAGGCCTTGGATTTACACATGCATTCAACCAAGAGCGCTCTTGGAGTTCATCCTAGCTGTTAGCCTCACCCTCCACGTCCGCGTAAAGGCTCTAGCTCACACCACCTAATGGTTCCGCAGGTGTTCGTATTAGGCCAGTTTTAGTGTAGGTTTTATCTCCTAGTTTTTAACACATCCATATTTTAGAAACAGTGCAGAAGAATTTTATCCTCATAAAACTCTCTCTACTCTCATAAAACTTTTATCTTCTCTCTCTTCATCACAACAGTACCATGTCAGGATATTTAATGTCCATGAAACCCTATAAAATCTCTATTGAGACTGGCCTTAGCTTGCAGAAGGAGCAGGTGCTTCATCTGACAAAAGATGGAGGCACTCTCTCAGTTCTGCTGTGTTCAGTTCGCGAAATTTAGGAATTTAGCTACGGTAGCACTTTCGTTTTTATTTAGCAATTAGTGTTCAATCATGGACTAATTAGACTCAAAACGTTCGTCTCGTGATTTCCAACCAAACTGTGCAATTAATTTTTTTTATCTATATTTAATGCTACATGCACTATCGCAAGATTCGATATAATAGCTACTGTAGTATTTTTTGAAAAAGTTTTTTAGAACTAAACAAGCACACGATTTGAGGTTGAAAAGGGTACCAGAGTCTAACAAAAGTTAAAGTTCCTTTTAATGGAGAAACAATATGCTGCTATGGGAGATGTATAGCCTCATTGATGACTGCCTACTTAGCCTTGCAACTTTTAGCTGAGGCATATGGTCTTGATGGCTTGCGTTATTGCTGCTCTTAGAGCAATCACACAGAATGAAAGTACAAATTTCTTCACTGAGGTCTGGTTTAGTTTTAAAAAGTTTTTCCAAAAAGTGCTACAGTAGCCATCATATCGAATCTTACGATACGTGTATGGAGCATTAAATGTAGACGAAAAAAACTAATTGCACAGTTTGGTTGGAAATCGCGAGACGAACGTTTTGAGCCTAATTAGTCCATGATTGAATACTAATTGCCAAATAAAAACGAAAGTACTACAATAGTCAAATTCCCAAATTTCACCCAACCAAACACAGCCTGAGTTTTCAAGTACTTGTCCTCTACTGCTTTTCTTGACAAACTCTAGATTCTGTAGTCTACTACAAATTGGAAGCTCACACAAAATGTGTACGAAAGAAGCATATTTAAAGTAGTTGCTCCGTATCATTTTTGATGTCGGGTTCATAAATCCGGGGTCCCTAATGAGCTCACTTTCCGGCAAAAGCTCGGCCCGACAGACGGCATAACGAACGACGCGCAACTCCTGGGCCGGCCCAGATACCTAACGACAGGCCGAAAGAGCGATCCAGTCTCTGACCGGAAGGCCTAGCCAAGGAGGAGATGACGCTCGCTTCCGACTCCGACCCGCTTCTCCGACCGGAAGGCCTGGCCAAGGAGGAGACGACGCTCGCTTTCGACTCTGACCCGCTTCTCCGACTGGGAATACACCGAACCTCTGCTTACGGCTCTTCTTCGACCAGTTGGAGCCGACTGGGAATGATCGGCCAGGGACGCCTGTTCAGTGAGGACCCAAAAAATCAGGTAGAGCAGATAAGGTAAAGCGCTTAAGTCAACCATAATACCGAGGACCGTACCCTGTACACCTGTAGGACAGTATTGTCAGACCATGCCAGAAGGGTACTTTGCATCCTTCCAAACATGTCAGAACACAAATAGTGTTGTAGCGCCGACATTTGTCCTACAATATGGTAGGCGCCGATATTTGCCATACTAGAAGAACACGATGGAACCTGCCACATGCATCTGAACGTCAACAGTATTGTGGGCGCCGACAAACTGTCTAACCCGATGACGTGGGCAACAAGACTAGGAAACACTCCCTCTCTCTCTCTAAACTTGTAAGACCATCCCCTTCACCTATAAAAGGAGATGCGCTCTCTTCCAACAAACGACGGTTCATTCCGACTCTCTCTGTGCTAGCTTTAGATATTCAGAGCACTCGAACAGCTCCATGGCTCTAAAACTCTAAAGCTATACATAGTATATGTTCCAATACTCAGCGCACATAGGAGCTCCCATCACTCTTGGCCCTTCGGTCCAGAGTCTGACTAGACCTCTAACACCCCCATCTATTCCCACTCGTTTGTAACCCCACAACAAACTTTAAGCGCCTAGACTCAGGAATAAAGTCACCGATCGACTCAAATTGAACATAGGGTACGTTGCCTGAACTAATATAGCCTCTCTGTTATTGAGTGCTAGGCCACATCCGATCACAACGTACGGCAAACCGACAAATATTTACTTGTTGGTTACTTTTCGCACCGACAGTTGGTGCCGTCCCTGGGGAGAACGTCGTACGTTCATGCTTTTGGTCATCGGATGGCCCACCTTTCCACCATCTTCGTCATGACAGGCTCAAGCGATACGACTCACTTCGGTTCGCTGGAGTTTCCTATGCTCCCACCTGTTGGGATGTGGGTTCCTCCTGTCTTCGAGCTGTCCCAGACCTTCTTCTTTGGAAGCCTGGACTTCATCGTCGACCAGCTCGGTGTGCTTCGGCTTCGCGAGGAGGCACTTGTCCCAGCGCCCATCGGAGGAGGAGCGCCCTCCATCGGCTCTGGGCTACCCGGCGACCTCAACGACGAGACACCTACGCTTCGCTTCGAGCCCATGCTAGACTCAAACTCCATTGTGAGTAACGTATATATTGTTCTTTACTCACTATTTAATATCTTCCGCTGACTCTCTAGAGGGACCTCGTTGTCCCCACTGCAATCATCAAGCAACCAGTTCCCCTATGGCCTCGTGTCCCCCGCGGATGTGTACGCATGGGGGCTTCAAAAGATGCGGAGCCGCCCCCTCTCACATCCGAATTTATGGGGATGGCAGGCTACGCTCCCGCCTCTTTCCACAACCTCATGAATGACGAGGTTGAAAGCGGCGGCTCTAGCATCGGCGACGTCATGGCACCTAGCCACCCTCTATCCTAGAAGTGCGCTATGGTGGGCGCTCTGGGACAGCCGCCGGTGGTAGCAGAGTCCCTACAGACTCACACCCCTCCGGACCCTCGTGCGGAGGCCCTCGCACGTGTGCAAAAGCATGGCGAGGAGCTACGACAAAGGCGGCAGAGCTAGCCGCCACCTGCGCTGGTGCGCTCGGCACAGCACACTACGCCATGTGCGTGTAACCCAGCGAGCGGCACCTAGGGTCACGCCCGCCAGGTCCAGCGCAACATCATGGATGGAGGAAACGATCACTCACAGTTCACTCGGGCTGGCCAGAACATCACCGCCGTGTCGATGCTTCTGCATGACCTTCCTGAGCCTAACGACCCCCTAGGAGCAGGTGATCCACCGGAACCTCCAGGTGCTAGTGGAAACCTCTGCCATCCAACAGGCGGAGACCTCTGTGTCGTGACACCAACTCACGGCCTCTCTCCCCACCAGGGGAATGGGGGCGCACCAGTCAAACCGCTCCATCCGCTCACCACTACAGTCGCCGAGTGTGGAATAGGAGGATGCAGCTGCACCATGACCTGACCTGGCGCTCGCTCCACACCAACCACCTATGCATGAATGGCTTAGGTCGAACCGAGACGCTCGCAGTGTCATGAACAATCGGCGTTAAGCCTGGCGTGATGATGACATCCATCGTGGGGCAGTGAGAGCAGGCAGCACGAGCCTTGGCCGGACCATCGAGGGGAGTGAGGAAATGCACTCTAGGCATGGTCGCCGACCAGATGACTGGAGTCCCAGCCTGGACGGCCCGGGACCATGGGCCTTTGGCTGTCGCATCTAGAAAGCACCGTTCCCACAACGCTTCTGACCACCTACCAACATCACTAAATACACCGAGGAAATGAATCTCGGTATATGGCTCGAAGACTTCTAGCTCACCTGTCGAGCCGGAGGGGTGGATGATGACCACTTCATCATTCAATACCTTTCCATCTGCGTGGGGAGCATGTTCGAGCATGGCTTAAATTCCTCCCACTTGATAGCATCCCGACTAGGCGGATCTCAAGAGGATCTTCATCAGGAATTTTTAGGGGACATATGTCTGTCCTAGGAATTCCTAGGACCTCAAGAGCTGGTAGCAGGAGCCCAATGAGTCCATGTGGGATTACATCCATAGGTTCTCAAAACGATGCAACTCCCTTCCTGATGTCGTTGACACGGATGTCATCAGCGCATTTCTCTCCAAGACAACCTATGAGTCCTTGATCCACAAGCTCGACATTGCCACGAACCATGCCTCCGGTGAGGAGGCGATCGGAGCGGTCTTTAGTGGAGGCCAGGACAAGGGCAAGTTCAAGCATGAGGACCAAGACGAGGGACCCTCCATGAAGAGGGGCAAAAAGAACAAGAAGGATCGGTGCTGACCGACCAACTCCACTTTGGTCGCCATGGCTGATCGGGTGGGCAAGTAGCCCTAGCAGGGCCAGCCCGACCACTTCGATAAGCTCATGGAGAGCCCATGCACCAACCACGCCTACCCCATTAAGCACCTCTACAAGGACTGCAAACTCCTCAAGCGCTTCCTGCGATAGGCTGGTGGACCGAAAGAAGGAAAGGGCAAGGAGGCAGCGGCCAAAAAAGGAGGCATGAAGGGTAAGGATGGGGACGGCTTTCCTGATCCCGAGGAATGCCTCATTATCTTTGGGGGATCCAATGCTATCTACTCCAAGCGTCAGCACAAAGTGCGCTACAGAGAGGCATGCATCACCGAAACGACCATCCCCTCTTTCCTTAGCTGGTCAGAATCTTTGATCACTTTTGATCAAAGGGACCATCCTTCCACGTTGCCAGACCAGGTCGCTACCCACTCATTGTTGATCCCATTGTCCGCAAGAAGCGCCTCACCAAGGTGCTAATGGACGGAGGCAGTGGCCTCAACATTCTCTACGTCGACACCCTCAATGCCATGCGCATCCCCTGGTCGGAGCTCCACCCAGTGAGCTCTCCCTTCCACGGCGTGATCCTAGGGACATAGGCATACCTGCTCGGGCAGATTGACCTGCTCGTCACATTTGGCATTCGAGCCAACTTCCGCTCTGAGGTCCTCACCTTCGAGGTGGTGGACTTCCTAGGGTCCTACCATGCCATCTTGGGGCGGCCATGCTATGCCAAGTTCATGGTGATCCCCAACTACACCTACCTCAAGTTAAAGATGTCGGGATCAAACAGCGTCATCATTGTGGGTAGCACCTTTTTGCACGCCTACACGTGCAACCACGAGCATTACGAGCTCGCCACTGCCATCATCAACTCAACCAAGCTCCCTCAGCTCAGAGAATCATTAACTCTAGTAGTCTCGGACTACAACAAGCCAACCTCCTTGATTGCCTTCCACCCACTCGAGGAAACTAAGGCGGTGGGGATCGACCCCACCGACCCAACCAAGACAGTGTAGATTGGGGCCCAGCTCCCAGCCAAATAGCAATGCAAGCTCGTTGACTTTCTATGCGCCAATCGTGATGTCTTCATGTGAAAACCTTCCGACATGTGAGCATACTGTGGGAGGTCACCGAGCACGCATTACGTGTTGTCCTAGGCTCAAAGTCCGCCAAGCAATGACTGCATCACTTTGATGATGAGAGGCGCAGGGCCATAGGCAAGGAGATTGCCAAATTCCTAGCAGTTGGGTTCATCAAGGAGGTATACCACTCTGACTTGCTTGCCAATCCTATTCTTGTTAAAAAAGACCAGGAAATGGAGAATGTGCATTGATTATACTAGCCTCAATAAAGCATGTTTGAAGGACCATTTTCCTTTGCCACACATAGACCAGATAGTCAACTCCACCTCAGGATGTGAAATCCTCTTCTTTTTGGATGCCTACTCAGGCTACCACCAGATCATGATGAAAGAGTCCGACCATCTTGCAACTTCATTCATCACCCAATATGGTTTGTATTGCTACATAACCATGCCTTTTGGTCTAAAGAACACTGGCGCCACCTATCAACGGTGCATGCAGCAATGCTTCGCTGACCAAATCGACCCACTCGACTAGCCTGACCAATTCAAGCGGCCAAAACCAACAATCGCCGTCTGTATTGATGACATAGTGGTCAAAATGGCTCAAACTCGTGACTAGATCGCGAACTTGGCCGCAACGTTCGTGAACCTCCAAAGGTTCAATATCAAATTGAATCCCAAAAAATATGTTTTTGGGGTTCCAAAGGGGAAGCTGCTTGGATACATCATGTCCGAATGCGGCATCAAGGACAACCCAAAAAAATCACGACCATCTCCAACATGGGCCCTGTACACAATGTCAAGGGCATACAAAGGATCACCGGCTGTTTGGCCACCCTGAGCCGGTTCATCTCCCAGCTAGGCGAGCGAGGGATGCCTCTGCACAAGCTGCTCAAAAAGACAGACGCATTCGTCTGGACTGAGAAAGCACAGCAGGCATTGAAGAACCTCAAAGCATCACTAGCATCTGCCCCAATCCTCATCGCTCCCAAACAGGGAGAACCCCTCCTCCTCTATATCGTGGCAAGCAACCACATGGTGAGCGCTGCCCTAATCGTCAAAAGGGAGGAGCCAGGACACCATCTTAAGGTCCAACGACCCATATACTTCATCGGAGAGGTACTCACCGATGGCAAGGTTTGGTATCCCCAAGTGTAGAACCTTCTATACGCCATGCTGATGGTGATCCGAAAGCTCCTGCACTACTTCACCGACTACGAAGTCATGGTTGTCACTTCATTCCCGCTGGGAGACATCATCCGCAACCGTGATGCCATAGGATGAATCTCCAAGTGAGCACTCAAGCTAATGGGCCACGACATCAGGTATATCCTCCGCACTGCTATTAAGTCTCAGGCTCTCATGGACTTTGTCGCTGAATGGACGGAGGTCTAGCTCTTGACCCCAGATGTTACCCACGAGTACTGAATGATGTACTTCGATGGGTCTGTAATGGCGCCCGGCTCAGGGGCTAGAGTGGTTCTAATCTCCCCGAATGGGAGTAGGCTCCGCTATGCGATCTGCCTCTATTTTTCGGCCTCAAACAATGCCGCAGAATATGAGGCCCTTATCAATGGACTGTGCATTGCCATTGAGCTCGGCACTACGCGGCTGTACGTCTGTGGTGACTCAGAGTTGGTCGTTGACCAAGTCATGAAGGAGTCCTCTTGTAAAAGCCCCTCATGGCAGCATACTGTCAGGAGGTGCGTAAGCTCGAGGACTAATTCTAGGGGATCAAACTACATCTTGTCCCCTAAAAGGACAATGACACCGCTAATTTTCTCGCAAAATTGGCTACCAGGCGGGTTCTATCTTCAGATGGGGTCTTCATCAATGACCTTCACAAACTATCTGTCCGCATCCTAGAAGGTCCAATCTAGACACACCCTGATGCCAATCTAGCACTTGGGGGCTCCAACCTCGGTGCCTCCTTGACAACGTCGCCCATCGCCGTCGCTGTGATAGCACTCGATCAAGCTAACTGGAGAGCACCCCTACTCACCTACCTCCTTGAGGAGATTCTCCCACCAGAAAGGACTAAAGCACGATGAATCGCTCGACATGCCAAGATGTTCATCGCATTTGGTAACAAACTTTACAAATGAAGTCTGTCGGGAGTACTCATGAAGTGCGTCCCTACCGACCAAGGGAAACAACTCCTCCTTAAGGTCCATGCTAGAATCTACAGACATCATGCGGCCCCGAGGTTGCTGGTTGGAAAAACCTTTCGCCAAGGTTTTTACTGGCCCACTGCGTTGTGAGATGTAGAGAAGGTCATCCACAGGTGTGAGGGATGCTAGTTCTACGCTCGGCAAACTCATTTGCCAACACAGGAGCTCCAAACCATCCCCATCACCTAGCCATTCATGACCTAGGGCCTCAACATGGTAGGACCCCTCAAAAAGGGCCTAGGCGGCTTCACTCACCTACTCGTAGCGGTGGACAAATTCACCAAGTGGATAGAGGCGAAGCCCATCACCAACATTCACTGGGAAGAGGTAGTCAAGTTCTTCATTGACATCATCTACCATTTTGGTGTTCCTAACTATATCATCACTGGCCATGGAACTAACTTCATCGGGAAGAAGTTCCTAGACTTTTGTGATGGATACGGCATTAGGATCAACTAGGCCTCGGTTAGACATCCACGTACTAATGGTCAAGTCAAGCGGGCCAATGGCATGATCCTCCAAGGACTCAAGCCATGCATCTTTGACTGACTCAATAAGTACACCAGGCGATGGGTTGTAGAGGTCCTAGTGATCCTCTGGAGCCTAAGAATGACCTTGAACCGATCCACAGAGTTCACACTCTTCTTCCTGGCCTACAGAGCTAAAGCAGTGCTATCCTTCGACCTCGACCACGGCACCCTAAGAGTGAAGGCCTTCGACTGAGACCGAGCTGCAGAGGCTCTGTAGGACGCGATTGACCTACTCAAGGAGGCTCGCGAGATGACCGACATCTGCTCCGCTCGCTACCAACAAACTCTCTACAGGTACCATAAAAGAAAAATCATAGGGAGGATCCTCGAGGTCAGTGATCTCGTGCTCGAAAAAACCCAATCAACCAAGGACAAACATAAAACTCTCTCCACCATGGGAAGGACCCTATACGGTGACCGAGGTGATCCGACCGAGCACCTACTGACTGAAGGACGACAATGATAATGTTCTCACCAACATAAGGAATATTGAACAGTTACGTCATTTCTTCCCCTAAAATTCGGTCTTACTGCTTTCTTTCATTCAATGTTTGCTCCTATAGGCACCCTAGCCTGAGCACTCTCACCCTAGGTCGCTTGGGGGCTCCATGAGGGTGTGATACCACCCCTCTTTTTTACTATCATATAGTAAATACTTTTTACTTGAATGAAAGGGTAATCCGTTCCTTTAATTACCCCATGTAACTTTGTTTTAAACTCTTGACCGATCACACCCCGCCACGACCTATGGTTATAAGCAGCTGAGCCTCATGGGCCATGCCCAGGTTCTTAAGGTTGCAGCCTATGGGTCAAATGGGTAGGTGCAAAAAAGAAAGGATAAAAAACAAAGCTATGCTAGGGTAAAAGCAAGGAACGGATGGGACAAGCTTCCCCTTACTAGTGATTCCATCACAAAACACAATTGAAGTATTCATGAATGTAAACAAACTATTCACATGGGGGCTTCCCCACGAACTTAACTTTTACATATGCTAACTACTTCTACTCTAAATTCTATTATGGCCGGGTGGCATCGGCTGATGGCTCGGCCGATGAAGATAAGGGCTACTCGCTCTCTGACGGGATGATGATCGGCTTGGTCGGAGGCGGGACGATGCTTGTTTCTAACCTAGTCTCCACTCCATCTATAGGCTGGATGACATCTTCTTGGCGCACGCCTTCAGCCACGCTCGAACGGTGAGCTTCCATCACCCACTGCACAGAGACTTGCTCGGCAACCACATGTGCGTATGGCACCAAGATCTCCTCGAGAGCATGGATGGCATCCACGCTCTAGCCATCGGCGTACCCTTTGTAGATGGCGGTGAAGTCCAGGTCTGGGTGGTGCGTTGCCACTAAGGTCAGCACCCCCAACATCCTATAGAACATCCCATCAGAGATGAGCACCTGAACTTCATTCGGGGCCTCTGCCAGCTGGACGGCGGGCGTGCTGGTGCTTGGTGCCAACCCGAACACCTCAGAAACGACCACCTGGGTGATATTGCGGATCTAGTCGAGCTCCTCCTCAAGAGCACATCACTCTTTGAGGGACTTGGCTAGTGCCTCCATGCTCTGACCGATCGATGCCTTGGCTGTCTCCAGCTCCCATTTTAGAGAACCAACTTTTCCACCCAGTTCTAAAAAAAGCACGACAATTCAGAAGCAAGGAAAAGGAAAAACCAAGACATCAACCAAAGGCGGAACAGATATGCATACATGGATGAAAGCGGTAGGGCCCTGAAGCCCCAACCCGCTGGCGATGAGCCCACTAGATGAGGACTGCTCATGGGTCATGATCCGTGCCCCCTCACATCGACCGAGGGAGGAGCCAACCTGGCTGGTTCCCGATTTGCCTGTGAGTCGTTGCGACCGCTGGCTCATGGCGCACATGCCGAGCAACTAACGAGGCATCTCCTCATTGTGGATCGCGTGCACGCATGGACCTCAAAGACATAGGGGTACGAGCATGCTCCTCTGACCAGCTAGCATGCCCTGACACACTCGGAGTGGGCAGGTGTGAAGCCAACGACACCTCCGAAGGGCGCAACGACCGCGCTCGCTTTGCCTCTCGCTCGGCGGCAGCATCCGAGCTCATGGCGTACTTCCTTGATGCGGGAACGTCGCCTTGCCTCTCCATATCCCACCCACCACTGGCAGACGCGGCCATAGGCTCATGACGCTCCACTGAGGTCACAACGATGCCTCGGTCTTCTTCATCCTTGGAGGTGCTCACATCGCCACCCATCTCCGTGGGCTCCTCTAACTCGAGCTCCGCTCCACGTCGCTCCGATTTTCACTAGCCCGCACCCACCGGGCGATCTCCTTCTCCTTCTCGTGCCTCCTCCAGGCCTTCTTAGCTCTATTCTTCTTTTTGGTAACCGCTGCCTCTTTTAGAGCGGCTTGCCGAGCTGTGCCCTCCAGCCCCCTCGAAAGATGCGGCCGGGACTTGTAACCTGCGAGTCCCTATGAAATGGATGACTCGAAGTCAAAATACAGGAGAACAAAAGGGAAAGGACACAGAATGAGAAGAGGGGAGCATACTAGGTTGGATAGCTTAGTGGTGTGAAGAGGTCTAGGCTTTCCTTCAAGGGACTCTTTGTCCCTTAGTTGTAGCACCCGGTCTAGCTGACTCTAGACTTTGTCCTTCACCAACTCCTCTGACGACGTGCGGTCAGGATCCATTGGACCAGAGTAGGCCTACATCGATCGCCTCCTCTCCACTAGTGGGGCGACTTGACGGTGGAAGAAAGTGTGGAACACCCGCAGCCCATCGAGGCCATGCTGCATCAGATTCTAGAGCTCCGCCTCGATGATCTCCAGCTTGTTCTACCAACTAGAGGGCCCCCACAACTAGCTCTCCTACCTCTTTGGCCTTCTTTCGGTGAACAGCGAGAACGACGCCTCCGCTGGGTTCCTGATGTAGAATCACTCCCTATGCCACCCCCGATTGGAGTCACAGGGGGAGTACGCGGGGTAGGAGCTAAACGACCTCGGCTTCTTCTATAAGGTGAAGCCCACAACCGGCGCAGTCCTAGGTGGCTTCCCCTCTGATAGGGCTTGCCCGGTGAAGATCCGCCAGAATAGATCCACATACGGCTCCATCCCGAGGAAGGCCTCATAGATAGTGACAAAACTGGTAATGTGCAGCACCCCAATCGAATTGAGGTGCTGCAGCTCTAGGCCCCACTCGTTGAGGAGCCCGTGCAAGAACCAGTGCACGGGATATCCTAGCCCACACTCATGGAAGGCAAGGAAGGAGACAACCTCGTTGGCCCAAGGTCACAGAATGGCTTCCCCTAGTGCAGGAGCCCTCCAGTGAGCCACCTCCTTTGGTAGAAGCAGCCCCTTCTCGGCAAAGGCGGTGAAAGCTCTAGTTTGGTTTTGGTTAATTGATGAAACCCTAAGTGCTAACCTAGTTTATCAAGATGATTATGAGATAGGTAGCACTACTCCAAGTGATGAAGCAATGATGAAGATCATGACAATGGTGATGGTCAAATGCTTAAACTTGGAAAAGAAGAAAGAGAAAAACAAAAGACTCAAGGCAAAGGTATAAAATGTAGGAGCCATTTTGTTTTAGTGATCAAGACACTTAGTGAGTGTGATCATATTTAAGATAGATAGCCGTACTATTAAGAGGAGTAAAACTCGTATCGGAATGCGGTTATCAAAGTGCCACTAGATGCTCTAACTCATTGCATATGCATTTAGGATCTAGTTGAAGTGCTAACACCTTTGAAAATGTTTGTGAAAACATGCTAACACTTGTGCACAAGGTGATACACTTGGTGGCGTTGGCACATCTACAAAGGAGGTGGTGTTTGTAGGGTTGAGATAGGTTTGGGGTCTATTTTCAGGTTTTTAGGAAAATGAAATGCCTATTTTCTATTGCACCGGATGTAAAATTCTTGGTGGTTGGCATATTTAAACAAGGGTGAAGAAGTTAGAGTTAAAATAGAGTTAGTCAAAATGATGCTGGCGTCGGTCTACTAACCGGACGCTGGGTCACTCAGCGATCGGACGTTGAAAGGCTGCGTCCGGTCGAGCTGCCAGACGGCACAGTGGCTAGGGTTGAGCACCAGACGCTGGCTGCGTCCGGTCAAGGTGGACCGGACACGTCCGGTCGAAAAAATATGCCTCGAGGAGCTTACTGGAAACGACCGGACGCTGGGGCTTCAGCGTCCCGGTCAGTTTTGACCGGAGCGTCCGGTCAGCTTCATAGCCGTTGAAATCTGACAAATAACATTTGAAGCTAGTGACGCGTGGCATCCATCAGGCGATCGGACGCTGAGGGCCAGCGTCCGGTTAGTATGACCGGAGCATCCGGTCAGAGCGCGTTTTGCCCAGTGAAGGGGTATAACGGCTCTATTTGATGGGGACTCTATTTATAGCCCCATGGCTGGCTCAAGGGGGATCTCTTGCACATTTTCATTGACATAGCATCCTTGTGAGCTTAGCCAAAGTCCTCCCACTCATCTCCATCATTGATTCATCATCTTTGTGAGATTGGGAGAGAATCCAAGTGCATTGCTTAAGTGATTGCATCTAGAGGCACTTGGTATTCGTGTTGCGCTGTGAATTTCGCTTGTTTCTCTTGGTGGTTGCCACCACCTAGACGGTTGGAGCAGCGGTGGAGGATCGGCATGAGTTGGTGATTGTTCGTGGCCGTCTTCGGTGATTGTGAGGGGAGTTGTACCTTCCCCGGCGGAGCGCCGAAAGGTAACTCTAGTAAATTGCTCGTGTCATTGAGTTACCTCACTTGTGGGTCGGTTCTTGCGGTGTCCAATCGTGTGGATGAGGTTTGTGAAACACCTCTTAGCCGCCGAACCACCAAGTGTTGGTCGACACAACGGGGACGTAGCGTGTTGGCAAGCACGTGAACCTCGGGAGAAAATCGATTGTCTCTCTTCTTTGGCATTCTCCGGTGATTGGCTATATATTCATCTTGTGATTGGTTTCATCCCCTACACGTCGGTATAATCACTCTACTCACTCAATTACATTCTTGCAAACTAGTTGATACAAGCTCTTTAGTGTAATTAGAATTGAGAGCTTGCTTTATTATTTACATTCATCTAGTTGAGCTCTTTAGAGTAGCAAGGTTGAGAGCTCTTAGTGAGTAATTACATAGCAAGTTTGTGTGCCTAAGTAATCATTGTAACTAGAATTGTTAGATAGGTGGCTTGCAATCCTTGTAGAGCTAGAGCAAATTTGCATTATGCTATTTGTCATACTAATCAAATTGCTCTAGTTGATTTATAGATTTTTAAATAGGCTATTCATCCCCCCTCTAGCCATATTAGGACCTTTCAGGCGGCCAACACCGCCTCATCTACGTTGGATGGCCTCTAGTTCGACATCATGCTTCGGACTCACAAATGGATCTATGAGTTCTCCTCTCCCTCGCTCTACCCTCTTTCTCCTAGGAACCGCCACGGCACACAAATGTGCTTGGTGAGAAGGATGAAGGAGGAGAGGCGGCAGATGGAGAAAGACAAAGGAATGGGACGGAAAACACTCTCCCTTCCTCTATTTAATGCGGATAGGCATGTGGTGGGATGTGTCCTGACTGATGGGACACACCCTGCCCAACGAAACATCACCTGGTTAAAGCGGGATGTGGCCTGGGTTGGGCCCACCACTACCACAAACCAGGCGTAGGAAACAAGGCACAACCGCATTGAAAGGTCCCTATATGGCTAGAGGGGGGGGGTGAATAGCCTATTTAAAAATCTACAAATCAACTAGAGCAATTGATTAGTATGACAAATAGCGTAATGCAAACTTGCTCTAGCTCTATAAGGGTTGCAAGCCACCTATCCAACAATTCTAGTTGCAATGAATACTTAGGCACACAAACTTGCTATTGTAATTACTCACTAAGAGCTCTCAACCTTGCTACTCTAAAGAGCTCAACTAGATGAATGTAAATAATAAAGCAAGCTCTCAATTCTAATTACACTAAAGAGCTTGTATCAACTAGTTTGCAAGAATGTAATTGAGTGAGTAGAGTGATTATACCGACGTGTAGGGGATGAACCCAATCACAAGATGAATATATAGCCAATCACCGGGAGAATGCCAAAGAAGAGAGACAATCGATTTTCTCCCGAGGTTCACGTGCTTGCCAACACGCTACGTCCCCGTTGTGTCGACCAACACTTGGTGGTTCGGCGGCTAAGAGGTGTTTCACAAACCTCGTCCACACGATTGGACACCGCAAGAACCGACCCACAAGTGAGGTAACTCAATGACACGAGCAATTTACTAGAGTTACCTTTTGGCACTCCGCCGGGGAAGGTACAACTCCCCTTACAATCACCGGGAGACGGCCACGAATAATCACCAACTCGTGCCGATCCTCCACCGCTGCTCCAACCGTCTAGGTGGTGGCAACCACTAAGAGAAACAAGCGAAATCCGCAGCGCAACATGAATACCAAGTGCCTCTAAATGCAATCACTCAAGCAATGCACTTGGATTCTCTCCCAATCTCACAATGATGATGGATCAATGATGGAGATGAGTGGGAGGGCTTGGCTAAGCTCACAAGGATGCTATGTCAATGAAATGTGCAAGAGTTATCCTTTGAGCCGGCCATGGGGCTATAAATAGAGCCCCCATCAAATAGAGCCGTTATACCCCTTCACTGGGCAAAACGCGCTCTGACCGGACGCTCCAGCACATACTGACCGGACGCTGGCCCTCAGCGTCCGGTCGCCCCGATGGACGCCACGTGTCACCAGCTTCAACGCTGTTCGTCGGATTTCAACGGCTACGAAGTTGACCGGATGCTCCGGTAAAACTGACCGGACAAGATGGTTGCTTACAAGCTAAAACAAAAGGAGAGATGACATCAGTCTTATGATTATGGGATGTAGCAGTTCAACAGGAAATGTTTATACTAAATGAAGGCAAGTAGTGAACACTGCATGGTAAAGCAGGTTCTTTTGTTTCTGTCCTAGTGTTTTCGTGTAGTTTAAGGAAGTGCACAAAAGTAGTTTTTTTTCTCAAGTACACAGGAGAGCAGTGCTCAAAAGTAGTAGCAAAAGGCTTCAAAGTTCAATTTAGCATACAACTTTACACGTGTAATGTGCATCTTTTTCTAGAGTCTAGACAATTCATTTGTTCACTTAACTACAAGAGACTACTACTTCTATACTAATCCACATACCTCTGACTGTCAGGGAACTCATTCCTCTGTAGCTGGGATAGATTCCTCTGTAGCTGGGGTAGCAAATCTTGCTCTTCTGTTTTCCTTGAGAAGCTGAATCTCCTTATAGAGTCTTTCCACTCTGCTCCACAGTGAGTTGACAGAAAGTCCCCACTCATCTTGCTTTGAGAACCATTCGTACTGGAATCTTTCAATCATACCATTTACCATGGCAATATTTTGCTGCTCCTCCTCACACCGCCTCTTCTCCAACTCCCTCACACCAAGAACAAGACCGCCGCTGCCAGCAACATCACCATAAAGAGGAACATTGCAAGGGAACTTCTTCCTGTACTCATCAAAAGAAGCCCGTGTCTGTTTTAAAGCTTTTTTGTAGGTAGTGACCAACTGAGCCATAACATTCAGATCATGCTCGAAGTGTCTAAGCTCCGCTTGATACTTATTCTGTTGCTCAAACCGAGCTGAGTTTAGGGATTGGATAATGGCTTCCTTCTGCTGCAGCATGTGAGACCACTGTTGTTTCTCAAATTGCAAATTCTGAAGTTTTTGCTCATTCTTCTCATAGAGCCTGCTTGCCTCAACCATCAAGTTCTGTATAGGTACCGAAAAGCTTGCATTGAAAAAGGCTGATCCAGGTGATATGTTGCTACTGTTACTATGCCGCATCCTCTTATGCTGATTAGACTGAGGAAACTCCTCTTGCACCTGCATATTGCCATTGTACCCATCAATATCGTCAATATTCCTCTTACCATTATTCCCAAATAAATATGAGCTCCCTGGTCCCAGGTCCACTCCACTCTTATGTGCATCAGCCCCCATAGCCAAGAAATCCCCAGAAGGCAGATCATGCACATTCTCTGCTACATTGTATGATGAGGGAATTGAGTTCATGGCTTGGAGGAGGTTTGATGATGTCATCCTTTCCAAAGATGCCCTCGCAGGGAAATCGTCAAACCTTAACTCATCCCTCATCTCAGCCTCCCCTTTATTCAGGTCCTCAAACTCCATGCCCCCAAATGTGTTACAGCGTTGTAAGGAATGTGCCATTCCCTCATCCCCCTGGCCATCCCCAATTCTCCAATTCATGTCCTCTCCATCATTAACGTCAAATGCATCATCCTCTGACTCCTCTGCCTCTTCATTGCCACTGTCACTCTCATCCTCATCCAAATTCTCAACATTAGTTTCCTCTTCCACATCCATAGCACCATAACCATTGGTAGAGTTAAACCCCAAGCTCAATCCCATTGCATCCCTCTCTTCATCCCCCTCAGCCTCCTCATCCCCCAACTCGTCTGCAACAGCCACTACCTCCTGTGTTACAACTACTGCCTCCACCGAGGGTTCTTCACCATCCACATCTGTAGGCACTGCCACATCATCACCCCCTGCTGGTGCTTCCTCTGTCCTTTCCTCATTATTGTCAAGCCTTGCCTCATGTACAGCAGACACAGCTTCAACTGCCACAAATCCCAAACATAACCCATCCGTGTTTGTGCCATTGACGTGCTCATCCACGGTGTTCATGTCATCGAAGCTTGGACCCTTAACATCCTCTTCCACCGGCTCTGATTCATCATTCAAGCTCTTGCTCCTTGCGTCTTCATTGACCGCATCCAATTTGACTATATTGTTGTTTATGGCATCCACAGCCTCAGATTCATTCATGCTCTTGCTCCTTGCGTCTTCATTCACCGCATCCATTTCATCTATATTGTTGTCCATGGCATCCGGATTCACATCCACAGCCTCAGATTCATCCAAGCTCTTGGTCCTTGCATCTTCATTAACCGTCTCCATCTCGTCTATATTGTTGTCCATGGCATCTGGATCCACATGCACAGCCTCAGATTCATTCAAGCTCTTGCTCCTTGCATCTTCATTGACCGTCTCCCATTCATGTATTTGTTGTCCATGGCATCTGGATCCACATCCACAGCCTCACATTCATTCAAGCTCTTGATCCTTGCATATTCCTCGACCACCTCTAGTTCCTCTATACTGTTGTTCCTGGCATCTACATCCCCTAAACACAACTCCTCCATGACCTTGTTTCTTGTAACAGCATCCCCCAACTGTAACTCGTCCAAACCATCATTCCTTCCACCAGCATTCCCCAATTCCGACTCCTCCAAGCTCTTGCTCCTCACATCGTTACCCGCATCGCCATCCCCATCCCCATCCCCATCCCCCGGCTCCAGCTCCACCAAGCTCTTGCTTTTCAAATCCACATCACCATCATCCTCCTCCATCTCCACATCAGCAGACACCTCCGGAACAGGCCCTTCCTCCACCAGCGATAACAGATGTGGCTTTTGGGCATAAATGAGCCTCTGCAGGTGCGGCCCGTAGTAACACAACCCGTCTTCCCTCTTGGGCAGCTCGAGCATCTCCTTCTCGACGAGGCCCCAGATCAGGCCCCCCCAGTCAACCCTATTGCGCCGCCCCCTCCCTGACCGCCTGCTCCGCGGCGGCCACCTCCTGCGGCAGTATGCACATGTCGTCCCCCTGGAACGGGAGCAGGACGTAATCCTGCAAGGAGCTGCATAACGGCAGGGACCACGCTGCGGGGTCGACGTCGGCTGGGGCCGGCGCCGCGGAGGCGGGCTTCGGGGGTAGGCTGAGCGCGCGGGTGAGGTCGTGGCGCGAGACGGCGACGCGGGACGCCGCGGACGAAGCTGCGCTTGCAGGCCGGGTCGTAGTAGGCGACGAGCGGGGCGATGAGGTCGGGGCGCGGGGCGTCGGATTGCAGGTCGAGGCGGAGAAGTCGAGCAGGCCTAGGGCATCGAGCGCCGCCTCCTGCAGCGGCGGTAGGGCACGGGCCCGGCAGCTGGGGACTCGAGGGGGCGGAGGTTGAGGTGGGCGCGGAGGTGGGACAGGCGCTGCTCCGCGGCAGCGCGCTGCTTGTCGGTGAGGGGCTTCTTGAGCTTCTTGCCGCCGCCGCCAGCGAGGGGCTTCCGCGGCGGCATGTCCGGATCCGGCGAGGGTTGCGTGGGGAGGGGATCGGCAGAGTCGGGCATGGCGGCTTGGGGAATTCGGGGTGGGGTCCGCGCTGGCGTGGGGAATGGGGACGCTTGCTTGGGTTCTTCGCGTGGGTTTGGGCTTTGGTTTCCAAGTGGGTGTGGATCAAATAGTTGAGAGAGATGAGGGGCTTTATTAAAAATGTTTTTGTCCTATTTTCAACTTGGGCCTGGTTTAGATTAGGGTCGGGAATCGGTATTTGACACTGTAGCAATTTCGTTTGTATTTGACAATTATTGTCCAATCATGGCCTAACTAGACTCAAAAGATTCGTCTCGTAATTTACAATCAAACTGTGTAATTAGTTATTTTTTATCTATATTTAATACTCATGCATATGTCAAAGATTTGATGTGACGGAGAGAAAGTGGAAAAACTTGCAATCTCAACGAGGCCTTGGATTTACACATGCATTCAACCAAGAGCGCTCTTGGAGTTCATCCTAGCTGTTAGCCTCACCCTCCACGTCCGCGTAAAGGCTCTAGCTCACACCACCTAATGGTTCCGCAGGTGTTCGTATTAGGCCAGTTTTAGTGTAGGTTTTATCTCCTAGTTTTTAACACATCCATATTTTAGAAACAGTGCAGAAGAATTTTATCCTCATAAAACTCTCTCTACTCTCATAAAACTTTTATCTTCTCTCTCTTCATCACAACAGTACCATGTCAGGATATTTAATGTCCATGAAACCCTATAAAATCTCTATTGAGACTGGCCTTAGCTTGCAGAAGGAGCAGGTGCTTCATCTGACAAAAGATGGAGGCACTCTCTCAGTTCTGCTGTGTTCAGTTCGCGAAATTTAGGAATTTAGCTACGGTAGCACTTTCGTTTTTATTTAGCAATTAGTGTTCAATCATGGACTAATTAGACTCAAAACGTTCGTCTCGTGATTTCCAACCAAACTGTGCAATTAATTTTTTTTATCTATATTTAATGCTACATGCACTATCGCAAGATTCGATATAATAGCTACTGTAGTATTTTTTGAAAAAGTTTTTTAGAACTAAACAAGCACACGATTTGAGGTTGAAAAGGGTACCAGAGTCTAACAAAGTTAAAGTTCCTTTTAATGGAGAAACAATATGCTGCTATGGGAGATGTATAGCCTCATTGATGACTGCCTACTTAGCCTTGCAACTTTTAGCTGAGGCATATGGTCTTGATGGCTTGCGTTATTGCTGCTCTTAGAGCAATCACACAGAATGAAAGTACAAATTTCTTCACTGAGGTCTGGTTTAGTTTTAAAAAGTTTTTCCAAAAAGTGCTACAGTAGCCATCATATCGAATCTTACGATAAGTGTATGGAGCATTAAATGTAGACGAAAAAAACTAATTGCACAGTTTGGTTGGAAATCGCGAGACGAACGTTTTGAGCCTAATTAGTCCATGATTGAATACTAATTGCCAAATAAAAACGAAAAGTACTACAATAGTCAAATTCCCAAATTTCACCCAACCAAACACCAGCCTGAGTTTTCAAGTACTTGTCCTCTACTGCTTTTCTTGACAAACTCTAGATTCTGTAGTCTACTACAAATTGGAAGCTCACACAAAATGTGTACGAAAGAAGCATATTTAAAGTAGTTGCTCCGTATCATTTTTGATGTCGGGTTCATAAATCCGGGGTCCCTAATGAGCTCACTTTCCGGCAAAAGCTCGGCCCGACAGACGGCATAACGAACGACGCGCAACTCCTGGGCCGGCCCAGATACCTAACGACAGGCCGAAAGAGCGATCCAGTCTCTGACCGGAAGGCCTAGCCAAGGAGGAGATGACGCTCGCTTCCGACTCCGACCCGCTTCTCCGACCGGAAGGCCTGGCCAAGGAGGAGACGACGCTCGCTTTCGACTCTGACCCGCTTCTCCGACTGGGAATACACCGAACCTCTGCTTACGGCTCTTCTTCGACCAGTTGGAGCCGACTGGGAATGATCGGCCAGGGACGCTGTTCAGTGAGGACCCAAAAAATCAGGTAGAGCAGATAAGGTAAAGCGCTTAAGTCAACCATAATACCGAGGACCGTACCCTGTACACCTGTAGGACAGTATTGTCAGACCATGCCAGAAGGGTACTTTGCATCCTTCCAAACATGTCAGAACACAAATAGTGTTGTAGCGCCGACATTTGTCCTACAATATGGTAGGCGCCGATATTTGCCATACTAGAAGAACACGATGGAACCTGCCACATGCATCTGAACGTCAACAGTATTGTGGGCGCCGACAAACTGTCTAACCCGATGACGTGGGCAACAAGACTAGGAAACACTCCCTCTCTCTCTCTAAACTTGTAAGACCATCCCCTTCACCTATAAAAGGAGATGCGCTCTCTTCCAACAAACGACGGTTCATTCCGACTCTCTCTGTGCTAGCTTTAGATATTCAGAGCACTCGAACAGCTCCATGGCTCTAAAACTCTAAAGCTATACATAGTATATGTTCCAATACTCAGCGCACATAGGAGCTCCCATCACTCTTGGCCCTTCGGTCCAGAGTCTGACTAGACCTCTAACACCCCCATCTATTCCCACTCGTTTGTAACCCCACAACAAACTTTAAGCGCCTAGACTCAGGAATAAAGTCACCGATCGACTCAAATTGAACATAGGGTACGTTGCCTGAACTAATATAGCCTCTCTGTTATTGAGTGCTAGGCCACATCCGATCACAACGTACGGCAAACCGACAAATATTTACTTGTTGGTTACTTTTCGCACCGACAGTTGGTGCCGTCCCTGGGGAGAACGTCGTACGTTCATGCTTTTGGTCATCGGATGGCCCACCTTCCACCATCTTCGTCATGACAGGCTCAAGCGATACGACTCACTTCGGTTCGCTGGAGTTTCCTATGCTCCCACCTGTTGGGATGTGGGTTCCTCCTGTCTTCGAGCTGTCCCAGACCTTCTTCTTTGGAAGCCTGGACTTCATCGTCGACCAGCTCGGTGTGCTTCGGCTTCGCGAGGAGGCACTTGTCCCAGCGCCCATCGGAGGAGGAGCGCCCTCCATCGGCTCTGGGCTACCCGGCGACCTCAACGACGAGACACCTACGCTTCGCTTCGAGCCCATGCTAGACTCAAACTCCATGTGAGTAACGTATATATTGTTCTTTACTCACTATTTAATATCTTCCGCTGACTCTCTAGAGGGACCTCGTTGTCCCCACTGCAATCATCAAGCAACCAGTTCCCCTATGGCCTCGTGTCCCCCGCGGATGTGTACGCATGGGGGCTTCAAAAGATGCGGAGCCGCCCCCTCTCACATCCGAATTTATGGGGATGGCAGGCTACGCTCCCGCCTCTTTCCACAACCTCATGAATGACGAGGTTGAAAGCGGCGGCTCTAGCATCGGCGACGTCATGGCACCTAGCCACCCTCTATCCTAGAAGTGCGCTATGGTGGGCGCTCTGGGACAGCCGCCGGTGGTAGCAGAGTCCCTACAGACTCACACCCCCTCCGGACCCTCGTGCGGAGGCCCTCGCACGTGTGCAAAAGCATGGCGAGGAGCTACGACAAAGGCGGCAGAGCTAGCCGCCACCTGCGCTGGTGCGCTCGGCACAGCACACTACGCCATGTGCGTGTAACCCAGCGAGCGGCACCTAGGGTCACGCCCGCCAGGTCCAGCGCAACATCATGGATGGAGGAAACGATCACTCACAGTTCACTCGGGCTGGCCAGAACATCACCGCCGTGTCGATGCTTCTGCATGACCTTCCTGAGCCTAACGACCCCCTAGGAGCAGGTGATCCACCGGAACCTCCAGGTGCTAGTGGAAACCTCTGCCATCCAACAGGCGGAGACCTCTGTGTCGTGACACCAACTCACGGCCTCTCTCCCCACCAGGGGAATGGGGGCGCACCAGTCAAACCGCTCCATCCGCTCACCACTACAGTCGCCGAGTGTGGAATAGGAGGATGCAGCTGCACCATGACCTGACCTGGCGCTCGCTCCACACCAACCACCTATGCATGAATGGCTTAGGTCGAACCGAGACGCTCGCAGTGTCATGAACAATCGGCGTTAAGCCTGGCGTGATGATGACATCCATCGTGGGGCAGTGAGAGCAGGCAGCACGAGCCTTGGCCGGACCATCGAGGGGAGTGAGGAAATGCACTCTAGGCATGGTCGCCGACCAGATGACTGGAGTCCCAGCCTGGACGGCCCGGGACCATGGGCCCTTTGGCTGTCGCATCTAGAAAGCACCGTTCCCACAACGCTTCTGACCACCTACCAACATCACTAAATACACCGAGGAAATGAATCTCGGTATATGGCTCGAAGACTTCTAGCTCACCTGTCGAGCCGGAGGGGTGGATGATGACCACTTCATCATTCAATACCTTTCCATCTGCGTGGGGAGCATGTTCGAGCATGGCTTAAATTCCTCCCACTTGATAGCATCCCGACTAGGCGGATCTCAAGAGGATCTTCATCAGGAATTTTTAGGGGACATATGTCTGTCCTAGGAATTCCTAGGACCTCAAGAGCTGGTAGCAGGAGCCCAATGAGTCCATGTGGGATTACATCCATAGGTTCTCAAACGATGCAACTCCCTTCCTGATGTCGTTGACACGGATGTCATCAGCGCATTTCTCTCCAAGACAACCTATGAGTCCTTGATCCACAAGCTCGACATTGCCACGAACCATGCCTCCGGTGAGGAGGCGATCGGAGCGGTCTTTAGTGGAGGCCAGGACAAGGGCAAGTTCAAGCATGAGGACCAAGACGAGGGACCCTCCATGAAGAGGGGCAAAAAGAACAAGAAGGATCGGTGCTGACCGACCAACTCCACTTTGGTCGCCATGGCTGATCGGGTGGGCAAGTAGCCCTAGCAGGGCCAGCCCGACCACTTCGATAAGCTCATGGAGAGCCCATGCACCAACCACGCCTACCCCATTAAGCACCTCTACAAGGACTGCAAACTCCTCAAGCGCTTCCTGCGATAGGCTGGTGGACCGAAAGAAGGAAAGGGCAAGGAGGCAGCGGCCAAAAAAGGAGGCATGAAGGGTAAGGATGGGGACGGCTTTCCTGATCCCGAGGAATGCCTCATTATCTTTGGGGGATCCAATGCTATCTACTCCAAGCGTCAGCACAAAGTGCGCTACAGAGAGGCATGCATCACCGAAACGACCATCCCCTCTTTCCTTAGCTGGTCAGAATCTTTGATCACTTTTGATCAAAGGGACCATCCTTCCACGTTGCCAGACCAGGTCGCTACCCACTCATTGTTGATCCCATTGTCCGCAAGAAGCGCCTCACCAAGGTGCTAATGGACGGAGGCAGTGGCCTCAACATTCTCTACGTCGACACCCTCAATGCCATGCGCATCCCCTGGTCGGAGCTCCACCCAGTGAGCTCTCCCTTCCACGGCGTGATCCTAGGGACATAGGCATACCTGCTCGGGCAGATTGACCTGCTCGTCACATTTGGCATTCGAGCCAACTTCCGCTCTGAGGTCCTCACCTTCGAGGTGGTGGACTTCCTAGGGTCCTACCATGCCATCTTGGGGCGGCCATGCTATGCCAAGTTCATGGTGATCCCCAACTACACCTACCTCAAGTTAAAGATGTCGGGATCAAACAGCGTCATCATTGTGGGTAGCACCTTTTTGCACGCCTACACGTGCAACCACGAGCATTACGAGCTCGCCACTGCCATCATCAACTCAACCAAGCTCCCTCAGCTCAGAGAATCATTAACTCTAGTAGTCTCGGACTACAACAAGCCAACCTCCTTGATTGCCTTCCACCCACTCGAGGAAACTAAGGCGGTGGGGATCGACCCCACCGACCCAACCAAGACAGTGTAGATTGGGGCCCAGCTCCCAGCCAAATAGCAATGCAAGCTCGTTGACTTTCTATGCGCCAATCGTGATGTCTTCATGTGAAAACCTTCCGACATGTGAGCATACTGTGGGAGGTCACCGAGCACGCATTACGTGTTGTCCTAGGCTCAAAGTCCGCCAAGCAATGACTGCATCACTTTGATGATGAGAGGCGCAGGGCCATAGGCAAGGAGATTGCCAAATTCCTAGCAGTTGGGTTCATCAAGGAGGTATACCACTCTGACTTGCTTGCCAATCCTATTCTTGTTAAAAAAAGACCAGGAAATGGAGAATGTGCATTGATTATACTAGCCTCAATAAAGCATGTTTGAAGGACCATTTTCCTTTGCCACACATAGACCAGATAGTCAACTCCACCTCAGGATGTGAAATCCTCTTCTTTTTGGATGCCTACTCAGGCTACCACCAGATCATGATGAAAGAGTCCGACCATCTTGCAACTTCATTCATCACCCAATATGGTTTGTATTGCTACATAACCATGCCTTTTGGTCTAAAGAACACTGGCGCCACCTATCAACGGTGCATGCAGCAATGCTTCGCTGACCAAATCGACCCACTCGACTAGCCTGACCAATTCAAGCGGCCAAAACCAACAATCGCCGTCTGTATTGATGACATAGTGGTCAAAATGGCTCAAACTCGTGACTAGATCGCGAACTTGGCCGCAACGTTCGTGAACCTCCAAAGGTTCAATATCAAATTGAATCCCAAAAAATATGTTTTTGGGGTTCCAAAGGGGAAGCTGCTTGGATACATCATGTCCGAATGCGGCATCAAGGACAACCCAAAAAAATCACGACCATCTCCAACATGGGCCCTGTACACAATGTCAAGGGCATACAAAGGATCACCGGCTGTTTGGCCACCCTGAGCCGGTTCATCTCCCAGCTAGGCGAGCGAGGGATGCCTCTGCACAAGCTGCTCAAAAAGACAGACGCATTCGTCTGGACTGAGAAAGCACAGCAGGCATTGAAGAACCTCAAAGCATCACTAGCATCTGCCCCAATCCTCATCGCTCCCAAACAGGGAGAACCCCTCCTCCTCTATATCGTGGCAAGCAACCACATGGTGAGCGCTGCCCTAATCGTCAAAAGGGAGGAGCCAGGACACCATCTTAAGGTCCAACGACCCATATACTTCATCGGAGAGGTACTCACCGATGGCAAGGTTTGGTATCCCCAAGTGTAGAACCTTCTATACGCCATGCTGATGGTGATCCGAAAGCTCCTGCACTACTTCACCGACTACGAAGTCATGGTTGTCACTTCATTCCCGCTGGGAGACATCATCCGCAACCGTGATGCCATAGGATGAATCTCCAAGTGAGCACTCAAGCTAATGGGCCACGACATCAGGTATATCCTCCGCACTGCTATTAAGTCTCAGGCTCTCATGGACTTTGTCGCTGAATGGACGGAGGTCTAGCTCTTGACCCCAGATGTTACCCACGAGTACTGAATGATGTACTTCGATGGGTCTGTAATGGCGCCCGGCTCAGGGGCTAGAGTGGTTCTAATCTCCCCGAATGGGAGTAGGCTCCGCTATGCGATCTGCCTCTATTTTTCGGCCTCAAACAATGCCGCAGAATATGAGGCCCTTATCAATGGACTGTGCATTGCCATTGAGCTCGGCACTACGCGGCTGTACGTCTGTGGTGACTCAGAGTTGGTCGTTGACCAAGTCATGAAGGAGTCCTCTTGTAAAAGCCCCTCATGGCAGCATACTGTCAGGAGGTGCGTAAGCTCGAGGACTAATTCTAGGGGATCAAACTACATCTTGTCCCCTAAAAGGACAATGACACCGCTAATTTTCTCGCAAAATTGGCTACCAGGCGGGTTCTATCTTCAGATGGGGTCTTCATCAATGACCTTCACAAACTATCTGTCCGCATCCTAGAAGGTCCAATCTAGACACACCCTGATGCCAATCTAGCACTTGGGGGCTCCAACCTCGGTGCCTCCTTGACAACGTCGCCCATCGCCGTCGCTGTGATAGCACTCGATCAAGCTAACTGGAGAGCACCCCTACTCACCTACCTCCTTGAGGAGATTCTCCCACCAGAAAGGACTAAAGCACGATGAATCGCTCGACATGCCAAGATGTTCATCGCATTTGGTAACAAACTTTACAAATGAAGTCTGTCGGGAGTACTCATGAAGTGCGTCCCTACCGACCAAGGGAAACAACTCCTCCTTAAGGTCCATGCTAGAATCTACAGACATCATGCGGCCCCGAGGTTGCTGGTTGGAAAAACCTTTCGCCAAGGTTTTTACTGGCCCACTGCGTTGTGAGATGTAGAGAAGGTCATCCACAGGTGTGAGGGATGCTAGTTCTACGCTCGGCAAACTCATTTGCCAACACAGGAGCTCCAAACCATCCCCATCACCTAGCCATTCATGACCTAGGGCCTCAACATGGTAGGACCCCTCAAAAAGGGCCTAGGCGGCTTCACTCACCTACTCGTAGCGGTGGACAAATTCACCAAGTGGATAGAGGCGAAGCCCATCACCAACATTCACTGGGAAGAGGTAGTCAAGTTCTTCATTGACATCATCTACCATTTTGGTGTTCCTAACTATATCATCACTGGCCATGGAACTAACTTCATCGGGAAGAAGTTCCTAGACTTTTGTGATGGATACGGCATTAGGATCAACTAGGCCTCGGTTAGACATCCACGTACTAATGGTCAAGTCAAGCGGGCCAATGGCATGATCCTCCAAGGACTCAAGCCATGCATCTTTGACTGACTCAATAAGTACACCAGGCGATGGGTTGTAGAGGTCCTAGTGATCCTCTGGAGCCTAAGAATGACCTTGAACCGATCCACAGAGTTCACACTCTTCTTCCTGGCCTACAGAGCTAAAGCAGTGCTATCCTTCGACCTCGACCACGGCACCCTAAGAGTGAAGGCCTTCGACTGAGACCGAGCTGCAGAGGCTCTGTAGGACGCGATTGACCTACTCAAGGAGGCTCGCGAGATGACCGACATCTGCTCCGCTCGCTACCAACAAACTCTCTACAGGTACCATAAAAGAAAAATCATAGGGAGGATCCTCGAGGTCAGTGATCTCGTGCTCGAAAAAACCCAATCAACCAAGGACAAACATAAAACTCTCTCCACCATGGGAAGGACCCTATACGGTGACCGAGGTGATCCGACCGAGCACCTACTGACTGAAGGACGACAATGATAATGTTCTCACCAACATAAGGAATATTGAACAGTTACGTCATTTCTTCCCCTAAAATTCGGTCTTACTGCTTTCTTTCATTCAATGTTTGCTCCTATAGGCACCCTAGCCTGAGCACTCTCACCCTAGGTCGCTTGGGGGCTCCATGAGGGTGTGATACCACCCCTCTTTTTTACTATCATATAGTAAATACTTTTTACTTGAATGAAAGGGTAATCCGTTCCTTTAATTACCCCATGTAACTTTGTTTTAAACTCTTGACCGATCACACCCCGCCACGACCTATGGTTATAAGCAGCTGAGCCTCATGGGCCATGCCCAGGTTCTTAAGGTTGCAGCCTATGGGTCAAATGGGTAGGTGCAAAAAAAGAAAGGATAAAAAACAAAGCTATGCTAGGGTAAAAGCAAGGAACGGATGGGACAAGCTTCCCCTTACTAGTGATTCCATCACAAAACACAATTGAAGTATTCATGAATGTAAACAAACTATTCACATGGGGGCTTCCCCACGAACTTAACTTTTACATATGCTAACTACTTCTACTCTAAATTCTATTATGGCCGGGTGGCATCGGCTGATGGCTCGGCCGATGAAGATAAGGGCTACTCGCTCTCTGACGGGATGATGATCGGCTTGGTCGGAGGCGGGACGATGCTTGTTTCTAACCTAGTCTCCACTCCATCTATAGGCTGGATGACATCTTCTTGGCGCACGCCTTCAGCCACGCTCGAACGGTGAGCTTCCATCACCCACTGCACAGAGACTTGCTCGGCAACCACATGTGCGTATGGCACCAAGATCTCCTCGAGAGCATGGATGGCATCCACGCTCTAGCCATCGGCGTACCCTTTGTAGATGGCGGTGAAGTCCAGGTCTGGGTGGTGCGTTGCCACTAAGGTCAGCACCCCCAACATCCTATAGAACATCCCATCAGAGATGAGCACCTGAACTTCATTCGGGGCCTCTGCCAGCTGGACGGCGGGCGTGCTGGTGCTTGGTGCCAACCCGAACACCTCAGAAACGACCACCTGGGTGATATTGCGGATCTAGTCGAGCTCCTCCTCAAGAGCACATCACTCTTTGAGGGACTTGGCTAGTGCCTCCATGCTCTGACCGATCGATGCCTTGGCTGTCTCCAGCTCCCATTTTAGAGAACCAACTTTTCCACCCAGTTCTAAAAAAGCACGACAATTCAGAAGCAAGGAAAAGGAAAAACCAAGACATCAACCAAAGGCGGAACAGATATGCATACATGGATGAAAGCGGTAGGGCCCTGAAGCCCCAACCCGCTGGCGATGAGCCCACTAGATGAGGACTGCTCATGGGTCATGATCCGTGCCCCCTCACATCGACCGAGGGAGGAGCCAACCTGGCTGGTTCCCGATTTGCCTGTGAGTCGTTGCGACCGCTGGCTCATGGCGCACATGCCGAGCAACTAACGAGGCATCTCCTCATTGTGGATCGCGTGCACGCATGGACCTCAAAGACATAGGGGTACGAGCATGCTCCTCTGACCAGCTAGCATGCCCTGACACACTCGGAGTGGGCAGGTGTGAAGCCAACGACACCTCCGAAGGGCGCAACGACCGCGCTCGCTTTGCCTCTCGCTCGGCGGCAGCATCCGAGCTCATGGCGTACTTCCTTGATGCGGGAACGTCGCCTTGCCTCTCCATATCCCACCCACCACTGGCAGACGCGGCCATAGGCTCATGACGCTCCACTGAGGTCACAACGATGCCTCGGTCTTCTTCATCCTTGGAGGTGCTCACATCGCCACCCATCTCCGTGGGCTCCTCTAACTCGAGCTCCGCTCCACGTCGCTCCGATTTTCACTAGCCCGCACCCACCGGGCGATCTCCTTCTCCTTCTCGTGCCTCCTCCAGGCCTTCTTAGCTCTATTCTTCTTTTTGGTAACCGCTGCCTCTTTTAGAGCGGCTTGCCGAGCTGTGCCCTCCAGCCCCCTCGAAAGATGCGGCCGGGACTTGTAACCTGCGAGTCCCTATGAAATGGATGACTCGAAGTCAAAATACAGGAGAACAAAAGGGAAAGGACACAGAATGAGAAGAGGGGAGCATACTAGGTTGGATAGCTTAGTGGTGTGAAGAGGTCTAGGCTTTCCTTCAAGGGACTCTTTGTCCCTTAGTTGTAGCACCCGGTCTAGCTGACTCTAGACTTTGTCCTTCACCAACTCCTCTGACGACGTGCGGTCAGGATCCATTGGACCAGAGTAGGCCTACATCGATCGCCTCCTCTCCACTAGTGGGGCGACTTGACGGTGGAAGAAAGTGTGGAACACCCGCAGCCCATCGAGGCCATGCTGCATCAGATTCTAGAGCTCCGCCTCGATGATCTCCAGCTTGTTCTACCAACTAGAGGGCCCCCACAACTAGCTCTCCTACCTCTTTGGCCTTCTTTCGGTGAACAGCGAGAACGACGCCTCCGCTGGGTTCCTGATGTAGAATCACTCCCTATGCCACCCCCGATTGGAGTCACAGGGGGAGTACGCGGGGTAGGAGCTAAACGACCTCGGCTTCTTCTATAAGGTGAAGCCCACAACCGGCGCAGTCCTAGGTGGCTTCCCCTCTGATAGGGCTTGCCCGGTGAAGATCCGCCAGAATAGATCCACATACGGCTCCATCCCGAGGAAGGCCTCATAGATAGTGACAAAACTGGTAATGTGCAGCACCCCAATCGAATTGAGGTGCTGCAGCTCTAGGCCCCACTCGTTGAGGAGCCCGTGCAAGAACCAGTGCACGGGATATCCTAGCCCACACTCATGGAAGGCAAGGAAGGAGACAACCTCGTTGGCCCAAGGTCACAGAATGGCTTCCCCTAGTGCAGGAGCCCTCCAGTGAGCCACCTCCTTTGGTAGAAGCAGCCCCTTCTCGGCAAAGGCGGTGAAAGCTCTAGTTTGGTTTTGGTTAATTGATGAAACCCTAAGTGCTAACCTAGTTTATCAAGATGATTATGAGATAGGTAGCACTACTCCAAGTGATGAAGCAATGATGAAGATCATGACAATGGTGATGGTCAAATGCTTAAACTTGGAAAAGAAGAAAGAGAAAAACAAAAGACTCAAGGCAAAGGTATAAAATGTAGGAGCCATTTTGTTTTAGTGATCAAGACACTTAGTGAGTGTGATCATATTTAAGATAGATAGCCGTACTATTAAGAGGAGTAAAACTCGTATCGGAATGCGGTTATCAAAGTGCCACTAGATGCTCTAACTCATTGCATATGCATTTAGGATCTAGTTGAGTGCTAACACCTTTGAAAATGTTTGTGAAAACATGCTAACACTTGTGCACAAGGTGATACACTTGGTGGCGTTGGCACATCTACAAAGGAGGTGGTGTTTGTAGGGTTGAGATAGGTTTGGGGTCTATTTTCAGGTTTTTAGGAAAATGAAATGCCTATTTTCTATTGCACCGGATGTAAAATTCTTGGTGGTTGGCATATTTAAACAAGGGTGAAGAAGTTAGAGTTAAAATAGAGTTAGTCAAAATGATGCTGGCGTCGGTCTACTAACCGGACGCTGGGTCACTCAGCGATCGGACGTTGAAAGGCTGCGTCCGGTCGAGCTGCCAGACGGCACAGTGGCTAGGGTTGAGCACCAGACGCTGGCTGCGTCCGGTCAAGGTGGACCGGACACGTCCGGTCGAAAAAATATGCCTCGAGGAGCTTACTGGAAACGACCGGACGCTGGGGCTTCAGCGTCCGGTCAGTTTTGACCGGAGCGTCCGGTCAGCTTCATAGCCGTTGAAATCTGACAAATAACATTTGAAGCTAGTGACGCGTGGCATCCATCAGGCGATCGGACGCTGAGGGCCAGCGTCCGGTTAGTATGACCGGAGCATCCGGTCAGAGCGCGTTTTGCCCAGTGAAGGGGTATAACGGCTCTATTTGATGGGGACTCTATTTATAGCCCCATGGCTGGCTCAAGGGGGATCTCTTGCACATTTTCATTGACATAGCATCCTTGTGAGCTTAGCCAAAGTCCTCCCACTCATCTCCATCATTGATTCATCATCTTTGTGAGATTGGGAGAGAATCCAAGTGCATTGCTTAAGTGATTGCATCTAGAGGCACTTGGTATTCGTGTTGCGCTGTGAATTTCGCTTGTTTCTCTTGGTGGTTGCCACCACCTAGACGGTTGGAGCAGCGGTGGAGGATCGGCATGAGTTGGTGATTGTTCGTGGCCGTCTTCGGTGATTGTGAGGGGAGTTGTACCTTCCCCGGGCGGAGCGCCGAAAGGTAACTCTAGTAAATTGCTCGTGTCATTGAGTTACCTCACTTGTGGGTCGGTTCTTGCGGTGTCCAATCGTGTGGATGAGGTTTGTGAAACACCTCTTAGCCGCCGAACCACCAAGTGTTGGTCGACACAACGGGGACGTAGCGTGTTGGCAAGCACGTGAACCTCGGGAGAAAATCGATTGTCTCTCTTCTTTGGCATTCTCCCGGTGATTGGCTATATATTCATCTTGTGATTGGTTCATCCCCTACACGTCGGTATAATCACTCTACTCACTCAATTACATTCTTGCAAACTAGTTGATACAAGCTCTTTAGTGTAATTAGAATTGAGAGCTTGCTTTATTATTTACATTCATCTAGTTGAGCTCTTTAGAGTAGCAAGGTTGAGAGCTCTTAGTGAGTAATTACATAGCAAGTTTGTGTGCCTAAGTAATCATTGTAACTAGAATTGTTAGATAGGTGGCTTGCAATCCTTGTAGAGCTAGAGCAAATTTGCATTATGCTATTTGTCATACTAATCAAATTGCTCTAGTTGATTTATAGATTTTTAAATAGGCTATTCATCCCCCTCTAGCCATATTAGGACCTTTCAGGCGGCCAACACCGCCTCATCTACGTTGGATGGCCTCTAGTTCGACATCATGCTTCGGACTCACAAATGGATCTATGAGTTCTCCTCTCCCTCGCTCTACCCTCTTTCTCCTAGGAACCGCCACGGCACACAAATGTGCTTGGTGAGAAGGATGAAGGAGGAGAGGCGGCAGATGGAGAAAGACAAAGGAATGGGACGAAAACACTCTCCCTTCCTCTATTTAATGCGGATAGGCATGTGGTGGGATGTGTCCTGACTGATGGGACACACCCTGCCCAACGAAACATCACCTGGTTAAAGCGGGATGTGGCCTGGGTTGGGCCCACCACTACCACAAACCAGGCGTAGGAAACAAGGCACAACCGCATTGAAAGGTCCTAATATGGCTAGAGGGGGGGGGTGAATAGCCTATTTAAAAATCTACAAATCAACTAGAGCAATTTGATTAGTATGACAAATAGCGTAATGCAAACTTGCTCTAGCTCTATAAGGGTTGCAAGCCACCTATCCAACAATTCTAGTTGCAATGAATACTTAGGCACACAAACTTGCTATGTAATTACTCACTAAGAGCTCTCAACCTTGCTACTCTAAAGAGCTCAACTAGATGAATGTAAATAATAAAGCAAGCTCTCAATTCTAATTACACTAAAGAGCTTGTATCAACTAGTTTGCAAGAATGTAATTGAGTGAGTAGAGTGATTATACCGACGTGTAGGGGATGAACCAATCACAAGATGAATATATAGCCAATCACCGGGAGAATGCCAAAGAAGAGAGACAATCGATTTTCTCCCGAGGTTCACGTGCTTGCCAACACGCTACGTCCCCGTTGTGTCGACCAACACTTGGTGGTTCGGCGGCTAAGAGGTGTTTCACAAACCTCGTCCACACGATTGGACACCGCAAGAACCGACCCACAAGTGAGGTAACTCAATGACACGAGCAATTTACTAGAGTTACCTTTTGGCACTCCGCCGGGGAAGGTACAACTCCCCTTACAATCACCGGAGACGGCCACGAATAATCACCAACTCGTGCCGATCCTCCACCGCTGCTCCAACCGTCTAGGTGGTGGCAACCACTAAGAGAAACAAGCGAAATCCGCAGCGCAACATGAATACCAAGTGCCTCTAAATGCAATCACTCAAGCAATGCACTTGGATTCTCTCCCAATCTCACAATGATGATGGATCAATGATGGAGATGAGTGGGAGGGCTTTGGCTAAGCTCACAAGGATGCTATGTCAATGAAAATGTGCAAGAGTTATCCTTTGAGCCGGCCATGGGGCTATAAATAGAGCCCCCATCAAATAGAGCCGTTATACCCCTTCACTGGGCAAAACGCGCTCTGACCGGACGCTCCAGCCATACTGACCGGACGCTGGCCCTCAGCGTCCGGTCGCCCGATGGACGCCACGTGTCACCAGCTTCAAACGCTGTTCGTCGGATTTCAACGGCTACGAAGTTGACCGGATGCTCCGGTAAAACTGACCGGACGCTGAAGCCCCAGCGTCCGGTCATTTCCAATAAGCTCCCCGAGGCATGTTTTTTCGACCGGACGCATCCGGTCCACCTTGACCGGACGCAGACCAGCGTCCAGTGCTCAACCCTAGCGACTGTGCCGTCTGACAGCTCGACCGGACGTAGCCCTTCAGCGTCCGGTCGCTGAGTGACCCAGCGTCCGGTCAGTAGACCGACGCCAACATCATTTCGACCAACTCCATTTCAACTCTAACTACTTCACCCTTACTCAAATGTGCCAACCACCAAGAATTTTGCATCCGGCGCAATAGAAAATAGACATTTCATTTTCCCAAAAGCGCCGAATCTCAACCCTGCAAACACCTTGTGCACATGTGTTAGCATATTTTCACAAGTATTATCAAGGGTGTTAGCACTCCACTAGATCCTAAATGCATATGCAATGAGTTAGAGCATCTAGTGGCACTTTGATAACCGCATTCCGATACGAGTTTCACTCCTCTTAATAGTACGGCTATCTATCCTAAATGTGATCACACTCACTAAGTGTCTTAATCACTAAAACAAAATGGCTCCTATATTTTATACCTTTGCCTTGAGCCTTTTGTTTTTCTCTTTCTTCTTTTCCAAGTTCAAACATTTGATCATCACCATGCTATCACCATTGTCATGATCTTCGTCATTGCTTCATCACTTGGAGTAGTGCTACCTATCTCATAATCATCTTGATAAACTAGGTTAGCACTTAGGGTTTCATCAATTAACCAAAACCAAACTAGAGCTTTCAATCTCCCCCTTTTTGGTAATTGATGACAACCCTTATACAAAGATATGAATTAAAGTTCATTTGAATCCATGTTGCTTGCCCAAGCATATTTACCATGTGTAAAGGATATGGACAAGTTTCATGAACTCTAAATGGTAGTAATTGCTCCCCCTACATATGTGCTAAGAGTTTGGATTGTAGCTTGCACATATGTTTAGATAGGAAATATAGGAGTCAATTTCTACCAAGTGATGCTAAGGTATAAGAGATGGACCTTTGAAGCGTGATACCAATCGGAGTGCACCAATATACCATCCTTAGCACTATTAGTAACTAGACATACACAAAAACTAGAATACCCCATGAGATCAATATTAAAAGCAAGGGTCTAGTTTTCATAATGTGAGCATGAGTCTAGTTACTTTTAGCCTATGCATGCTAGTTTTTCATTTCATCATTCAAACCTATAACTAGCATACACCACACAAGCATGGATGTTGAAACTTAGAATTTGTACCATGCGAGCAAATATATGAAATGTTCATTCAAATGCATCATACAAGTTTATGAGCTTGCTCCCCCTACTTGTGTGCTCAAAATTTTAATTGATCCCTTTCCTTTAGCATATCTCTCCCCTTATGTCCAATACTCCCCTATCACTCATATCTTTATTTTTCTCCCCCTTTGTCAACAATTAGCATAAAAGGTAAACTTAAATTATAGATAGGTTGGGGTGAAATCATGTGAAATGAGGATCATTTTCCCAATTTGGTTCAATCTAGATTACTTGCAAAAGATATTTAACTCGGTTTGATCCAAGGACAAGCTTCTTCACACCTCCAAATAAGGGTTATCTTGTACCATGTTGAGTTAAACACTTATAGCTCATTTTCTAAATCAAACACTAGGTTTACAAGCCCACAAACATGTCATATGCTACCACTAGATCATTTCAAACATACAAGCAATAGTGGTACCATATAAGCATTAAATTCATTTGATTTTCATGAGTGAGCCTAGGACATGATAGGAATGACTAGATGCACTAAACAAGTCCTTAGTAATGAATGGATGACATGTCAATCAACTTTACCTTGCTTTGCTCGAAGGAGAGGCATGTCATATAATGGGGGTGCATCAACACATATTGGAGAAGTCAAGTATGTTCAATTCATTCCTTAGCTTGCAAAACCTCTTTTCATCAAGTGGCTTGGTGAATATGTCGGCAAGTTGATCTTCGGTGCCCACACTCTCTATGCAAATGTCTCCTTTTTGTTGATGATCTCTTATGAAATGATGGCGGACATCAATATGCTTTGTTCTTGAGTGTTGAACCGGGTTGTTGGTGAGCCTGACGGCACTTTCATTGTCATATAGCAATGGCACTTGCTTGAACTTGATTCAAAGTCACTCAAAGTGGCCTTCATCCAAAGTAATTGTGCACAACAACTACCGGCCGAAATGTACTCTGCTTCGGCGGTTGAAAGTGCTACACTATTTTGCTTCTTTGATGACCATGACACAAGTAATCTTCCCAATAGTTGACATGTGCCCGATGTGCTCTTTCTCTCAACTTTGCATCCCGCATAATCCGAATCCGAATATCCAATCAACTCAAATCTTGCTCCTTTGGGATACCATAATCCAACATGTTGTGTATGCTTCAAGTACCTCAATATTCTCTTTGTTGCCTTCAAATAACTTTCTCTTGGTGAGGCTTGAAATCTTGCACACATGCATACACTAAATATCACATCCGGTCTTGATGCGGTCACATAGAGTAGACTTCCAATCATAGACCGATACATCTTTTGATCCACCATGTTGCCACTAGCATCACTATCCAAGCTTCCACTTGTCCCCATTGGTGTACTAATAGCTTTTCTCTCATCCATTTCAAACTTCTTGAGCATGTCCTTGATATACTTGCCTTGACTAACAAATGTGCCATTCTTCATTTGCTTGATTTGAAGACCAAGGAAGTAGCTAAGTTCTCCAATCATAGACATCTCAAACTCACTTGCCATCATCTTGCCAAACTCCTCACAAAATTCTTGATTTGTTGATCCAAAGATGATATCATCAACATAGATTTGCATTACAAACAAGTCATTTCCAAGCCTTTTGGTGAAGAGAGTGGTGTCAACCTTTCCCATCTTGAATCCCTTAGAGAGTAGGAAATCCCTCAATCTCTCATACCATGCTCTAGGTGCTTGTTTCAATCCATACAAAGCCTTTCTCAACTTGAACACATGGTTGGGTTTCTTTTCATCTTCAAAACCGGGAGGTTGCTCAACATACACAAGCTCATTGATGTACCCATTGAGAAATGCACTCTTCACATCCATTTGATACAACTTGATGTTGTGGGCACAAGCATAAGCTAGCAAGATCCTAATTGCTTCCAATCTTACAACCAGGGCATATGTTTCTCCAAAGTCAAGACCTTCAACTTGAGTGTAACCTTGAGCCACTAATCTTGCTTTGTTCCTTATTACTATCCCATCTTGATCTTGCTTGTTCCGAAAGACCCATTTGGTTCCAATCACATTATGACCCTTAGGCCTCTCAACTAACTCCCATACTTGATTTCTTGTGAAGTTGTTTAGCTCTTCATGCATAGCATTGACCCAATCAACATCATTTAAAGCTTCATCTATCTTCTTAGGCTCAATGGATGACACAAATGAGAAGTGCTCACAAAATGATGCCAATCTTGATCTTGTTTGCACGCCTCTTGAAATATCACCAATGATAGTGTCCAATGGATGATCTCTTGCAACATTGGTTGGTTAAAGCACTTGCACTTGATTGCTAGCATTTGATTGATCACTTGGTTGAGATGATGAACTAGCCATTTGTTGATCTTGCACATTGCCATTACTAGTGCTTGCTTGGATTTGATCATGAGAACCACTAGCTTGCACATTTGAGTTAGAGAGCACTTGATTCTTGTCATCTTCAATATCAATCACCTCTCAAGGCCTTATATCACCAATGTCTATGTTCTTCATTGCATTAACCAATTGAGTGCCTCTTACATCATCTAGATTCTCATCTTCCTCTTGGGAACCATTTGTTTCATCAAATTCCACGTCATGAACCTCCTCAAGAGTACCACTAGCCAAATTCCAAACTCTATAAGCCTTGCTAGTAGTGGAGTAACCAAGCAAGAAACCTTCATCACATTTCTTTTCAAACTTGCTCAATCTAGTGCCTTTCTTCAATATATAGCATTTACATCCAAAAACCCAAAAGTATGCTATGTTGGGCTTTCTTCCATTCAATAGCTCATAGGGTGTCTTCTCCATCATGGGGTGACAATAGTCGGTTGCTATAGTAGCAAGCCATGTTGATTGCTTCGGTCCAAAATGAATGACTCACATTGTACTCACTCAACATTGATCTTGCCATATCAATCAAGGTTCTATTCTTTCTTTCAACTAGCCCATTTGATTGAGGAGTATATTTGGCCGAGAATTGATGTCTAATTCCAAATTCATCACATAACTCATCAATTCTTGTATTCTTGAATTCACTACCATTGTCACTTCTCACTTTCTTGATTGTTGTTTCAAACTCATTATGAATGCCCTTGACAAATGATTTGAATATTGCAAACACATCACTCTTGTCACCAAGAAAGAACACCCAAGTGTATCTAGTGAAATCATCCACAATCACAAATCCATATTTATTTCCACCAATGCTAGTGTATGTGGTTGGTCCAAACAAATCCATATGCATCAACTCAAATGCCTTGGATGTACTCATCATGCTTTTCTTAGGATGTGTATTACCAACTTGTTTTCCGGCTTGACATGCACTACATAGCTTATTCTTTTCAAATGTGACATCTTTTAAGCCTCTAACTAAGTCATGCTTAATCAATTTGTTCAATTGTTTCATTCCAACATGATCAAGCCTTCTATGCCATAACCAACCCATGCTAGACTTAGTGATCAAACATGTTGACAATTGAGCCTCTCTAGCATTGAAATCAACTAAGTATAGATTCTCATATCTAAATCCTTTGAATATCAAGTTTGAGCCATCTACACTTATGATCTCTACATCATCCACACCAAATATGCATTTGAAACCAAGATCACACAATTGGGCTACCGACAATAGGTTGAAATTCAAGCTCTCTACTAGTAGCACATTGGAAATGCTCAAGTCATTGGATATTGCAATCTTACCAAGTCCCTTGACTTTGCCTTTGCCATTGTCACCAAATGTGATACTATCAATCCCATTGCTCTTGCTTTCATTGATTGAATTGAACATTCTTGAATCACCGGTCATGTGTTGTGTGCACCCACTATCAAGCACCCAATGCCTTCCTCCGGCTTTATAATTTACCTACAAAAGAAGATCAATTCTTTTTAGGTACCCAAACTTGCTTGGGTCCTTGTAGGTTAGTCACCAAGGTCTTTGGTACCCAAATGGCCTTCTTCTTTGGGCTCACAATTGGTGTACCAATGAACTTAGCCTTCACACCATTGGCACCCTTATAAAGCATGTAACAAGAATCAAATTTGATTGAGGATACATTAGGTAGCTTGTTCTTGTTAGTCTTGCAATTTTGCTCTATATGCCCAACTTGCTTGCATCTATTGCAAAACCGACCATTGCCCTTCACAAAGCTAGCTTTGGGAGTGACAAAGGCCGCCTTGCCTTTCTTGGGGGTATAGCCTAATCCCTCTTTGTTGAGAGAAAACCTTTGGCTACCCAAGCACTTTAGCAAGCGGGCATCTCCACCATAGGCATTGCCTAAGGCACGAGTGAGCTCATTCACCTCCTTCTTGAGGGTTTCATTTTCCACCATTAGTGATGTATCATTCATAGGTGGAGTGGTAATGGTTGTGCTACAAGAAGTGTTAGTGGGAGCAACAATAATGGGTTCATGAAAAGATTCATCAATAAGATCACATGTTAGTCCCACATCACATGTTACTATCACTTGCTCCTTCTTGGCTTCCTCCTTCTTGAGTTGCTCAATGAGAGAGAAGTGAGCCTTTTCAAGCTTAGAGTGAGCTTTGCCAAGCTTCTCATGGGCATCCACTAGCCCCTCATGAGTGGCATTGAGCTCATCAAAGGATTGCTCAAGAAATTTTACTTTCTTGCGCAATTCTTTGCACTCCTTTCTCTTCATCTCATTGCAAGCGTGCACTTGCTCACACATGTCCATGAGCTCCTCCTTGGAGTACTCCTCATCTTCTTCATCACTCCTACAAGAATCACTTTCATCATCATCACTCTCATCATATTTTACCTTGGTAGGCTTAGCCATGAGGCATGTTGATGGAGTGTCAAAGATGGAGGGCTTGTCGTTGATGGCGATGCTTGCTAGTGCTTTCTTGATTGATTTCTTGCCATCATCACTAGAGTCATCACTATCCGATGAGCCATCACTATCCCAAGTGACCACATAGCCTCCACCCTTCTTCTTCTTTTGAAATGTCATCCTCTTCTCCCTCTTCTCCTTCTTTTCTTTCTTGTCCTTCTTGTGTTTGTTCTTCTCATCTTCATCATTGTCACTATTGTAAGGACAATTGGCTACCACATGATCGGGACTCTTGCAATTATAGCATCTTCTCACATATTCTTTGCTCTTGGTATGATCTCTTCTTTTTTCTTGCACCATAGCCTTTCTTCTTCATGAACTTGCCCATCTTGCGCACAAAGAGAGCCATAGCTTCATCATCAATATCACTAAGATCCTTATCATCACTTGACTCTTTCTTTGATTTGCCCTTGTTCTTGTATGATGATGAGCTAGCCTTGAATGCTACACTCTTCTTCTTCTTGTCCTCATCTTCCTTCTTGTCCTCCTTGTCATCCCCCTCCCTTTCCACACGGTATGTCTCTTGTGTCATGACTTCACCTAGTACTTGGTTGAGGGTGATCTCCTTTAATCCTCCTCTTATGATTAGCATTCTCAACATTTCAAACCTTGGAGGTAGACTCATCAAGAACCGATGAGAGACATCATCATTCTTGATCTTTTCTCCCAAAGCCTTCAAATCATTGACAATGACTTACAAGTGATGGAACATCTCCGGTATGCTCTCATCATCTTTCATCTTGAAACCTATCAACTTGTCCTTGAGAATATATAACTTAGCACTCTTCACCTCCGGTGTGCCCTCATAGGTTTTCTCCAATCTCCTCCACACTTCATTTGCTCTTTCACAATCCTTGATTTGCTCAAACACCTTTGGATCAAGGGCATTGTATAGGGTGTTGAGAGCCATTGTATTGCATTGCTTGTTAGACTTATCTTGGTTGGTGGGATTGTCGGGATTAATGATAGCATAATCATTCTCGGTTACATCCCATACTTAATCATTGATTGAACCAAGATACACACTTATCTTTCTCTTCCAATAATCATAGCATGTGCCATCAAAGAATGGTGGTTTGCCCCCCACATGGTTGAACACAACTTGAGCCATAATTTGACACCGAGGTTGTTAAGCCTTCAATCAAACGGTGACCACGTCTCTGATATCACTTGAAAGGTCCTAATATGGCTAGAGGGGGGTGAATAGCCTATTTAAAAATCTACAAATCAACTAGAGCAATTTGATTAGTATGACAAATAGCGTAATGCAAACTTGCTCTAGCTCTACAAGGGTTGCAAGCCACCTATCCAATAATTCTAGTTGCAATGAATACTTAGGCACACAAACTTGCTATGTAATTACTCACTAAGAGCTCTCAACCTTGCTACTCTAAAGAGCTCAACTAGATGAATGTAAATAATAAAGCAAGCTCTCAATTCTAATTACACTAAAGAGCTTGTATCAACTAGTTTGCAAGAATGTAATTGAGTGAGTAGAGTGATTATACCGACGTGTAGGGGATGAACCAATCACAAGATGAATATATAGCCAATCACCGGGAGAATGCCAAAGAAGAGAGACAATCGATTTTCTCCCGAGGTTCACGTGCTTGCCAACACGCTACGTCCCCGTTGTGTCGACCAACACTTGGTGGTTCGGCGGCTAAGAGGTGTTTCACAAACCTCGTCCACACGATTGGACACCGCAAGAACCGACCCACAAGTGAGGTAACTCAATGACACGAGCAATTTACTAGAGTTACCTTTCGGCACTCTGCCGGGGAAGGTACAACTCCCCTTACAATCACCGGAGACGGCCATAAACAATCACCAACTCGTGCCGATCCTCCACCGCTGCTCCAACCGTCTAGGTGGTGGCAACCACCAAGAGAAATAAGCGAAATCCGCAGCGCAACACGAATACCAAGTGCCTCTAGATGCAATCACTCAAGCAATGCACTTGGATTCTCTCCCAATCTCACAATGATGATGGATCAATGATGGAGATGAGTGGGAGGGCTTTGGCTAAGCTCACAAGGATGCTATGTCAATGAAAATGTGCAAGAGTTATCCTTTGAGCCGGCCATGGGGCTATAAATAGAGCCCCCATCAAATAGAGCCGTTATACCCCTTCACTGGGCAAAACGCGCTCTGACCGGACGCTCCGGTCATACTGACCGGACGCTGGCCCTCAGCGTCCGGTCGCCCGATGGACGCCACGCGTCACCAGCTTCAAACGCTGTTCGTCGGATTTCAACGGCTACAAAGTTGACCGGACGCTCCGGTAAAACTGACCAGACGCTGAAGCCCCAACGTCTGGTCGTTTCCAGTAAGCTCCCCGAGGCATGTTTTTTCGACCGGACGCATCCGGTCCACCTTGACCGGACGCAGACTAGCGTCCGGTGCTCAACCCTAGCGACTGTGCCGTCTGACAGCTCGACCGGACGCAGCCCTTCAGCGTCCGGTCGCTGAGTGACCCAGCGTCCGGTCAGTAGACCGACGCCAGCATCATTTCGACCAACTCCATTTCAACTCTAACTACTTCACCCTTACTCAAATGTGCCAACCACCAAGAATTTTGCATCCAGCGCAATAGAAAATAGACATTTCATTTTCCCAAAAGCGCCGAATCTCAACCCTGTAAACACCTTGTGCACATGTGTTAGCATATTTTCACAAGTATTATCAAGGGTGTTAGCACTCCACTAGATCCTAAATGCATATGCAATGAGTTAGAGCATCTAGTGGCACTTTGATAACCGCATTCCGATACGAGTTTCACTCCTCTTAATAGTACGGCTATCTATCCTAAATGTGATCACACTCACTAAGTGTCTTGATCACTAAAACAAAATGGCTCCTACATTTTATACCTTTGCCTTGAGCCTTTTGTTTTTCTCTTTCTTCTTTTCCAAGTTCAAACATTTGATCATCACCATGCTATCACCATTGTCATGATCTTCGTCATTGCTTCATCACTTGGAGTAGTGCTACCTATCTCATAATCATCTTGATAAACTAGGTTAGCATTTAGGGTTTCATCAATTAACCAAAACCAAACTAGAGCTTTCACGCATGCAAACGACCCTCCGCCTTCCCGGCAGGGTTTGGAAGGGCCCACCAATAGGATCTCTGTGAGGGAAGACTAATGGGCTACCTGAGTTGATCGAATGGCTTAGGCGACTATTGAGAGACATATAAGGAGCAGTGGGATGCCCTATGCAGGCTATGCCGACTCCGTCATGAATGACGGACATGGATCCTATTCGGACATATCCGATAAGAGCTCCTCAAGCTCGTCACTCGAGTCATCAAGGTAACTTTACCAAACCTTCTTACTTTATTTTCTAATACATGATCATTTATTCATCCTTTCTCATACACACATTCACACAATCATTCATTCATCCCATACATCCAAAGCATCGCATATGCAATTAATGCATCACAACGCTTCGTGTTGCGTCACGAAGCGGTAGTTGCCTCATTCAATATGAGCAACGATCGATCGGGGTTCGAAGACCAGCCTATGAAGGGCTCGAGGTAGCCTTGCGTTAAACAGAGCTAGGGGAGAAAATGCAGATGAGCCCTAGTGGCCCTCACCCAATATGCTCAGAAGCAGATAGGGTCATCTCGACCTTCTCGTTCGATCCTAACCTCGAGCCATGCCCACAAAATCTCCATCGAGGGGAGGCCAGCGGGCCACCTGAGTCGATCTTCGGAACGCCCTAGTCATCTGCTGAGAGGCGGGTTAAGGAGCAATGGAATGCCACATGAGGGCTATGCCGACCCTGTTACAAACGACGGACCCAGATTCCGCTCGAACGCGTTTGTTAGTGAGCTCACTGAGCAATTCACTCGAGCCATCGAGGCAAGCAACGTCAGCTCAGCCACTCTGGTTGCGGAAACTGTGGACGGGGTAACACACGGAACTAGACCAACCCCTACCAAACCTAACAGGGCTCAGAGGCTCTGGTCGCCCGACACCGACTTGGGAAATCAACTGACCACGCAGGTCGCGGGCGGGACAAACATGGGCGAACACCCCGAATGGCAGAAAACACAGGAGTCTATGACCCTAGGAAAGAGTACCCATATACTCAGCCTTCAACCGACTCACCAGTCAGACACAGGCTCAGGGGCTACACCCACTGGGTGCGCTCACGCGCACCCGCTGGCAAGTCAAAAAATCTCCCAGACAATTCTACCCAAATCATCCGGGGGCTCGAGGGCTACACCCACTGGGTGCGCTCGCGCGCACCCGCTAGCAAAATGAAAAATCCCCCAGACAATTCTACCCAAATCATCCAGGGACTCGGGGCTCCTGTCGGGTTCATAAACCTAGGGTCCCTAATGTGCCCACTTCCTGACAAAAGCTCAGCCCGACAGACACATACCGAATGACGCGCAACTCTTGCGCCGGCCCAGATACCTAACGACAGGCCGGAAGAGCGATCCAGTCTCCGACCGGAAGGCCTGGCCAAGGAGAGGACGGCGCTCGCTTCCGACTCCAACCCGCTTCTTCGACCACAAGGCCTAGCCAAGGAGGGGACGACGTTCGCTTTCGACTCTGACCCGCTTCTTCGACCGGAAGGCCTAGCTAAGGAGGGAACAACGCTCGCTTCCGACTCCGACCTGCTTCTCCGACCAAGAATACATCGAACCTCTGTTTACGGCTCTTCTCCGACTGACGCGGTCGAAGCCGACTGGGAACGACCGGCTAGGGACGCCCGCTCGGTGAGGACCCAAGAAATCAGGCGGAGCAGATAAGGTAAGACGCTCAAGTCAACCGCAATACCGAGGACCATACCCTGCACACCTACAGGACAGTACTGTCAGGCCATGCCAGAAGGATACTTTGCATCCTTCTAGACATATCAGAATACAAACAGTGTTGTAGACGTCGACATTTATCCTACAGTATGGTAGGTGTCGACATTTGCCATATCAGAAAAACACGATGGAACCTGCCACATGCATCTAGACGTCAACAGTATTGTGGGCGCCGACAAACTGTCTTGTACCCAACGACGTGGGCAACAAGACTAGGGAACACTCCCCCCCTCTCTCTCTAAACTTGTAAGACCATCCATTTCACCTATAAAAAGGATGCGCTCTCTCCCAACAAACGACGGTCCATTTCGACTCTCTCTGCTAGCTTTAGATATTCAGAGCACTCGAACAGCTCCACGGCTCTAGAACTTTAAAGCTATATAGAGCATACGTTTCAATACTCAACGCACGTAGGAACTCCCGTCACTCTTGGCCCTTCGGTCCAGAGTCCGACCGGACCTCTAACACCCCATCTTATTCCCACTCGTTTATAACCCCACAACAAACTTCGAGCACCTGGGCTCAGGAATAAAGTCACCGACCGACTCAAACTGGACGTAGGGCATGTTGCCTGAACCAGTATAAACCCTGTGTCATTGAGTGATAGACCACATCCGATCACAACGTACAGCAAAACGACAAATATTTACTTATTGGTCACTTTTCGCACCGACACTTAGGTATTTGTGCAAAAATAAATAAGTATCTTTTTTATCTTAGTTTTTCCTGACTACTGTAATTGCTATGATAGCGTGACATCAACACCAAAAACAAGCAAATGATTTCCAAATTTATTAACGGCTTTTAAGGCACCAAACATACTAGTAGAGAAGTAATTTTCCAACAAGAATTAGGGAGTCCAAATTTGCAACGGTAAAAGTATGTACTGTATATAGTATGTACATCATTTAACGCGATATTAATGTTCACTACCAATAACACAGTAGATTTTACGGTTTAGACTAGAAACTAGCGATATGGTCACATGGTTTCCAACACACCCCAGGACTCGCTACGACACAAGAGCCATCACGTGCCACTACAGGTGAATGATGGCCCAAAGGTTTTTTTGCGATGCTTCTGTGTGTGCAGCAGCTTCCAAATCAAACCTATTCTGGATTAGGCAACTTCATACTTACTTTCCTTACACACAGCGTCTGCACAACATCTTTTTTTTTTTCAGGTTGTCATTCCATATCACATGGAAGATGGAATCCATGGAGGCAGAAGCACATGCACTAACTGCCACGTGAGATCTATGCGCCTCATCTAGCTTGGTCTCTAGGACCGATTCTTGTTGAATTGGCAAAAATCACTCGAAGAATGCAACATTCAGTCATCAAGATTATTAAGAGGGAAACAAACAAAATTGCTGATAAGTTCACAGAGAAGGCTACACAAGCAGAATGCAACAATGTCATCAAGATTAAGAGGGAAACAAACAAAAATGCTGATAAGGTCACAAAGGAGGCTAGACAAGCGAAACGAACGTTAGGACCTCTTCTCTATTCTGCACTTTAGAACTTCCAATGGAAAATGTCCCTGTTCCAGCCCATCTCTAAACTCTGTTTATAGTAACAAATATCTTTTACCGTTTCAAAAAAAGGAAAAAAAAACTTGTAGTCGACCCAACCAATTGCCAGTGACGTAAGTTTTAGGTATCACTTGTAACACCACGTCGCTTAATAGTGATTCATCAAGTGCCGTCTATCAGTTACCCGAAGTTGTAATGGTAAGACTCAGTTCGGATCATGAGAAAGGAGAGCACTAAGACTCAGTTCTGATCACGAGAAACGGCAGCATTACCAAGTACAAAGTAGATTTGCAGCATACAACAAGCAAAGTTATTAGCCATAAAAAGACTAGTTTCACTTCGTGTTTGTCGTCCATCAGTCCAAAGTAAAATGAGCAGCAACTGCACTACAAAACCTGGATCCCAAAACCCTCGGACCACCCATCAAACTATATAAAATCAGGTACATCTTTTAAGCTAAGGCTAACCATCAACACTCAAATAAACCGAACTCTGCTCAAAGTGCTATTCTGGCACTAGTAAATAACTCTGCCGGTGCAGGTTCGTCACAGCCTCTACTCTGGGATCATCTGCTCATTATCAGCATCGCCCTCAGTTTCAATTTGGGGTTGCTTTGGAGCGGAGGCTCCAGGAGCCTGCTTCTTCTTGATACCACTGACAATGTCATCGATTCTCAAAAGCATGCAAGCAGCCTCAATTGCTGTCTTGAACGTCTGCGCTTTAACGCTGTAGGAATCCCAGATCTAAAATGGACAACATTGTGGTGTTTAGACATACAAACATTGGTCAAACTTGCATTAGTGCAGATAAAGAGAAATACCTTTCGCTCTTTCATATCAACAATATCACCACTCCTTCCATCAATGCCAACCCATGCATTTTCACCATTAGCATGCTGATGCAAGGAAAAAACATTCATGTGATCGATGTAAAGTAGCTATTTTTTCTAATAATCAATCATAACATCTCAAATCCATTATGAGCCTATGTTCTCCTAACTCAGATTTTAAGGCAGCTTGCTGAGGGGCTGAGGGTGGCCAAAAATACCCCCTATGCAAGGGACACCCCTATTAGGAACACAAAAATTCACCAGGTAATTTAGTGAAATTTTTTATTTTGCACCTTCCACTTGGTCCCCCTGATGAATAATTTCTGGCTCCTCCATGCTAAACAGGGTCCCAGTGCAGCACTTCCAAAATAGTGTTCAAGATAAATTTGCATGTAGATGCTTCAATACGTTCCAAAGCATTTTCAAGGTGCAGCTTTAATTGAATTTCTGCACTAGGAGAACCCACAACACCCTCTATCCCAACCTTTCCTAAATGTCAAGTTTATGATGCTTCTGATAGAAGGCATGTACCACTTCCATACAGGGACAAGTTCACAGAAACATAAAAAGAGTTTTGGGATTATTACCTTTCCCTGAAGTTGTGTCATTATCCTAATAACATTCAAACCGCAATTTTGGGCCAAAGTCCTTGGAATTGCCTCAAATGCTAGAGCAGCAGCTTCATAGGGCCACTGGCATAAACAAAAAACAAAATCAATCAGGAATTGCACATCAAAGAATGGTGCACTAATCCACTCAGCACAATAACATCACATTTGCAGAGTATATGTGGTCACAGGCTTACAGAATTAAGCAATGTTGCACTAAGCATCCACATAAATATAGCTTAATCGACCGTTAATATCCAATACAGGTAATCAACAATAGCAAAACAATACCTTTTCCACGCCTTCAACTGAAGAGCTCTTTTGCTTCAGTGTTGCTGATACAGTCAGCTCTGTAGCACCACCTCCAGGAAGGAGTTTTGGATTTTTTAAAATGTTTCTTGCAACGGACATGGCATCCTGCATTGAAAATTTACACAGACCATTATGTTAGCCTAAACTTGGACATGCTTTGAGGGAAATGAGTGTTCATTACAGGTAGATGGGTTCTATGTAATTCCTAACAAAAATAGAATATTTGTATATATAGTTACAATAAAAGAGATAATAAGGGAAATTAAAAGAGGGAACCAAAGATCCAATGCTAATTACACACTGAGGTTGCTTAGATGGTCAAAAGGATTCTACTGGCCATCAATGAAACAAAATGCTGAATTCAAATTTGCAGGGAATGGCTGGCTGAGATCATATTGTGCCTGCCAACTAATACACGAAAGGTTTCTAGAATTATTTTGTGCAAGTAGTACAAATTATTTTTGCAAGGAGTACAAATACATGGAAATGGGGAGGAAGAAATACCTGCAGGTTTCTCTCAACTTCATTCAATACATCCTTGCTTGCTCCCCTCAACAGAACAGTACATGCCTTGGGATCTTTACAGTCAACAATAAAGGCAAAGAATTCATCGCCTATCTTCTTGATCTCAAACAGGCCAGCTCCTGTTCCCACATCAGATTCTTGGAGTTCCTCAGGCCTGTTCACTATAACTGCTCCACAAGCTTTAGCAATCCTGTTGTTGTCAGTTTTCCTAAGTCTACGGATTGCACTAACACCAGCCTTGCTCAAATAATGGATAGCGAGATCACTGAGCCCTTTCTCTGTGATTACTAAATCAGGCTTGAATTTTAGAATTTGAGCGCACAGGTTCTTTATGTATTCTTCCTCCATCTCTAGCAGAACCTGCCTGCAATAAAGTTTGCCACATAATATAAATTAGAACTCTACCAAATTACTTTAAAACTATGCATGCATTGCATTTCAGTCAGATCATTGTGGTACATGGACATCTCTTACCAATCTTCTTCCTTCATCAACTCAGCATTGGTCTGATTTTCTCCTTTCTTATACTCAACAGGGCAGTCCAACAGGATGATACGGGGGTTAACTATCTTTCTCCTCATTTTTCCAGGAGTCACAACATCCTTATTGATCATAACTCCTTTAAGGACTCTAGAATCCTCCAACTGACCACCAGGAACCTTTTCAACTTTAATGTATTTCTTGATATCAACTTCACGCATACCCTGACCAAGGTCAACGCCTGCTGTTGTAGTAGCATCAATAGCAAGGTCCTGAATACAGCAACATGAGGTATCAAATAAGTAAAATCCAAGGTTGGATAGGTGGTACTCCTCCCTGTTCAAAATTATTTCATCATTTTGGCATCGTCCTAAGTCAACTCTAACTTTGAACACGCTTTTAGGAAAATATATTACCATCCACAAGTTCGAATAAATACACTAACAAAACATATTTCGTGGAGAAATTAATGATACTAATTTGATGTTGTAGATGTTGGGCTGTTGATTTTTTTCTTTTTTGTAAACTTGGTCAAAGTAAAAGAAGTTTGACTTAAAGACAAAGCCAAAGTGAACTATAATCTGAAGGGAATTGTTGAAGTTCCGCATGGAAGAAAGATGCTTACAGCAATAAGATCACCAAACTGGCCAGTGAATTTTGTACCAATGGAGCTCTTCACAAGGCCTAGCATTGCCCCACCTGCATTAATGGTGTATTCAGTGACATCAGTCTAATTTTTTAACACATGGTGTATGCAAGGAGAAAGAGCTAATTCCGTTGAACACAAATGTGCCATTGGCAAAGTGCCAGGATCCAGTGCAAAATATATGTTCACTGTAAACTTACGATCATTCACATCAACAGGCATTGCAATTTTGTCAAGTACAGCAATAGCATCATCAAGCGCTTTGGTGTATGCTGAAGATGAGAAAAAAATAAGTTTCAGAAGACAAGAGATCAAGAAAAAAAAAGTCAGTTTACCCTACTAAACTGCAGTACTGGGAACAAAGGAATCTTACCTCGGCAAATAACAGTAGGATGGTAATTCTTGTCAATGAATGCCTGTGCAACGTGTAGCATCTCTCCAGCTAGAAAAGAAATGAAAAGGTGTATTGTGAACTAATAGAGGGTAAAAATAAAGTAAGATATGTTTGTCTATGTTAGTGTTGTAAAGGAAATATCTGATCTTATGGAAATCCTTAAGAATGTACCACCACTTAACTAGAATCAATATATCAAATGTGATCATAGAGATCATGGTTTTTTAGGCGTTGTGGCATCCTGTAGCGCTGGGGCTATGCCTTGATGCCTAGGCACCTTCTAGGTGACGCCTAAACCATAGGTGACGCCTAAACCATATGGCGCAACTAAAACCTTGTGGCATCAATAGGGTCTGAAACTAGTCATTTATGTCTCGCTATCCATCTGTCTCGCTATCCATCTTGCTAAAATGATGGTCTGAAACAGAGACTGCCATTTTAGTAAGGTTTGATAGTGTCTCATGGTCTGTTTCCCCTCACTCTTATACTGGTTTGGTCACACAACATCTGTATTCCGTTAGAAGATTAATGGAAATGAGACTGGCCTCGAGACAGAAAAAAAAACTTGTGGCATCCTGTGACACTCAGAACCTGGGGTGCGCGGACGCCTATGCGACGCCTCAAAAACCATGGTAGAGATTATGTAGAAGTTTATTAGTAGGCATCAATTTGCACAGCAAGTCATTTGTTGTAACATGCTTATGAGAAATACTGGTTGTGGCAGATAACAGCCAACTGCTAAGCTCAACTAGAAACAGATTTGACAGTTGCACCATAATTAGATGATACTTTAAATAGCACTGCTTTAGTTTGATGCAAATAAATTGCAATGTTGTTGTTCATCATAGCCATCAACTTCCCCAAAACAAATGTCACAAAAAATATGCATACCTAGAACAATAACAGATGTAGTGCCATCACCAACTTCTTCATCTTGTGTACGACTTAGTTCAATCATAGACTGTCCATTAACACACAACCACAATTAGGTACATGGGACTCGCAACATGAATCATAGTGCACATTAGCACACAAATATAATTAGGTATGTACATGGGTCTCACAACACAAATTCATCCATCGTACAGAAAAAAAATAGGTGATGGTAGACTGAATTTCATCAGCAGGCTTTCACAGCTGAGCAACCAACATAATTTGGCATACCTTGGCAGCAGGGTGTGCGATGTCTATTTCCCTCAAAATAGCATTACCATCATTAGTAACCACAATACCTGAAAAAAAGTAGCCGAAACATAATAAAACACTGTAGAGACTCAAAAGTGGCAATACATACATAGTTGAGATGCAATAACCGATAGTGCAATTGAATTTCTCACATAAAGGAGATCAGTGTTTACGTTTAATTTCTATATAGTCACTGCTATACAAGCATTGGTGTAGGGATATACATGCTCATGTGTTACTATGTAAATAATTTGATAGTCAAATATGCATTAACCCACAAATAATGTATGTTCATCTTACATCAATATTATCAGTAAACCAGAAATGTTTGGTCAAAGAAATCTAGCAAAGTTCTTACAGAGGATACTATCATCATTAAGCATATATAGTCAAAAATATTTTAATAAAAGAACTGTAAACTGAAACATTGGCGATATCAAGCATCATAAAGGCAACACCTTAATTAGCAATTCACATTGCGGAGCAGCTTAATCTTAGCTCTGACACAAAGGATATAATATTTGCACATGTCCAACTCCCTATGGCAACCAAGCATAACAAGACGAGTTGTTAACCCTAACACGCCACACAATCAAGTATGCAAAATTCATCGTTTGTTATCAGCCATCAAAGTTATTCAACACAAAATGGTTAATATTAACTTTTGTCCAACAATGCAACGCATAGCAAGCCTTTGGCATACCTCCACCAGCATCCAAAAGCATTTTCAGCATGGATCTGGGACCCAATGTAGTGCGTATGATGTCAGCAACAGCCTGTGAAGAAAATATTATTGAACATGGAATATTATTGAACAGTGAAGTACATTACAGTCAAATGGCTAACTGCAGCCTTCATAAAAATCAAATCGCACAACATGAGCAGACCAATGGTTCAACTACAAAATGTACTGTTCCACAGTAGTACTAAATTAATCGAACTACATTCTTCGAGGCAAGGAACCACTAAAGCCAACGAGCGCAGCAAATGAAACAAAGCTTGAGAATCCGTACCTTGGCCGCCTGGATGTTGGCTTGGTGAACCTTCGCGCCAGACTCCCGCTTCAGCGAGTCCTCTGCTCAGACCAAGCCACAAACCGAAACAGGTTCAGACAAATTTCACAGAAAACACACAAGGGGAGGAGAACGAATCAGACAGGATTGAGCCCTAAAAATCGAAACAAAGCAAATCGCAGGTTTCAAAGACGGGATCAAGCAGATTCCGACACAAACAACACAAGAAACAGCCTAAATCAAGAACCTAAAAGTGAGAAAACATCAACCCGTGATCTATACATCACGGACGATAAAATGACGATGCACACGCCAGAGGGGGGCGGATAGGGGCCGCTTACTTAGCACGAGGACCGGAGCGTGAAGCGCCATAGTGAAGTAGAGGCAGCGGCGACTTCGACGGAGGCGACGATAATATTGGGAGCGGAGAGGAGAAGAGGGTGGCTGCTGCGCCGCGGGATCTTTCGAGCTTTCAGGGTTTGCAAGAACCCACCAGAACAGGAAGTCAGGAAGGATCCCCGCCGCCGGGATTTTTTTCTTTCTCTCTGAATCTTTGAGAAGCGTCGGGAGGGTGCACGGGCTTGTGTCTTAGTGGGCCTTGTGGCCGTGGGCCGGCCTGGGAAAGGAAAAGAGAACGCATTCGTCCAGCCGTGGGCAGAGTTTCTACTTGAAAAACACAGAATTAGGCCCAGTTTGGTACCGATTCTGAACTCGATCCTGAAGCTGTTTCTCGACAGCGCCAACCCGTGGTGAAATTCGGTTGCTAGAAAACGAAAACTGATTGGTTCAAAAAAAAATTTAGGAACCGAGTATTTCGGTTCTCAGTTATTTTGGTTCGGTTTCGGTTCTAACCGAATTAACCGATTTTTTTCAGAAGACCTCAAGACAATAATAAATATACTTATTCTAAGGTAAATTTATGCAACACTATATTCATTTTTAATAATAATATTATATGAGAAAACAATAGCAATATAGTAACACAAATATATAGCAGTTCAAATATAAAACACTACACATAAACCAAACATAATCCTATAAAATACAAGTAAGTGAAGTATAATTCATGTAATTCGGTTCTTTCGGTTAATTCAGTTAACCGAGGGTAGGAACCGAATTTTCTTCGATTATTTCGGTTCCTCAATATCAGGAACCGAATAAGGAACCGAATTTTTCGGTTCCGGTTCTTTCGGTTCTCGGTTAAATTTGTCTAGGGCTAGACGGGAGTGTTAGACGGAGGAGGAGCTGAAAAACAACAGCTTCGATCGGCTCCATCCTTCGTGCTTGCAGGTTTGGGCGAAAATGCCCTTCCTCCATGCACACGAGCAGCAAGAGTGTGAGGCGTAGGCGTATTCGGGGCCAGAGCAATGCGCCATCAGGCTAGGGCAGCTCCGCTGCAGACGTGGACCCAAGGCCGCGACGGACATAGGATTTTATCATAGCTTATGCCTTAAAATTTTTTTTATGCAATTTGGTAAAGCATTTATAATTCGATAAAATCATATTCTAATTTGGTAAAACCAGATGCGTCAAATAACATGATAAGCCTTAAAGTCAAAGATTGAGCTAGAAACAACGACAAATCTCGATATAAATTGTCCAAATGAAATACAAATAGTTCAAAATATAGCCATAAAAGAGACTTACAATATTACTTGTTTATCCACCGCATTCTGAATGACATGAATATCTCGATTGTATCATCTTCATCAACTTGGAAGAAAATATCCCGCCCAATGAATGTGACCCACGCGGATGCGATTACGAACTTGCGATGACCCAGCGGGACGGTTCCACTACCAGGCGCGTGGGTCAATGTGTGGGACCGGTGGGGTATGGCGAAATTTTTCTATGCCTCAACTCTTTTGGTACAAGTTATAGTATTTGAACTTATGCACCAACTCACACCACCACACGCCCTAGTGCACAAGCTAGACCAAGAGACTGTATATGGCTGAGAGGTATCCAAAGTTATCGAGACTTCGAATGTGACAGGCACGTCACCTTGACCATTGTGGCGCATTCACCTGTGAGGCAATGGAAATTATTTTTGGGAATAACTGTTCCCGGGTGAGGCACCTGCGCCGGCCAGCGCTTGAACGCAGGTGGGCTACTGTTGGTATATTTTAACACACACAGATAAATCCGCAAGCATACGGATACCACTATAACTTTCATTTGGAGGTATTCCAAGTATCGTATCCACAGATAAACATGTGAGACTAACTACGGTTTAACTTAACTAGAGGTAGCAATAAGGTTAGGATAAATAGGAGCATAGAGAGGATAACTAAGGTTCTCTAGTTTTGACTTGGTGTAAGCTTATGTCTTTTACTATTTAACTGGGGACATTACTAGGGAAAGACACCAGCAGAGGATGCTTTCCTTCACAACCGCGTCTTACGTGCTCCTACATACGGGAGGTAGACTACAAAGGATCAACGAAGCTATATATTACATGCTATATAGAACTTATGTCACACACGCGATCTACCACCTTTCGAAATACAGGGGGCCTCCATGATTAACCCAAGTCTAAGCACCACGCTTACACTTACGATTAATACTTTAACCTAGAGCGTATATAGATTAAAGCACTCAAAAGAGAGTCATGATTCCGATGAATAATATAATCAATTACTTATTTGAATCAGAAGTTGATGACCAGAGAAATCTCGTGTAAGGAAAATGGACCCTAGGCTCATTTACTTTGGATTTTGGTGTTTGATGACCAACACAACCAAATTAGACTAATGAATTTACAAGTAATTGCTTTGTAGTTCAATAGGGTGCAAATGTGACTTGGACGAAGGCGACATGATGATTTGATGATCAACACCTTAAGCAAGACCCTAGAAGCATAAGAGAGAATCCAAGATATCAAGCAAAGTCCAAGTACGAAGATAGAAACCAAGCCGGATGCAAGATCGTGAAGAAACAAGCTCCACAGAGGTGACCGGACATGGCCCTATGAGGACCGGACACGTCCGATCAGTTGCTCAGCAACAACAGCATCAATAGCAGTGACCGAACGCTGAGCGAGACAATGACCGGACTCATGGACTTCACTATTCATCGTTGCGGCAACAACTCAGTGAGGACCGAACGCAGCGGCACTGGATGACCAGACGCACAAAGTGCAGCGTCCGATCATGTATAGAGATGTTCTAGAGCGGTGCAAATACGACCGGACGCGTTCGGTCGATGATGAACGGACTCGGCAGTGTGTCCGATATCTACGTGCATGCCCAACGGTCGGGACGACCGGACACGTCTGGTTAGGACGACATCAGCGTCCGGTCAATAGCAGAAAGCTAGGTTTCGTCCCCAACGACTACTTTCTCTATGTGACTTATAAATAGACCCCCAACTGACCATTAGAGTGTGAGAGTTGAGGAAACATACCAAGGGTGTTGATACACCATTTTAGTGATCTCCACTTGCATAGTGCTTAGTGATTCATTAGGTAATTAACGTAGGTGCTTTATAAAGTGCTTAGGTTGATTAGACCACCGCTTATGCGCTTGCTCTAGGTTTAGGCCTAGTATTTAGTGAGGTTTGCACACCTCTTACCACTTGGTGCTTGCGCGCACCATTGTTGTATATCGGAGGAGCTTATAGTCTTGCGAAATCATACCAACCATGTTTGTGGTGTGGCCACCACTGTGTATCGAAGGGAACAAGGACCACGACGGTTTGCCCTGAAGCTTGATAGTGAAGATGGCAGGGATCAGTCCGGGAGAGGCTTGCCGAAAGGCATACTGGAGACCCACTTGCACGTGGGGAAGGTCTGGGTCTATCCATGGAGTTACCCGCCGGGAGCTTGGCCCTTGCGAGGGATACCTTACGAGGGTCTCCAACAAGGACTAGGGGGAAGCTTGCGCGCTTCTCGATACCTCGGTAAAAATACCGGAGTCATCGATGGGAGTTTGCATATCTCTACCTTACTCTTTAGCTTTCGCACTTACATTGCAATCTTGGTTTGTGCTTTACTTTCCTAGCTTAGTGATAGGCTAGTTGATCGGTTTGGAACCTAGGTTGCATAACTCCTTTTTGCGGTAGAGATAGCAACACACTTGCTAAACCGTAGTTGCACATCTAGATAGTTTATCTTTGTGCATAGGCTTTTGCTAAGGATAGAAAAAGAGACCATAGTTTAGAGTTTGAGTTTTAAGTTGCCTAATTCAGCCCCCATCTTAGGCGTCATGGTCCCTTACATCTCGAAAGCAAGCTCAAGTAGAACTTGGATCCACCAGGGTATAAGCCATAGAGAGAGCACCGATAGGCCGGCACCTCCTCCAAACTCTTTTCTCACTCTATCTCACTATTCTATTTATAAGACTAGATCCTATGGAGGACTAATATTCTCTTGATTGCTGGCTCTGATCCTGAAGATATGAATTAGGGTTTCAGGGATCTACTGAGGAAGGGGGGTATAGGGCTATTTATATAGGCTAGAGCATCCATCGTGAGCCCTTGGATCAAACCGACTTAAAGAACGGTGTCAATGCAACCTAAGAGGCGGTGGAGAATCAATATAACGAAGCGAAGGCTGACGGGTGGCCCAGGTGGGGCTAGCTAGCCCCTCGGCTCCTGCTTCAGTGTGGTGTCCTCGAGAGTCCTCTGGAACCTTCTGGTGCTCATTTCATGGTGGATAAGCATGATTAATTCTAACACGTAGGTTAGCCTTGACGGTTTTCTGGATAAACCCTATAAAAAATACAGATTCACCAAAACTCATAGAATTTGTTAGTTTAAATCCCTAGACCTTTCTTGGTGGTCACAATTATGTCCTTATACATGTTTTATTGACGGTTTATAATGGTTGTTAACTACCGTCAATAAGCTCCCCCAAGCTTAACCTTTGCTAGTCCCTTAGTAAAGCTAAACTCAGCAGAAATGGATTAGGAGTTACTACGATGCTTTCACTCCTCAAAAGTACATATGCGTTCAAACAAGAATTCTCCTCTATATTAGAATAAACCAATCTAACTTCAAACTTACCCATATTACCTTCAATCATGGGGCTTCTTAGCCTTCACTTCGGTCTTGAGCAATGGAAAGACAGAACGATTAAGTTAAGCACTATGTCTCAAGTTCTTTGCTCAACTATTATTCTAGAGTTTTTTTTTTCAAAATAAAACTCAGAGCTTCCATTGTATGACACTCTCAAATCTCTCAATATATGTGGTATTTGTGGATCCTCTTCAAGGCAATGAAGATGTTATGCCTTTTTCTCTTCTACCACTAGGTTTATGTGGAGTTCATAGGTAGGAAGAAAGCTAGAGCATACTTGCAATGCATATATTGTAAAGTCAAACAATGAATCCAAAAAGAGTTGAGGCATACAATCAAATCAAGATGTACATGTGTGTGGAATTTATGGTGGATATATATGGTGGCTAATCCTAATTCTACTTTGCTCCTTAAAAACTTATCTCTCTTTTGAAACTTGGAAACACTTGCTAGAGAGCAGGGGCTATCTTATTCACCTCTTTTTTTAGGTGGGCATCTAAGTACCCATTGTTTTAGATATCTCGGACACTTGTCCATTTTTTTTTCTCAACTCTCTTTTTTTTCCTTTTCTTTCCCCTTTTTTATAAATAACTTTTGCATAGCCCCATGCCTCTTTTCTGCAACAAAACTTTTGAGAGATAGCAACAAGAATTTAGAGCATTTATTTGGTGGATGGGAAACCTAACAAACATGTTTTGTGTTCACCCCCAGTGTAGGAGTAGAACATTTTTTGGTGGACCTAGATGGAAGGCATGTTTTTGCGCCAACCCCTAGTGTAGGAGTAGTGCATATGTGGGTGGTGTGTATGTGATCTTGATTTTAAGAGCATGACAAACCTCTCATAAGGGTCAACAAAGCTTGACAAAACTCAATGCAAAAGCAAGCAGCATATATGTGAAAGTTTCCTAGCCTAAATAACATGTATGACTCTGGTGGGAATTCAAGTTTTGTCATACAGGAACTCATCATGTAGCATTTTTGTGTTTTTCAAAACATAAATCTCTAGAACTTTAGTGTCACTTGAAACAAGATAAACAACAACTCAAATCTTCTCATATCATATCCGTCAATTACCTAGACTTAGATCAAGCATATGCTACCCACGAGTTTTAAGTTCATAGCAAATCCTTATATCAAAACAATCTTATCCAAAACTCGAGAGAATTCAAGGCTGAAAACTAGGTACTTGAAAGTAATTACAACAGAGCGACTATTCATCATTTTCATTCAAGAGATTATTTTGAGTCCTCTTTATTTATTCAACTCTTAAAAATAAATTAAAGCAAACTAGACACACCTTTTATTTTGTTTTTAATTTTACTAGATCACACATTATTACTATAGCTATATATATTTATTATAAAGATAACTTTTTATTTTGTTTCATTCATCATTTTCTTAACTATTAAAAATAAACTAAAACTAAAAAGGGAAAGAATACTTACCTGGATAAGAATACATACCTGGATACACGGAGGTGCTTCTCCCCCAAGCTAGCTCTTTCGGTGAGAGTTTGGTGTTGTAAGTCCTTTGAACTGGACTTCTCCTTGTGAAGTTCATTAATACCTCAGTTTGTTCTAAAGATGAAGATTCTTGTGATAATGCCTCTAATGGTGATGTCACCTTCTTCTGCCAAACCTGTCTTGGTTTTGAGTTTTGATTTTAGTTTGACAGGTTTAGGACCTTCACTTATAGAAATTGGGGAATCAATTTCTCCACACTTTGCTTGAAGTGTGTCCTACTATAAAACAAGGTAGAGATCAAGTGCATGGGCTCTGTTGGTGGGAAAACACCAACAGAACCAAAACTTTACTTATTCTTCTCTAACCTTAGGCACATTGAACAAGATGAAGTTGATGTTATGTGCTTTGTTCAATTATAACATAGGTGGTAAGATCAGAAGGTTGAGCATAAATGTAGCATTTAAGTTCATTTGGCAGAAAAGATTGAGTTGCTTAACCTATGGAAGAATTGTCCATAAGGTATCTATCATTTTCCAGAGATAAGATGTGCAATGTTTTAGCTCATTTGGTTAAGACTATGATCATGAGAGGGTGGTGCTAGGAACAAACTTCAAGAACTAAACATGTTGAGTTAATCAGGTTGGATCAAGTAGAACTGTAACTTAAACATGTTTGTTTCTTATTTGTGTGCCTACCAGAATCAAGGAAAAATTTCTTAAATAATGACTATTTACCTTAGGAGGTTACCTTTGTCATTGGAGCATGACGACATCATATGACGAAGGGTAGATGACGTGTGATGGTCCTTCCTTTTTGCTTGAAGTTTTCCTTTTTTTGGCTAGCCTCACATCTTGAGCTGTTCATGAGCTTCTTGTCTCCTAGATTGCACTCTTTCTTTCTTATCTTTTGTCATGCCATCTTTTTGCTCTTTGATCTTTTGACACCTTATTAGACCTTTTGCCTCACTCATTATTTTATGCCTGCAAAGGTTAGTGGACAACACATACCCAAAGGAATATACAATTTTGATACATGGGTTTTTTGTCCAGAGTTTTGTAATTTCCCTCTATGCTAATGAAAAGATGGTGTTAGAATTATTTTAGCATAGTTTTTGTTTATCATGTTCTATACAGGCATGGCTCAAGGCAAAGGTAACTTGTAGCTAAAGATAAAGTGAATGACCATGAATGAGTTGTGTCTTCTTTGCGCAATGTTATTGGAGTTCATCATGTGCCTTGCTTCATCTCTGATTTAAATTCATCTTGTGACTTACCCAAATTGATTTGAGAGTTTCCTGTAGGGGTTAGTCCATCAAAATAACCAGTATCTACTAAAACATACTTTCGGCTCAAAAATCAACCTAGACACCACGTCTAATTTGATTTAAGAAGACATTTTAACCTAAGCACCTCGCTTAATTTAAAAGCCTTTGGAAGTAAAATTAGCACAGCTTTTGGTTTAAACTAAGCACCATGTCTAATTTAAAAGGTGTATGAAAATACTCCAAATCTTAAGTATACTATGGTAAACAAAGTTAGCATGAAAGCATTATAGAGATTTATTCAATTGGAGATGAAAAAGAATGATTGTTATTAAGCATGATTTAAAGGTAGAGACAACCAAGATAAATTAGCAACATGACATAAAATTTTTCAAAGAAGCTCGTCCCCTAGGCTTGAATTTTGCAAGGCAAAGTCAAGTTTGGATGGATATGATTCAATGTTGCATGATGATTGGTTGGACATACCTTGAGTTGTCATCGTTCATTCTTTTTGCTTCAAACCTAAAATGGTTAGTGACAGAAATACCCGAAGGAATATGTTTAGAATTATATTTCTATGCTCACTTCACAAGGACATTACGGAAAAAAGAAGTAAAAGCTCATGTTATCTCCAAAAAATGCTTGTTTGTGGACAGAAGCTCGTCCTTAGGAAATCTTCGAATTGTGTTTCTAATTGGTGAAGTGGTTTTCCCTCCAACACCAATCTTAGGTTGCCTATCTCAAGATTCATTACGACAAGATTTGCAATATTTATGATAAACATATGCATCTACAACCACCCTTTCAATAATTTTATGTACAGGGAGTACAAGGGGGTTGAAGATCTCATGTGTGGCAATATTGGAGAGACCAATTGATTTAGGAGATTTCTCATGTGAGCATGGATTTAATGAGGTGTTCATGAAATAACTCCCATGCTCATCGATGTCATCTTCCTTTTCAAGCTCCAAGGATGTTTCTTCATAAATGTCTATAGGCGGAAACATTGTCTCCATCATTCTATGTCTATGACAGTCATTGGACGTTTTATTGTCCCATATTTCCCATGGATTGGTAGCTCTTGGGTTGATCTCGTCTAAGGCTTCCTCCAAACTTGGATGAGTCATATTTATTAAAGATATTGATTCAAGCTCACTATTTGAATCTAGGCCAAATTTGGATTCTACCCATAAGGCTTCATCCTTGTTCATCCATTCTTTAGCAATGGCATATGAATTCTTAATACATTGCAAGCAATTCTTAATATATTCCAGCCATTGTCGTTGCTCTTCTTGGTCATCCATGCGATCTTCATGATTCCTATACTTCGGTTGTCTTAATGGATTTCTAGGGTCATCATGAGACTTAGGAGAAAGAGTATAAGTGGGATCATTAGGGTTAAGGATGGGTTGAGAGATGGGTTCAAATAAGACATCTAATGTGGGTATAGAAGGGGAGAAGATAGGATTGGCTTCTAAATGGCTTGGCTCTTGATATAGACTAGGCCCGATCTTCTGAAAGGTATGATAGCGTCGATTGGTGGAGACTCGATGTTCACAATCTAGGCTTCGAACCAAGACTGATTCAGACCCCTGCAACCATTACACCACTGCTCTATTAGTTATCAACCACGCGAACACGATTGACCTTGCCAAGAAGGCTTTCCTGCAAGCAAATCGAGAACACAAGCAAGAATGGGATGAACGCAATCTGAAATTGCAAATAAATATGAGGCTTATGAAAATAAGGAGTTCAAGTCTTTATTCGAAAGGACTAATCGCCACAGGCAAACAAGATCAAGAACTGGGGCCCTGGTTCATAGCAAGCAGCCTTGGCAGCATAGTTATAGCAAAACGATGTCTGTTTTACAAAAAAATTAAGAACTAAAGAAAACCAAAACCCTAAGGAGAGTGACGGCTGTTATTTATAGAGTCTTGGGTGTCACCCCCCTGGACGTGTCCCCTAATGGGTCCAAACACGATACACGGTCCAACAGACCAAAAGACGGTATCGCAGCACCCTGGTAGATTCTGGCACTGACTTATTTTAATGATTTCCATTGATTTCGAAGGTCTTTTGACGTGAAACCACTTGGATTGCCTTCCTTATCAAATTAGCTTTCCAACCATATGTCGATCGTCGAAAACAGAGTCCGGATGCATCCTAGGTGACTAGTTTAAGGTAGACTGGCTTAGAGGCCGAGACAAACTCAAACTTGAGTTGCTTTGGGCCTCCACCTCGGGGACTCGAACCGAATTAGCCTTGGCCCTCTTTCTTGAATTGGACACCCTTGCTGGCCTCCTACCCCTCCTAACCATCCATCAAACATGGTCATAAGGATGGGTGTCATGTCCTCATCATCCTCCCCTTCTTGACGAAAAGTCATCATCGGCATCGATTTTGTTTGAAGTCGATCCTGCACAACATGAGGACAAACGAGGTTTCCAAAATAATGGGAGTGGACAATATTATGAGAAAGAATATGACCACATGTCCAAGTTTGTAGCATGTCTTGTCCTACAGACATGTAGTCTGCTCGATTGAAATACACATGATCTTTGCCAATACTATCCTACAAAAGATTAGTACTAACAAGAAATATATTCTCCCTTTCTTTGGATTCCACTTGTGTTCGAAAAGCAAAACTAGAGGAATATGGCATAACAACAGTGTTGATTTAAGTGTCCTCTAGTTGATCATTACTTTGCACAACAAAAGGAGAATTCAGATTTATACAAATGTAAACTCATTGTATCAAATATTGTCTTTGGTTGTTATATTTGCCAAAAACATGATATGTATGTCTAAAGAACCATGGAAAATCAGCATATGCATAAAGTTTCTCCTCTAAAGAATTAAGATTACACGGAATATCAAATTTAATGTAACCCAAAGTATTTAAAGAAGACAACAATTTTAGCTCATCAACTTCACTAGCATTATGAATAACAAGTCTATTTTCAGCACAAGTGCTCGATTTCAGCACACATATAGAATGATCATTCTTTAATGATTGCATGGGAATAACATAAATATCATCATGCAAGTCATCTTCATCACAAGAAACATCAAGCAAATCATCTTATAACAAAGGTAAATCAAGCGAAGACTCCACTAAAATTTGCTCTATCATAGCATGATTAGTGGAAAAATTCAGTACATCAAGAAAACCCTCACCTTCCGTGAGTTTAGCATCGTGGGCATTACCTTTGCTCTCATATTCAGCAGGAGTAATAGTTGATGGTTCTAAATTTTCACATGAGGCTGTGAGCTCCTCATTTTCTTCCATGTCATCCTCTCGCTTATGTATATTATCCTGCAAAAGGTTAGTCGTAGCAAGAGAAATAACAACAGACTCTTCCTCTAAATAGTGCACCTCAGCATACGAAGTTAAAACAGGAGGTGGTTTAACAAAGGTTTCTCATATAAGGAGTTTCATATCATTCCAAGTTTGAGGTTTGTTAGAAGGATCTAAAGACTCCCACCAAGATAAAGTAGAATATCGCAAAACACTAGCTGCATTTTTTACCTTTCTCCTGGGACATATAAAGCGAGTAGCAAATATGTTATCTATGGCAATTTCCCACTCCATGTACTCATAAGCACCTATACCATCATAAGTCGGTGGATACGAATAACCTGTCATTGTTAGAAGACAGCAAAAAACAACACAAATAGTATTATCCCTACTAACTACTTAGGTTGTGGACAAAGAAAAATAAGGCACTCAACTCTTAAGTGTCTTACCACGGTCTTACAAGTGTTCTTACCAAAGCAATAGGTGGTGCAATCGGTCGGTAATTGTGATACCGTTGTAGCTTGAGTGTAACAGTTGCAAGGCGAACCTGTACTTGGTTAGAAGAAAGTGGAGCTTGGACATGCACAATATAGTAGCAATGAATAGCAAAATTCGCAACTGAATAGCAAAACTGAATAAGTATCCCAAGTACTTGTATTAGTTGCTGGCCTACTCACGTTCTAAGTACCAGATGTATCAAGTGATGTGAACATTAGGAGTATGATTAGGAACAAGGCAGAAATCAGCACACGCAAACACAGCTCAAATGACGCTCTCTATGTGCTCCTCTAGATATTGTTCCACTTTTGCCCCTCTTTTTTCTCTATTTTTGGGCTATCGTTGTTTTTGGGATTCTTTGACTTTTTCTTTTTATTTTTTTGATATTTTTTCTTCACTTAAGAGCACAAAAGAAGTAACCACAAAAATATGAGCTTAGACAAGTGAAAGGCGTGGCCTGTGGAAATTTTAGAAGACGTGCTCAAAATCGACAAAAAAGCTTGTGACCATCAAAAGATGATCTTGTGACCAGTTTTTGACCAAAATAAAAATCTTCGACCCCAAAAAGTTGGGGGATGGATGGATTTGAAATTTTTTCTGATCGATTTTGATATATGGAACATCGAAATCCGAGTTCGTATGTGAAAATTAGACCAGTTTTACGAACGCACTCCGAATTAGAGGACAAAATAGGAACAATGCGCGTAAAATTGGTCACGACAGCAATGATTTGATGGAAATAGTGAAGACAAGTGTAGGAAATTAGATGGCATAGACTAGGGTTTGATGGATACAAAGGAAACTCAACAAGACTTGGAGATGTTCATAAATTATGATGAAAAACAAAGGAGAAAACACAAACTGGACTAAAAACGATATAAAACCAGCAACCAGAACTTGACCTAGGGCACAAACTCAACAACGTGAAACAGAGACAAAATTGCATGGCACAATGAGGCTATAGGACAGGGAATATATAACGATGTATATTTTTTTGACTTTTTGTGGACTATAGGTAATGCAAAAACAGTAATAATCTAAAGGGGAAAACAAAGTTATACCTAACGGACAACGGGTGCTCTGATACCACTTGATGTAGACTAGGCCCGATCTTCCGAAAGGTATGATAACGTCGATTGGTGGAGACTCGACATTCACGATCTAGGCTTCGAACCAAGACTGATTCAGACCCCCGCAACCGTTACACCACTGCTCCATTGATTATCAACCATACGAACGCGATTGACCTCGCCGAGAAGGCTTTCCTGCAAGCGAATTGAGAACACAAGCAAGAACAGGATGAACGCAATCTGAAATTACAAATAAATATGAGGCTTATGAAAATAAGAAGGAGTTCAAGTCTTTATTCAAAAAGACTAATTGCCACAGGCGAATAAGATCAAGAACTAGGGCCCTGATTCACAGCAAGCAACCTTGTCGGCACAGTTGCAGCAAAACAATGTCTGTTTCATGAGAAAATCAAGAACTAACCAAAACTCAAACCCTAAGGAGAGCAATGGCTGCTATTTATAGAGTCTTGGGCATCACCCCCTAGACGTGTCCCCTAATGGGGCCCAAACACGATACACGGTCCAACGGACCAAAAGATGGTGTCGCAGCACTCTGACAGATTTTGGACGCTAACTTGTTTTGATGATTCATGTTTATTCCAAAAGTCTTTTGACGTGAAACCCCTTAGACTGCCTTCCTTATTAAATTAGCTTTCCAACCATATGTGGATCATCGAAAACGGAGTCCAGATGTGTCCTGGGTGACCAGTTTAAAGCAGACTGGTCTTGGAGGCCGAGGCAGACTCGAACTTGAGTTGCTTTGGGCCTCCACCTTGGGGACTCAAACCGAATTAGCCTTGGGCCTCCTTCTTGACTTGGACACCCTTGCTGGCCTCTTACCCCTCCTAACCATCCACCAAACGTGGTCGTAAGCATGGGTGTCATGTCCTCATCTGCTCTCCTTCTATGGCATCACTAGACATGCCATCCTTGAATTCTTCCCAATATCCCACATGGAAATAAGGACGCTTTCTAAGAGATCCCTTTTTGAGAGGATTTGAATTATATTCACTTGAAGGTCTCTTATGAGAATTTAATGCTATCCCAAAATCAGCACCAAAGAGGTCATCCTTAATCTCAACAGAGATTCCAAAGGTGGAATTCCTTCTTCTTCTGGGGGATTTTGGGGTATTGGTGGTTCGATATTGATAGCTAAATCTTGGAATCGAACTGGTTGTGGTTTGGCTATCAAAACTTTCTCTTCTTGTTTCGGAGAGGATTTCTTCTCTTCTTCGAGGAGTTCATAATGAATGCTAGTGCAGGGAGTCTTTCCACTAATTCTATCAATTATAGCCCTTGCTTCACTAGTAGATAAATGAAGGAAAGCTCCTCTAGAGGCTGCATCAAGGGATTCCCTAGAATCCTTGCTAAGACCCATGTAAAAATGTTGAAGAAGTATAGGGTCTTGAATGGCAAGGTCTGGGCCAGTGACGATGAGTTCATTAAAATGATCCCATGATATACCAAGAGATTCTTCTTCTAGTTGTCTAAAATTTAGAACCTCTTTTCGAAGGCTAACTACTTTAGAGATGGGAAAGAAACATAATCAAAATTTAGAGCATAACGTTTCTCAATCTTCTTGTATACTTCCTATGGTTAGACTGTACCATTGTTTAGCTTTTTCTATCAAAGAGAATGGGAATAACTTCCATCTTAAGGTTTTGTCAGACATGCCAGCGATACGCAGGCATGCACAGGTCTGTTCAAACTCCCATAGGTGTGAGTATGAGTTTTCATCGCCTTCTCCCGAGAAGGATTTATCCCGAATCAGTTTTATTAAATACAAGCATAGCTCATAACCAGGTGTTATGATAGGGTCTAAGGATTCTAGTGGCTTTAGACTTGCGCTCGTAGGTTTAGCATATTGATATATAGGAGTGGAATCCATGCTAAACAAAAAAGTAAAACAAAAGAAAGAATAAACGATAAAAGGTTAAGCTAGGCTTGTAGTTAATTCAACAATCGTTTCCCCGGCAAGGGTGCTAGAAAGTTTTTTGGTATATTTTAACGCACACAGATAAATCCATAAGCGCATGGTTACCATTGTAGCTTTCACTCGAAAGTATTTCAAGTATCATATCCATAGAGAAACGTGTGAGACTAACTACGGTCTAACTTAACAAGGGGTAACAAATTAGGTTAAGTGCGAAAATGCCCTTCCTCCATGCACACGAGGAGCAGGAGTGTGAGGCGGAGGCGTCTTCGAGGCCAGAGCAATGCCGTTGGGCTAGGGCAGCTCTGCTGTGGACGTGGACCTAAGGCAGTGATGGACATAGGATTTATCATAGCGTATGCCTTAAAAAATTTTCTTATGCAATTCGGTAAACCATATATAATTCGATAAAATCATATTCTAATTCGGTAAATCCAGATACGTTAAATAACATGATAAGCCTTAAATTCAAAGATTAAACTATAAACAATGATAAATCTTGATATAAATCGTCCAAATGAAATACAAATAGTTCAAAATATAGCCATAAAAGAGACTTACAATATTACTTGTTTATCCGCCGCGTTCTGAATGACATGAATATCTCGATTGTATCATTTTCATCAACTTGGAAGAAAATATCCCACTCAATGAATGTGACCCACGCGGATGAGATTACAAACTTGCGATGACCTAGCGGGACGGTTCCACTAGTAGGCGCGTGGGTCAATGTGTGGGATCGGTGGGGTATGGCAGAGTTTTTTTATGCCTCAACTCTTATGGTACAAGTTGTAGTATCTAAACTTATGCACCAACTCAGACCACCAACTCACACCACCACACGCCCTAGTGCATAAGCTAGACCAAGAGACTGCATGTGGCTAAGAGGTATCCAAAGTTATTGAGACTTCGAATGTGACGGGCACATCACCCTATCCATTATGGCGCATCGACCTGTGAGGCAACATAAATTATTTTTGGGAACAACTGTTCTAGGGTGAGGCACCTGCGCCGGCCAGTGCTCAAATGCGGGTGGACTGCTGTTGGTATATTTTAACGCACACAGATAAATCCTCAAGTGCATGGATACCACTGTAGCTTTCACCCAGAGGTATTCCAAGTATCGTATCCATAGAGAAACGTGTGAGACTAACTACGATCTAACTTAACTAGGGGTAGCAACAAGGTTAGGATAAATAGGAGCGTAGAGAGGATAACTAAGGTTCTCTAGTTCTGACTTGGGTAAGCTTATGTCTTCTACTATTCAACTGGAGACATTATTAGGAAAAGACACCAGTAGAGGATGCTTTTCTTCGCAACCGCGTCCTACGTGCGCCTATAGACGGGAGGTGGACTACAAAGGATTAACGAAGCTTTATAGTACAAGCTATATAGAACTAATGTCACACACGCGATCTACCACCTTCCAAAATGCAAAGGGCCTCCACGATTAACCCAAGTCTAAGCACCACGCTTACACTTATGATTAATACTTTAACCTAGAGTGTCTATAGATTAAAGCACTCAAAAGAGAGTCATGATCCTGATGAATAATATAAATAATTACTTACTTGAATCAGAAGTTGATTACTAGAGAAATCTCGAAAGCAAGCTTAAGTAGAACTTGGATCCACCATGGTACATGCCGTAGAGAGAGCACCGATAGGCCGACACCTTCTCCAAACTCTTCTCTCACTCTCTATCTCACTATTCTATTTATAAGACTAGATCCTATGAAGAACTAATCTTCTCTTAATTGCTGGCTCTAATCCTAAAGATATGAATTAGGGTTTCAGGGATCTACTAAGGAAGGGGGGTATAGGGTTGTTTATATAGGCCGAAGCATCCTGTGAGCCCTTGGATCAAACCAACTTAAAGAATGGCGTAGATGCAACCTAGGAGGCGGTGGAGAACCGACATAATGAAGCAGAGGCTGACGGGTGGCCCTAGGGGTCAGGCGGCCTGTAGGTGGGGCCGTCCGGCCCTAGCTGGCAGCCCCTCGGCTCCTGCTTCGGTGTGGTGTCCTCTGGAGTCCTCTAGAACCTTCTGGTGCCCGTTTCGCGATGGATAAGCACGATTAATTCTGACATGTAGGTCCACCTTGATGGTTTTCTAGATAAACCCTACAGAAAATATAGATTCACCAAAACTCATGGAATTTATTAATTTAAACCCCCTAGACCTTTGTTGGTGATCACAAATGTGTCCTTATATATGTTTTATTAATGGTTTATAATGATTGTAAACTACCGTCAACAACTACCCGAACCTAGTCGAAACTAGCCAACCAAGCTCTCGCTAGGTTCTCGGGTATGACGGAGGTATTGCACCGTCTGCGCGTGTTCACGAGCGCACGGAAGCCAAACGTCTAAGTGGCGTCGTTGGGCGTGTGACCAAGTAAGTTTTTTATTTTTTCACAAAAAAAATTATATTATGGTTCACTTACACCTGGACCCCAGGGTATGCCGTGGCCCACCCGACATACCCTGTGGGTCCGCCCCTGACCCAAGGCAGAGCGGCGAGGGGGCGAACCAGCGCTGTCGTGGTGTACTGGTGTCAAGGTAGAGTTTAGGCTGTCGAGACCATTCGCACGCGAGCACGAGGAGTTGCCAGTGCTTCGAGGCCCGAGGTCGTCGGGCGCTTGCATGGCAAATTCGAGGCGCCGGGCCACTAGTTGTCCGGCCCACATATAGATGCTTCGAGCAGATAATGAGAAGAGTAGGAAAGGAAAGGGGACGAAAAAAAGAAAAAAAGATATTATAGACATTTTATCCTCTTTATCTACCACAATAAGTTGTTTTACCAAACTTTTCACCAGAATAGTTTATCTTCATCAATGAAGCTGCTAATGGAGCTGAAGTCAACAAAAGCTCCTTCTCTATTGAAGCAGAACTGTACCAAACAACCCCTTATTAATACTCCCTCCGTCCACAAAAGAATGCAATTCTTGCTTCGTGAGAAGTCAATCAATTTAAACTTTGAACAAAATTATATAAAAAATGCTAATATTCCTGATGCAAAATTAGTATCATTAGATTAGTCGTAGAATATATTTTCATAATAAATTTATCTGGACACAAATATTAATATTATTTGCTATAAATTTGATCAAACTTCAGTTACTTTGACAGGCACAGATCCCATAATTGCATTCTTTTCTAGACAGAGGGAGTATATAATACCAAAACATATATATTACTATACATATGAATATACTTACATACATATACTTATATTGTAGCAAAAATAAGTTAGGTATTAGTGTGAATAACTAGGTATGATTGTAGCTCCGTTCTGCATGAAGGACAACAAAGTTTTGAAGTAAAATTGTGGTTCTTTCAAGTATTTTGTAATTTCTTTTTATTTGTTTGTTTCATGGATATCTTAGACTTGAACAATTGTGCCTTTAATTTTCAATAATAATATGCTATTATAAAATCTAATCTGGACCGTGGGATCTTCGTAACCATTTCTCCGGTGGGTGTTGTGCAGTGTTATGGATCTAGGGTACCTCACCCCCCGAAAAAAGGCCCAATACAGACAGAGTGGGCCAAAGTTGTCAAAGATGAAGCCCAATTGGATAGACTAATGTAACAAACTTAGAAAGCAAGTTACCGACCGAGGGAGACTTGGAACAAAGCCAAGAACAAAAAGTCAAAGATAATGCCTCTCACGGACGAGGTCACATAGAGGCCGAGGAGGAAGAGGATGTGGTCGAGGACCACCATACTGTTTCAACTTCAGAGAAAATGCATGGAACATTTCGAGAGAATGCAAGTTTTAAAAATGGTGATGGAATTCAAGGAAAAATAAGAAGCTTAATAGATTAATATATTAACTACTTGATATGTTGGATCAATATAGGAGTATGAGCAATCTTTTTCGTTGAATCTTTTGCTAAATGTGCAATTATTATGTAGTTCACTATATTAGCTATATTGGTCAAGTTTGATGATTCTAAGATTTTGAGTTATGAGTTAGCTATACCTGCCTTCTTGGTCAAGTTTAGATGCCATCCAAGTTAGGTTCATCAGATTTTGAATTGTCGATTATTAGTTTGATGATGATTGGTTTAAGATGCTTCAGATTTTGAGTTGTAAGATTATGAGGTTTCTTGAGCGGGGAAGCAACATATTCCAATCAATCAAGTCGTTCATAGAATATAATACTTGCTTTGACATTGGATGCAAAAATATGTTTATTGAGGCTTTATCGGTAGGGGTGGAAATAGAATGGATAAGGATATATTTCGGATATCTATTAGTTGGATATCAATGTTTTTGCCAGATATGAATAGTCTGGATTCGAATTCGCATTCAGAGATATCTACTTGATTTAGTTAATATGAAGTATATATCCTTTTATCGACGGTTTTGGAAGAACAATATCATTATGTAATTAGATACTAAAGTAAGAGTATATAATACATGTAGCCAATGTTTTAAATCACGGGATAAAACTATAGTGGGATATAGTAGGAGCTATTTCATTTAACGGCTTCATAGAAAACATGAAAATCCTTAATTTATTATGCATGGAAACATTTAAATAAGCAAAACTATGTGCATACCAATACTCAAATACATGTACATGCTCTAGTAGAATATGCCTCCACATCCATTACTTGACATTCACCACATATCAATCAACATATTCACTGCTACAATCAACATTCCTATTCATTATAAATATTCAATGACCAATGGCTTAATAATTATCCATTGGTTTATTACATCATTTATTAAGTAAATAATCTAACAGAGTGACATAGATTATAGTCTTTTAGACTAAGAACGAACATCTACATCAGTCAAGATTAGTGGTGCCAAAAATATTTCACGGCTAAGCCAAAAAGTGGTATTAGCAGAGCTAAAGCATCGTTAGTTGTAACAGTCAAAACAATTTGCAATATCATAGTAGTAGACCATATGAAAAAGCTATAGCGGCTATTTATAACCGTGCATTTAGCACATCAAATATATGGAAGTAAAAAAATCTATAAATAAATCAATACAATCGTATATAAAAACTCATTTATAGCAACAAATATATAAGATTTAAACCAAATCACAACAATATTAAATTTAAGTTAATATTTCCTTTTGAATAATATTTTTATATTACCAGTCATTATGAATCATTTGCCATATGGATAGCTTTTAAATAGTTTCAATGGATACATCACTAGAAACTCTAAAACTAGCTAATATCATTAGTCCTCGTAAAATAACTTTTAAATAATTTTACTGTGTCCATATTCTCACAGATGCGGATAACAATACGGTATTCCGTGATTATTTTAAATATGGATGGACAGGAAAAAAAGTTGTGAAAAAATAGATTTCGACACATCGAGTTTAGTGTCCATATAAAAAAGACACGAATACCTATATTTATATTCAAGTTTTGATCAGATGTAAATTTCAGACAAAACAGATAACTGAGTGTTGACGAAATATGGTCGGCAGTCTACCTAGTGGTATGCCCAAGCTAGTAGATTATCGACAGACAGATGCGCAAGCTACAAACAAGATGGTGACGCAAGACAGACACAAGATTTTATCCAGGTTCGGCCGCCGTAAAGGCGTAATACCTACGTCCTGCGTCTGATTGTATTGCTGTATATCAATGAGAGATGCTTTTAGAGGGGTCCCCTGCCCACCTTATATAGTCCGGGGGGCAGGGTTACATATCTGGAAACTAATCCTAGTCAATTACAATTGCCATCGGTGGCCAGATAAGGATTCCTATTCTAACCGACCAGGATCTAGCTTGACCTCCAAATCTGCCTTGATTCCTTGCGTGGGACTCCGAACAGATTGTCCGGGCCGCGCATCGTCTTCTAGTGGGCCAGATCCCCTGATCCGGGCCGGCCCAAGCCTAGCCGTAAGGGTATAGGGGTTAATACCCCCATAGCTAGTCCCCGAGCACCATGTATTATGCTACGACACGTCGTTCGATCTCCTTCGACTAATGCGACCCGTCTTCATGTCATCTCCAACTGATTGAAACATTGACCAATCAAATGTACCAGCATTCTGGTCAGAACAGAGAGCAGTAGACCACAATTATAGCCAAAGATTCCGGTTGTCCGAAGAATGCATGGTGCTCTAAAGAAAAAAGAAAAAGATTTCTTTCCTTATCGAGTGTGCAATAGTAATTCTAACAATTAGTCAAAGCATAGGGGTAAGTGACACGTGGACAATAGTAATTCTAGCAATTAGTCAAAGCATAGGGGTCAATAAAATAAGCACATTCACCGTAAGGTGAAGTGTGCCCACTTAGTCCCCGAGCCTGGTAGTAGGTGACGTAGACACGTGGTGCCAGGGTCTAAAAAGAATTTCCACTGAAGTTAAGAATCCAATCATCGTACAAGCAATACGAGATGCACCGGCAGGTGCATCATACTGATGTAGTCCCCGAGCTTGCTAGAAGGTGAAGTATAAGCCTTGTAGCAAGGTCTAAATAAATGCCTCTTGACTGTATGTGAGTACAAATCACATGTAGCCAAGGAGAGCGATCTCCGAGCAGTGGTCGGAACAGTCCCCGAGCATGGTAGTGGTCTAAAAAGTCCTTGAGCATGTTAGTGGTCGGAACAGTCCCCGAACATAGTAGTGGTCTGAAAAGTCCTCGAGCATGTTAGTGGTCGGAGCAGTCCCTGAGCACGGTAGTGGTTTGGACAGACCCCGAGCACGGTAGTGGTCTAGACAGACCTCGAGCACGGTAGTGGTCTGGACAATCCCTGAGCACGGTAGTGGTCTGGACAGTCCCCGAGCACGGTAGTGGTCTAGACAACCCCTCAGCACGAGAGGTGCAACAAAGAACCAAATGCTACTTGTACTATTATTTTGTGTATTTATTTATCTTCTTACTCTATCAAGTCCAATCTGACACGTCTAGTCAAAAAAGTAGATGGGTATAGCACGTCATACTGCCTTCTTGTCCTTTCAAGCAAACAGTTACGTGGCACCTGTAAGTAGGTGCGTCAGCGTAGGCCCTCTCACACTGGTAACGAAGAGGCACATACACTGATAACGAAGAGGCACATACATTGGCATAGATCTCGAGGTTGTGAAAACAACCATCTACGACACGTGCGCATGTCTCCCAAGAATCTCGGGCAGATGAAACGGTGAAACTCTTCGTTAAATATAGTATAGAATTGGTAAGTTACTTTTTACCGAACCCCATTACCATTCGCCGCCGCAACCTTCTTCTTCCTCTTGCCAACCCTAATACCTCCAAAATCACCACCAATTCAATCCTCCACCATATCCTCGTTCATCAGCAAAGCCGGATTCATGGCGAAAAGTGACGCCCAGAAGAAAGCAGGAGTCATGGCGAAGGAGTGGTGGAAGTCGAGAAGCAATGAGCAGACCATCGAAGACCTTGTCCTCATGGGAGTACTCTACAATAAGGAACTCATAGGATGGCATGCGCCAGAGGGCGAGGGGTACCCCGATCCACAACTAGGTGAGATTGTGGTTTTTGAAGACTTCTTCAAGCGAGGTTTTAGGGTTCCAGTGCACCCTTTTATTCAGGGGCTCTATCTGTACTACGAGATTGGGATTTGCAATCTGCATCCCAACTCGATTCTCCTTATCTCCACCTTCATTCATCTTTGTGAAGCATATGGTGGCTTCTAGCCCCATTTCGACCTCTTTCATCATCTTTTCTGTCTGCGGAAGAAAGGAAGCGGTGGCTCGAAGATAGCCAGAGGTGTGTACCTCAACCTCCATGACGGGATGAAGGCCCAGTACCTGCACTGCCCTTGGAACACATCGCTTGAACACGATCACACTGTGTGACGTGGGGTTCATTCCGGAGAAGAGGACCTGCTGGTCGGAGAAGCCCAAGCACCTAGAACAGATTCCAGAACTACTTAGGATGATCCCATGGAAGAAACTGGACAGTCCGAGCGTGGTTGGGAACTTCATTAGCCGAAGGATCCAGCCTTGCCAAAGGAGGGTACATCCTGGCTATGAGTACCAAGGTAGTGTAGACCCAACGAGGACGAGGTAGGAGGCGCTTGACAAGATCAAAGTCCGGGCTAGAATTAGAGAGCTATTTAACTTAGCTGATCCAAATTATGTCAGATTGAGCACCATTGAGCATGCTTTCAAGCTCGCTCGACCTCCCCAAAAGGTAACCCATCTTGCCTTGTACCCATAGTCTTATATTGTAATAGGAACTTGCTGTGTTATCTCCTTTTTGTTTCCCAGATTAATGGTCGGGATAGAGCGACGGTGTTTGTGTCACCACCCCCTGGTGTAGAATGGCCGCAAGTTGCTGACCCAACTGCCCAGACCAGCGTCGGTGTCGAGGACATCGACTGGGCCATGCTCGGAGTTGGAGAGGAAGCAGCGGCCATTGCTGCTGGTAAGCGGCCGGCGGCCAACAAGCGTCGTTAGGCGATCTTGACTTTGTCGAATGACGACACAGAGGATGCAGACATCTTTCGACTCATCCCTCGAAAGAGGAGAAGGCAATTGGAGTCGACGGAGCAAGGTGGCTCCTCCGTGCCGGTGGGACCCGCATCACCAACCACTGCAGCGTAGAGGACAAGCGACGAAGGGGTCGAGCACCAAGCCCCAGCGTCGGTGCTGGATGTAGAGGGAGACCAGGTGTCACCCGCACAGCATGTGGAGCAAGCACGGCCGAAGAGGCACGCCTTCGCCACATCATTCCGTGCTTCCAACATGTAAGTATTTGTAACCTTGATGTAAGCTTGCAATTTATATTGATTACGGTTGCCTTCTAAACTTATCTCGGATATACTAGGTCGACGTCCACTGAAAATCCAGACCAACTAGTCGGCCATGGAGAAAACCACAGTAGAAGGTCCAGTGGAGCCTTAGCACACAAGCAGCCAGACAACAGTCCCCGAGCAGGTGGTCGAGGGAAGAGCCGAGCCAAGCACAAGTGCTTCGAGCACCAACCCTACGGAGGGCGACACCTCAACACCAGGGGTAACGGGTTAGACCAAGGAGCAGCGGCTGGAGTCGAGAGCATAGAGCACGTTTGTCGATGCTGCAGCCCGTGGGAAGGCCATAGTGATCGCAGAAACTGCTAACTCGGACCAGCACCGGTACCTAAAGAAGAGGCCGAAGAGGACGAAGTAGAAGATGTCCTAGGCCATCCATAGGATAGGTGACAACATGTATATGTGTCGCGCTGGCGAAACGACCAATGGGTTGTTCATGAGGAAATCCCAGAGGTCAAAGAGACCAAGAAGGTTGAACGAGCGATGAAATGACTGGTGACGGAGGTTTAGGTATGTTTTGCTTCATCACCTGACCTTGCTATGTAGTCAAACTTTCTTACTTAGCTTTTTGCACATAGGACTTAATGAAGACCGCAAGGTACCATAAGAAATGCTTCGACCAGATTGAGGGGATCACTGCAAGCAATAAAGAGCTGATGTCGGAAGTGGAATGCTTGCGTCACCAACTTGAAGCCGCCAACCATGAGAGGATGGAACAAGAGCCCTAGAACCAGAACCTGGTCATCCTGCTTAGTAACAAGGAGTAGGAAAGAACAAGTAAGTAGTCACTTTATCACAACGAGTGCATGACAAGTGTTGTTGCATTGTTGGTAGTAACAGCTGTAGTGCAGGCTTAGAAGCCAAAGTGGTCCGTCTCCGAGAGGAGAACAATCGTGCGGTCATGGAGTGTGATCGCCTGAAGGAGGACAACAGAAAACTAGCGCACGACCAGTCATAGCTCTAGGACCACACGACCAGGATGAAAGAGGAACTGAAAAGTAAGTTTTTCAAGCCACTTTGCTCACTTTTGTTGCCCGCTTTATCTTGTCGTGGTATGACGTTTTAATGGCTTGTGCGGTTTGCAGTTTTAAAAGTCAATGCCAAGAAGCATCTGGAAGCCATGATGAAAGATCGTGATGGCTGGAAGGTGCGGTGCCAAGAGATCATCGAGGACCGGGACACATGGAAAGACCGGTGCTAGGAGGTGGCAACGGGCATTTTGCCGGCCCTCAACCTTATCAACCCAGCGCTTACAGAGGACGTGCCAAGGATGCCGCAGCTCAGACTGGTCGATAGATGTCGAAAGGCATGAGGATGGTTCCAAGAGTTCGTGAAGTAGGCGGGTGAGTACACAGGCGCACATGTGCTAAGCATGGTACGTGCTCACTACCCCTTGATCGATCTCAAGCGCCTGGAGGCTGGATACCTAAAGGAGGTAGATCTAGATAAGGCTGAGGAGCTTTAGATGACCTAGCTAGACTTGTCTTCAAAAATAATTGGCGACATTAACCTGTGTGGAGGCGGGACAGCACCTGTATAAGGTACGCCATCAACAAGTCAGCTAGAAACGCCATCAGTTTTGAGCCAACCGGCGAAGCCTGCGGTCTTGACCAGCCAGGCATCGGTGGGGCCATCTTCTTCAGCTCGACCAGTATAGGAGTCCCCGAGACTCGAGCACAATGTTAGGCCCAGCGAGCAGCAGGTGCCGCGTGACTCGACCAGCCAATAGTATAGGCTATAGCTGTAGAAGAATATGTAGTTATGTTATTGTAAACTTAGACCTTTTCAGGCAAGCTTGTAATAACGTAACTGTATATCAGCATAAGCTTGTTTGTTTTGTGGAAAACGTATTTAAGCTTGAATCTTGTGTTGGTGTAACTAAGTGAGAACATGTTAGCGTTCTGTTTAGTTGTACCAGTTTAGTCGACACGTTATCCTAACAGGTTTGTATGGCCCTGGTTTGTCCTGTGGTCGGAGTGTGAGGTGCGTAGCCTATGCACACGTAGACACAGACAAGTCAAACCAGAGGGGACCTGCCGATCACCCATAGCGTAGAGAGGAGATCCCATGCACGTGTTGGGAAGAACCGGAGACAGGGCCTACTCCAAAAATCTAGGAAGGAATGGTGGTCGGTTTTGACCGGTTGAGTTAGGATAACAATAGACTTCAAAGTGACACATTAGAGTGGTCGGAGAAATCATAATAGCTTTATTGAATTAAATCGAAAGTACAAGAGGAGTACATATCTTAGTAGTTAAGCATAGAAACGCCTAAGCTTGTCGATGTGCCATGAATTGGGTATGTCCGTACCGTCTAGGTGGGCTAACCTATAAGACGTTGGTCATGTAACTTCCTTGATCATGAAGGGCCCTTCCCATGGAGTTGCGAGTTTGTGGATACTAGCCTGATTTGTCTTCCACTTCAGGACCAGGTCCCCAACCATAAAGAACCGCTCCTTAATGTTCTTGTTGTAGTACCTACGCAAAACAACAAGGTATTTGGCTGTACGTACGTAAGAATCGAGCCGCTTCTTTTCTACACTATTCACTTCCAGCTTCCGTGCTTCATTAGCCTTGTCTTCGTCGAAGTTCTCTACCCGTGCTGACCTGAAGGCTATATCTGCTGGGAGCACTGCCTCAGCGCCGTAAACCATAAAGTATGGTGATACGCCGGTATTGCGACTGGGCTGGGTTCTGAGGCCCTAGACCACGGCTGGTAACTCTTTAAGCCATCTTTCGGGAGCCTTGTCATTTTCTCTATACATCCTCTTCTTAAGTGCATCCAAGATCATACCATTTGCCCACTCAACCTGTCCATTAGCTCTAGGGTGTGCCACCGAGACGTATTTTACTACTATGCTCCTTTCATCGCAAAAGTCCCAAAAAGCATTCCCAGTGAACTGAGTACCCAGATCAGTGATGATGCTGTTGGGTATGCCGAAGCGGTGGATGACCTAGTCGATGAACATGACAGCCTTTTCTGAAGATGCCTGTACAAGAGGCATGTACTCTATCCACTTAGAAAATTTGTCGATCAGCACAAAAACACATGTAAATTTCCTAGGAGCCGGTTTGAAGGGCCTGATCATATCCAGTCCCCAGCATGCGAAGGGCCAAGAGGCTGGTATTGTCTAGATCTCGTGTGCTGGTACGTGGATTCTCTTGGTGAAGAACTGATAACCCTCACAATGGTAGATTAGCTTCTCTGCATCGGCTACAGCTGATGGCCAATAGAACCCTGCTCGGAAGGCCTTGCCAACCAGCATTCTCGAAGACGCGTGGTTGCCATAGGAACCAGAGTGGATTTGGTCCAAGAGTTGCTCGCCATCCTTCTAGGTTATACACTTCATCAAGATTTCCTCCTTTGCGTTCTTGCGCCATAATTTGCCATCGACGAGCAGATACTGCTTACTGTGATGCATCAGGCGTTCATTTTCTGTCCGATCAATGTAACTGCTGCCATCTATTAGATATTTGATGAAAGGTACTCTCTAGTCGGGCTGATTAGTGGTCGGAGGTGGCTTGGTGGTGCTTGACGCTGGAACCGTAGCCACCAATAGTTGGTCTGGAGGCTTGTCGACCGTAGGATCTTCCTCTTTGATAGAAGGCATGAGCAGGTCTTGGACGAATACGCCATGTGGGACTTTGGCTCGGGATGATCCTAACTTTGATAGCGCATCTGCTGCTTGATTTTTGTCCCAGACCATGTGTGTGTACTCGATGCCATAGAACTTGCCTTCTAGCTTTCTGATTGATTTGCAGTATGCATCCATCTTTTTGCTGGTCGTGTCCCAATCCTTATTGAGTTGGTTGATGACCAGAGCTGAGTCTCCATAGACATAGAGACGTTTGACACCGAGCTCAACCACAATGCGCAAACCATGTAGGCATGCTTCATACTCAGCGGCGTTATTAGATGTTGGGAAATAAATCCTGAGGACGTACTGGAGCTACTCCTTGGATGGTGACATGAAAAAGACTCCTACTCCTACGCCGTTGATGTTGAGAGAGCCATCGAAGTACATCTTCCAATACTCATCGGGCCCCTGAGAGGCAGGTGTACTTAAATCTGTCCACTCGATGATGAAATCGACGAGTGCCTGAGACTTGATTGTAGTACAGCTTGCAAATTTCATGGAGAAAGGGCATAGCTCCATTGCCCATTTGACAATGCACCCATTCGCATCCTTGTTGCGAATGATGTCCCCAGAGGATACTCGGTCATGACCACCACACGATATCCGTCGAAGTAATGTTTCAACTTTCGGGATGTTATCAGTATGGCGTAGATTAGTTTCTGAATCTGTGGGTACCTGGTCTTGGATTCATTGAGTACTTCACTAATGAAATAGATTGGTCATTGTACCTTGTAGGCATGGCCAAGCTCATCGCGCTCGACCAGCATGGCAGTGGAGACCACTCGATTAGTTGCCGCAATGTAAAGCAGGAGGGTTTCGTCCTCTAGGAGCAGTGAGAACCGAAGGTGATGTAAGGTATTGTTTCAGCTGCGTGAAGGCAGCGTCTACTTCCTCCGACCACTCAAACTTCTCGGATGCTTTGAGCAGCTTGAAAAATGGTAGTCCTTTTTCGCCTAATCTTGATATGAAATGACTGAGAGCAGCCATGCATCCGGTAAGCTTCTGGACATCCTTCACCTTTTTGGGCGGCTTTATGTCTAAGACAGCTTTGACTTTGTCTGGGTTAGGGCGTATGCCGTCGTGACTGACAACGTTGCCAAGCAGTATACCAGAAGGAACACCAAAGATGTACTTCTTTGGGTTTAATTTCCATTGGAATGTATTAAGGGCTGCAAAGGTGCATTCTAGGTTATCAACAAGGGTATGTGCTTCCTTGGTTTTGACAACTACATCGTCAACATAAACCTTGATGAGATTGTCTTTTATCTCGTCTTTAAGGCAGGCCTGTATGACGCATTGGTAGGTAGCCCCGGCGTTCTTGAGCCTGAACGACATGGTCGTGTAGCAGTAGGCGCCGAAAAGCGTGATGAAGGACGTCTTGATCTGGTCGTCCTTTTTGAGAGCGATCTGGTGATAACCAGAGTAGCAATCAAGAAAGAAAAGTAGCTCACAACCGGTGGTTGAATCTACGACATCGTCTATGCGAGGTAAGCCGAAGGGGTCTTTAAGGCAGTGTTTGTTGAGATCAGTGTAATCAACACACATTCTCCATTCATTATTCTTTTTGCATACAAGAACCGGGTTGGCTAACCACTCTGAATGATACACTTCTTTGATAAATCCGCCTGCCAAAAGCCATGTAACTTCTACCCTAGTCGCCTCCTTTTTATCGCGAGTGAACTGTCGTAGCTTCTACTTGATAGGTTTGGCCTTGCTGTTGACATTCAAGGAGTGCTCGATCAAGTTCCGAGGTACACCGGGCATGTCGGCAGGTTTCCATGCGAACACACTCATGTTACTCCTTAAGAACCTAACGAGCGCGTCTTCCTATTTAGGATCCAGGTTGGCCCCGATAAGGGCCGTTTTGCTGGGATCACCGTCGACCAGCTAGATCGCCTTGTGCTCCTTGGACTTGATGTTCTTGTGTGGAGCCTCGAGCTCTAGGATCTCCAGGTGGTTGGCTGAGGTCTTCTTGGCATCGAGCATGGTCTTAGCCATGCGAATAGAGAGGTCATGAGCCTCTGCTATTTTGAAGCTATCATCCTCGTAGGTATAAGCTACGTATACGTTGCCCCTGAGAGTTAGAACCCCTTTCTCGATAGGCATCTTGAGCACCAAATAACTATAGTGAGGTATGGCCATGAATTTGGTGAGCGATGGTCGACCAAGGATAGTATGGTAGGTGCCATCGAAGTCAGCGACCATGAAGTTGACGTCGTCGGTGCGGAAGTGGTCCAGGGTACCAAACTACATAGGTAGCGTGATCTGCCTAAGAGGTGTAGAGCTCTGTCTGGGGAGGACACCCTAGAACTATGCCTCGTATGGTTTGAGATCCGCCTAGGTTATCTTCAGGGCTGATAGACTGTTCTTGAATAGTATATCGATGGAACTACCGTCGTCAATTAGCACTCTATCGAACTAAAACCTTGTTAATACAAGGATCAAGGACTAGGGGAAAATGTCCTGGCTTAGGTATTGCAACCCATTGGTCCTTTTTGCTGAAGGAGATCTCGCGGTGAGACCAAGGAGGGAGCCGCGGACGGCGATGAGGTTGTTGGTGTTGGCCACGTTCAAGCAGGCGCGGGTGAGCAGCTTGCGTTCTCGTTTGGTCTCAATGGACACTTTGCCTCCAATAATGGTGTGGACGTGATCGGTTGGCTTGACATACTTGTGACAGGGATCTACGTCTTCATCATCGTTGTCTTCGTTGCGCTGTTCGCCTGCGTCATTAGGCTTGTCGAACGTATCCGGAGCCTGTTGACGCGTGTAGATAGACTTGAGAACATGGCAATTCTCCATGGTATCGTTTGACTTGGGGTGGAGCTGGTAGGGTCCTTTCAATGCTTTGGCATAGTCTTCTTCGTAGTTGCGATGTCCGCCACCTTTCTTAACAGTGTTGACCTCGCCGTCGTCTTCCCGAGCACGCTTGCCCCTGTAATCGCCACGGCGATTACGCCGCCGATTACGCTGGTCGCGGTGGTCGCGGGGGTCATTGCGCTGGTTGCGGCGATCAAAATTGTCGTTCCGACCATGGTTGCCACCGTAGTCGTCGCGGTGTGGGGGGTGGTCGGAGCGTGGAACCCTTGCTGCTTCTTCGATGATTATCTTTTTAGCATCATCGGCATCTACATATTTCTTGGTAGTGGCCAGGAGCGCTGTGACTGATTTAGGTCTCTTATGAAGGAGCTTGTCCCGTAGGGCATCGTGGAAGCGGAGACCAGTAATGAAAGCCTCGATTGCCTTGTTGTCAGAGATTGATGTGACCTTGATGTGCATCTCCGAGAAACGCCGGATGTACTCGCATAGTGGCTCATCTTTCTGGTCTCGAATCCGCTGCAGATCATATTTGTTGCCGGGTTGCTCGCAAGTAGCAATGAAGTTGTCGATGAAAGCTTGCTTGAGCTCTTGCCAAGAATCAAAATAGTTCGCCGGTAAGCTGACCAGCCATTGGTGACCTGCATGGCTAACAGCGACTGGAAAGTAGTTAGACATGACGTGCTCATCAGCCATGGCTGATCTGCACGTAGTTTCGTAGAGCATGACCCATAATTCAGGGTTCTCTTTGCCGTCGTACTTTTGAAGTTTTTTGAGCTTGAAGTTCTTAGGCCATATGACTTGGCGAAGGTGCAGAGTAAACTGCTTCAAACCCAGAGGGCCGTGGGCAGTATCATATTCCATATGGCGATAGCTTTTGTGGGATACACGATCGTTGGCTCTTTGGTTGATGCGATCGCATAGATCGCGTCCTCCGAGGTAATGGCGGAGATCATTATTGCCATCACGGCGATCTCAATTGCCATCCTGATTAACCCTGCGACCGTGGTTATCGCAGCGATTATCACGGTTGTCTTGACGGTTGTCGTCCTGAAAGTCGCGGTGGTTGTCATCCCGACGATGGTTGTCGTCCCAAAACCATCATGGCCGCCGTTTTCGCCTTGACGGTTGTCTGATGGGTCATTGTTGCGCGAGCCACGTTGGTTGGGTGGCTGTGAGCGACTCGAGTACTGGCGGCTGTGGCTTGATTTGACTGAGACGGACGGAGCTCGGGCTTGATTTACAATCTCTGCGGTCTGGGCCATGGCAGCCGTCAGGTAAGCTTGTATATCATCATGAACTGCCTATGTTTCCGGGGTGTTGGGTAGTCGTTACATTGTTGCCATAGCAACAGCTATGTTGATGCTTGGAGTCCTAAAGACCTGCTTGTCCCCCACCCTATCAAAGGCATTGTTAAGGTCATGTGGCTGAACCCTTATGCGTCGGGCCTCTTCTTCTGCCTCGGCTTCAATTTGTCGGCGATTAAACTGGTCAATATTGCGTGCTTCGCGTGCTAGCCTTTCTTGTTCTGTTTCACCGACTGCTGGTGGTTCGTCATTACTGACGACATTGATCAAGTCTCCTCGCCTTGGTGGGAAGGATGGGAATCGCAGGAATCCCGGGGCGTGGTCTGAGATATCCAGATCGTATTCAATGCCTTCATCGTCATGATGCTGGAGCTCGGTGTGGATAGAGGCATTAGATGCGATGCCGGACGAGGAGCTTGAGCCACCCTCTTGGACTGTGTGGACCGATCCTTATTGATAATCCTCAATTCGGACCATGTTGACGAAGTTGCGTAGGCCGTAGGGCTGGACCTGGTGGTTCTCCATCGAGGCTTCGTACTCAGAGAGCCTGAGACCCATGGCAGGGGCTGGCCGGCAACGAACGGAGCACCCTTCAGGAGTAGATGTGACCACGAGATCCGTACCGAGTTGTGTAGGACGACTGGCCCAAGCTGGTCGGGTAGATCTGTTGTGGGTCGTAGTTACCTGCTTATTAGGTTGACTTTGAATCAAACTTACCAGAGCCAGGGTTTCGGCAAGTTTGGTGCCGACCCGATCAATGGAGTCGAGCAAGTCAGTGTTGTCGATCTGCCTCTTTTTGTAGCGAGGAAGCGAACGACGGGTTGTCGGCGTGGCTAAAGACGACGCTAGCGTGGTCGGAGCCAGATCCTCTGTGGTTGGAGCCGTAGCCGATGCAGGTGAAGCAGTGGTCGGCGCAGATTGAACCCGCGCCTCCTCCGGGGTCATGGCGATGAAGTCATCGGAGCCAGTGGTCCTGGTGATCTAGCCGATGGTGAACGTGAGGCCGTTCGGCGTAGCCATGGAACCGGGGATGATGACCATCTTGTTCGTCTAGAGGGCAGTACGCATACCCCCTACCTGGCGCGCCACTGTCGACGAAATATGGTCGACAGTCTACCTAGGGGTATGCCCAAGGTAGTAGATTATCGGTAGACAGATGCGCAAGCTACAAATAAGATGGTGACGCAAGACAAACACAAGATTTTATCTAGGTTCGGCCGCCATAAAGGCGTAATACCTACGCCCTGCGTCTTATTGTATTGCTGTATGTCAATGAGAGATGTTTTTTAGAGGGGTCCCCTGCCCACCTTATATAGTCCGGGGGGCAGGGTTACAGATCTAGAAACTAATCCTAGTCAATTACAATTGCCATAGGTGGCCAGATAAGGATTCCTATTCTAACTGACCAGGATCTAGCTTGACCTCCAAATCTGCCTTGATTCCTTGCGCGGGACTTCGAACAGATTGTACGGGCCACGCGTCGTCTTCTAATGGGCCAGACCCCCTGATCCGGACCGGCCCAAGCCTAGCCATAAGGATATAGTGGTTAATACCCTCACACTGAGCATCAACTTTCAGCGCTAATTATTGGGACATGTTCTCAAGGCTCGGAACGAGAGCCACCTCCGTGGACGCAACAGTCTAACTAAACACGACTGCCTGCCTACCCGCGTTATATCCCGTCTAACTAAACACGACTGCTTGCCTACCCGTTTAGTTCCAAAAAGTTTTTCCAAAAAATGCTACAGTAGCCATCACATCGAATCTTGCGATACGTGTATGGAGCATTAAATGTAGACGAAAAAAACTAATTGCACAGTTTGGTTGAAAATCACGAGACAAACTTTTTTAGCCTAATTAGTCCATAATTGAATACTAATTGTCAAATAAAAACAAAAGTACTACGGTAGCCAAATTTCCAAATTTGACCCGTCTAAACACAGCCGTACGATCGGATTGGAGAAACGCAGAATAGTGCCCGCAGGGCATGACGTCGACCCCTGCACATGCAGACAGCTGGGACTGGGACCTCCCACACTGCAAGTACGGAGCCCGTGTGTACAGCAGCTAGTAGATGCCTGTTGCCAAGTGGAGTGCTTGGGGCTGCCAGCGTGCGTGACCGGGACGCAGCACGTTGACTCCTGTACATTATCCATCCAGTTCCATTGTTAGGCCTCTCGATCGTATTCAGGGTTCAGACTACTTACGGTACACAATGGGGGGCCATGGGCTTGGCTCATTTTCCCGCCGTCTCACGGATTGCATGCATGTAGTTCATCATTAAAAAAAAAAATCCCATCGTTCATCATGCATCCATCTCGTCGTCCTTCCCCGGAGCGTCACCGTCTGAAATTTCTACTAGGGTTTGGCTGGTCGATTTGGCTGCGATCGTACTGATTTTCGGGTGTGAATAAAGTGTCCGGCAATCACGTCAAGGTCATGAGCTGAGGGCACGATATATATCAATATGCTTTGGTTATTATATGCAAATGTTAGCGAGTAACCCAGTGGATTCGTATTTAATAATTTAGTTCCTCGTGATGATTCACTACGTACTCCGATCCACTAATTAACAGGGCTCAATTCAAGCTAGGGTGAAAACTACTGAGGGTGAATAATAAAGTATGGATATATATAGCACTACTAATTCTTCTAAGAGTAGGCCATTTCTTCTTCGTCGTACTCTATCACCTCAAATACGGGATCGAATTGGATATACTACGTGACAAGTCGGCCACGCACAACATTGGTCACATCTCTTTTGTGTATATATATAATAATATACATTACTGAGTACAAAAGAACACCCCGCGTATCTCGTATATGTCCTGTCCTGATCATTGAACTACCCAAAAGTTCTAAATCCAGCTGCACACACCTGCATTGCGTTATCTAAAAAGCAAATTAATGCATGAAGTATACTATATATCCACATAAATTAGTCTTGAGAGGCTGCATGCTAGGACTGTTGGATATAATAATATATTCTGAATACGATATCGATACCTCAACTATATCTGATTTTACTCATGGATATATATCAGATATTCGACAGATATATTAATTATATTCAGCCTGTTCGTTTGTTGGTTTCAGCCAGGACTTATCAGCCAGCCAACAATGTTTTTCTCTCACAACAAACCATCATCAGCCGGGCTTATCAGCCTAGAAAACAACCAGCGAACAGGCTCATTATCTCCTTGCTCCAACATTCAATACAAGGATATAACCTGGCAACGACCACAAGATTGGACAAAAAAAAAATTCTTGGATATCAGATTTTTCACTTGGAGTTATGAGAGTTGCTGAATCACAGGCGCCTGACTTTTGCTTTCTGTTCATCAGGCGACGAACGTGATCCGTCTAATCTAAATCCAATGGTCTATAATCATCCTCATCCTTAGGACCGAGCACCTTCTCTATTACTGTTAGTTCATCTTCACTTTCAGGCACATGTAGGATAGGAAATGTGTGGAGTTATATATCCAATCCCCTTCCGACGGTGTCTGCCTCAAAAATTGTCGGCTGATAATAATCAGTATGCATGCAGAGCGACTTTCAGTTATGTACTTACACCACCTCAAACCAGTGATTAATTAATCAGCTTCACTCGCTTTATTTGCTTCAATTCGATGCTATCATGACTTGATTACACACCTAATATAAGTACACACACATATATAAATGTTACATTACACATCCTTTATATATACTATATCCCTCACTAGTAAAAAAAAAGGGCTTCTATTCCCGGCTGCCAACCCCCTTTATTTTCGGTTACGCAGCCGGGAATAGGAGTTCGGGAATAAAGGGTTAGTAGCCGGTAATAGAAGTGGACTTTTAGTCCCGGTTGGTGATACCAACCGAGACTAAAAAGGTAGCCACGCCAGTGCCTAGGCTGGCCCATTTATTCCCGGTTGTTATTACCAACCGGGACTAAAGGGTCTTTTTTTTCTTTTCCTGCTTATTTCAATTGATGATTCTTTTTTGTTTTAATTTGGTTTTCGAATACGCATTATTCGTTGCAAAGTAATATACGTATACGCGCGCGTACTGTAAAGTTTTCGCTCGATCAATGCACGCAAGCAACACAAGTAAAAGTAAACTAAAACATAATATTACATTCATCGTGACATGTAAAGTTTGCATTAATTGTACATTTCATCATCACATGATCTTTGGATCAATATGAAATTTGGCTTTCATCATCACATATTTGGGTCATAGTAAAACTCGCCGCCGGGAGTTAAGACCTGATCATTCAGAAATCCACCTATTGTCTCTTGGATTGCTTTGAGATGGTTTGTGTCTAGGGTTTTTTCCTTCAACCAACGAGTCTTCAATTTGAGATATGAGATAAAGAAAAAGTATATTAGTATATATATATATATCAAGAATAATGATAAATAAATTGTATCTATCACGAATATATATATATATATATATATATATATATATATATATATATATATATATATGTATGAAGAATATATATATATGTGTACACTTACCCTTTTTTGCTCTAGACTAGTTCTTTTTTAGCACACTCTCATGAACTCACAAACATAGTATCCACAGAGATTGGTCCCCTGGGGCTGCAGCAGAACCCACTTTACGAGAAAAAGATTCGTCATCATCCGAGCATAGGGAAATTGAACTAAGGTAGGTATATAGTACTTACTTTATATAGCACTACTTTTAGTGGCACTTTGCGGTTCATATGGTGTTCCTGACAGACCTTTTTCCAACAACTACCAAATAACATAAAAAATATTTGGACCATTAATTTGCATGCAAAGAGTCTAGAATAGTTTTGCTAGTGAGACTGCAATTACCTCTGAATAGTATATATCATCTCTTGGAACTCTTTTTACTCTTTTCTCATCGAATCCCAGATGCCTAGAAGACCTTTCTCCAGATCGAATTCCATCAATATTCAGTGTTCACTGCCATGTCCATTAACACTCATTAATTAGCTAACAGGTACAGTGAACATATATATATATGGATACACGATCGTCGACATTATGAATACTTACCTGAAGTTGTAGGGGAAGAGTATACATTTCTTGTCACGTTGCTTCTCTAAGAACATCTTGATATTGGCCTCCGTTTCCGTTTTCCATGTTGGTTGGGGTTTAGGGTTTTTGAATACGATATGTGGATCAATGAAACCAATATCAGTACACCCTCTCTTTTTGCACTCTCCCATCTCAAACCTGCATCATATATATAGAGTGAGGATAATAAACACAGACATGTACGTACGTAGCGACTTATTATCAATTAGTAGAAAGAATCACTTACAGACAATAGCAACTGATGAGAGTCTTGTCGAGAGAGTTCCGGTGGACTAGTTGGTGTAATTCAGCAAACTCAATGTACATAACGTCATCGCCACGGAACCAATGGTTGTCTTTGATTCTGACAGAAATATAGAACTCTTTCTGGTGACACGCGTCGAGGTACAAGGTGTTTAGCTTGAACAATTGTGTACCTAGTTCATTGATGGTCTTAGGATTCCATAGACTCCTGCCATGCTCATATTTCTGCCATTCATCCGCTACCGGCGCACTTTCGAAGAGGAAATCGTCAAGGTCGATACCTCTCATAGCATAAAAGTTAGCAAGTTTTGCCATATCCACTTCTTTATCAGCAGGTATTTCCATCATATCCAGCATATCTATGTTTGAACCATATTCATTAGCAATAACTAGAGGATGGACTGATTGCAATTCTTGTTCTCCGAGTTGTGCAACAATTTTCCCTTCATGGGTGATGTCTTCATGATAACCATCTGTTTGGAGCGTGAAATGTGCAAGAACATCTTGCCAAATCAGCTCCTTGTCCTTATCAGAGATATAACTAATATGAGGAGCATTGTTATTTTTTTTCCATTCATGGGCATTGATCGGGAGCTTGTCCCTTATAAGGTACCCACAGTGGTACACGAATTTCTGTGCATATTGTCCTAGTGGTTCGCCTGTAGCCACGTTGAATTCTGAGATGATGTAGCGGCCTTCCAACGGTTTTTTGGCCCCTCGAACATTCTTTGTGTTCCCTGTCGTCGTCGTCGATCTAGACGGCTATGTACGTATAGAAACACAAAAAGTATTATAAAACGAAGGTCAATCCAGTCGGCTACATGTATGCATAATAAATAAATGAGAGCTAGATATTGAGAAATATATACCTCGCCGGAATTATCTTCATGAACAACTTCCTCAACAATATGATCGAGATTCAAGTATTGACTCCCATCGTCTTCCTGCTGGTCATTATCAACATCGGCACAATGTTCAGTGCCGGCGTTGATAATATCCATCATTTCCGCCTCCAGGTCATCGTCTCTCGGGTCGGCCATAGAGAGCCTAAACAATTATAAAACAATAATTATGCAATTAGGGTTTCATAGACATTTCATACACATTTTGGGGCGATGGTGCCTGCGCGGGGCGGCCAGCCAGCGTCGGTGGCCGGGGAGAGTTTAGGGTGGTTTAGGGTTTAGGGTTTAGGGTGGTTTAGGGTTTAGAGTATAGGCCACATGGTATCAGAATATAACACAATTGATTTTTTTCCTAAGAAAAAATTATACATGTATACATTAATTGATATATATATATATAGATATATATATATATATATATATATATATATATATATATATACACACACACACACATTAATTTCATACATATATACATTAATTGATATATATACACATTTCATACATACATAATTTCATACATATATACATTAATTGATATATATATATATATATACACATTTCATACATATATAATTTCACACATATATACATTAATACACATTTCGTCAATATAATTCATAAATATAATAAATATAATATATATATACCGGCGGTTTAGAATGGAGTGTTGGCGACGGGCGGTGGTGGACAACGGCCTGGATCGAGGCACGGGGGCTCTTGGCCGAGCGCGGCGTTGTTGGGGCTACTCCGGCGAGGTGTGGGTGGGCGTCGGGATGCCCTCCGGTGAGGAAGAAGGCGCAGCGTCAGGCCGGGGTGGCCCGGGAAAGCGAAACGGCGGCGGCGTGGCGCGCGCGCGGCGTCGGGGGCAGCCAGGGGCTCCTCCTTGAGGGGCGTGGCGTCGGGGCTACTCCGGCGAGGTGGGCGGGCGTCGGGGTGACCTTCGGTGAGGAAGGCGGCGTCAGGGGTGGCCGGGGAGGTGAATCGGCGGCGGCGGAGCTCTGGGGACGCGCTGAAGACGAAGACGATCGATGAGGAGAAAGAGAGAAGGGAGACGGCGGTATATAGGAGAGGGACATTTAGTCCTGGCTCCATCCACCGCCCGGGACTAAAAGCACCTTTAGTCCCGGTTCCTGCCACCAGTCGTGACTAAAGGGGGACCTTTAGTCCCGGCTTGTGGCAGGAGCCGGGACTAAAAGATTTTTTGGCGGGCCGCCAAATGCAGCCCACCTTTAGTCCCGGCTGGTGGCAGGAGCCGGGACTAAAAGTGGGCTACATTTTCATTTCCAGCCAACTTTTAAGCAGATCAGTTTATTTTATATATGTTTTGTATTTAAATATTTAAGTCTTATTATTTGCGCAGTAAATTCAATACTAGGCATAAATTTTTTTAGAAAAAATAATAAACTTTATTTTCATTTACTGCACAAAAAAATATGTGACCTAAACTATTGTGTTTTTTATTATAAATGTTGAACATAATGCAACTAATACTCACTATTTTCGTTAATGCAAAAATGTAGACTTTAATTGAAATTATTAAATTTATTGGTTTTCGACAGGAAATTAGTTTTCATGTAATTGTAACATAAATCTTTAGGTTCTTCATTAATCATTGTATAATTAATCGGTGAGTTCGGTTGGAAATTCAATTAAAGTTAAAAAAGTACCAAACCACCTCAGAAAAATCTCAAACTTGGTGGTGGCTACACATAAGGCATTTGAAGTCTTGAGAAAAAGTTTCAGCCCAATCCGGCACTAAAAAGCACATGGATCTCAGAATCCCAGAGAACCTAGGTGTATAGATAGGGTTCGACGAAAGGTTTTATATACCTCTGTGAAGCATGTCGACTCCGCCTATGTCGAAATGACTAAAATTTTTTTGGCAGTCATTTACACCCAAAATATGGCCCCACACAAGATCTTAGGTTTTTCTGATAATTATTTTTATTATTACATTTTTCTTTGTGCCGCGTGAGACGAAATACGACGAATTACATATTCAAAACAATATAATTTTGCATCAACCTCCACAAATATTTGTCTCCTAGGGCACAAGAGACCATTTGGCAAAGTTTGGCACCATTCCGGATCTTTTCGGGGGTGGACTCAGTTCAACGTATAATTAATCGGTGAAGTCGCGTGGAAATTTAATTAAAGTGAAAAAAATTACCAAACCAATTCAGAAAAATCTTGAACTTGGTGGTGGCTTCACACTAGGCATTTGAAACCCTGATAAAAAATATGAGATCAATCAGGCACTAGAAAGCACATGGACCAGAAAATTCAAAGTATAGTTAACAAAAAAAATATAATCAATTAAAGGGTCTTTTCTCTTATTAAATAAATGTTTAGGTGCTTTCTTGTCGAGAAAGTGACTTAGTTCAGATGGCTAGCTAGTGCGCTGTGGTTTGGACCTTGGCTATGAGGTCGTGGGTTCAATGCCTGGCTGCCCCATTTTTTTTGTCCAGCGCGACTATATTATTTTATCAAGAAAGAACCTTTAGTCCCGGCTCTGGGCTATAACCGGAACTAATTGTTGTCTGCCGTCGCCACACACTTGGGGCATGAACTTTGTATCTTGTTTGAGGATACAACTGGGACTAATAGTCCCTTTAGTCCCGAACACAAAAATACTGGGACTAAAGACAAAAATAGAGGCGAGATGAAAGATCTGTTTTCTACTAGTGCCTCTCGTGTGTCACCATCAAATTAAATATAAATAGTACAACAAATACGAAAGCTCCATGCATGCTCACTGGTAAACTAACATTAAAAACTAGTTCACACACACACAGAGCAGGCATGCCTTTCTCTCCTGTATGCCTGCAGTGACGTGACGAGCGAGACGCGCGTCAAACTTAACTCAAAACAGCTGTCTGACTGCGATCTCTACCCGTAACGACAAGCTACACTTCAACTAAATTATGTGCCTGCATGACATGTTCTTTGTTCGCGAGCACACTGATCGGGGAGAAAGGAATGTACAAACGACACTACAAGCCTCCCACTTTTGTCGACCACGAGAGAAAGGCCGAAGAACTCCCTCCCAATTTTCCACAGCCAGCTGCCAGCCTCCAGCGGCCTAACTTAATTTGACTCCAGTTGCGGCGTGGATCATATCGGAGGGCTACGCTTTTGCATGCATGAAACTGCCAACGCCACTATAAATAGGCAGCTCGCGTCGTGTCACTCCCCACCAGCTAAGCAAGCTAGCTATTGTCGATCTGGTGATTTGTCAGAGAACTGAAGATCACCGTACGTACCTGAAGATAATTTGATTAGCTAGCCTGATCTGATCAAGTTAGCCAGCCAGTTAGCCATGGCTTCGTTCCGGACGTGGCACTGCTTGCTCGCCAGCTGCAGCTTGTTCCTCCTGCTCGCTTCGGCGGCGCACGGGCAGCTCTCGCCGTCCTTCTACGCGACGACCTGCCCGACGCTGGGGCTCATCGTGCGGGCCACCATGCTCAAGGCCCTCCTCGCCGAGCGTCGGATGGGCGCGTCCCTCGTCAGGCTCTTCTTCCACGACTGCTTTGTCCAAGTATGTTACGTGGCGTTCATATGGATTGTACTACTACGCTACGTACTTATGCCAAAACCTTGCGGGCTGAAGTGGAGTTAATTTGTTATTACCTGCAGGGCTGCGACGGCTCCATTCTTCTGGACGATGTTGGCAGCTTCGTCGGCGAGAAGGGCGCCGGCCCAAACGTCAACTCCGTCCGCGGCTTCGAAGTCATCGACCAGATCAAGGCCAACGTCGAGCTCCTCTGCCCCGGCGTTGTCTCCTGCGCCGACATCGTCGCCCTCGCCGCTCGAGACGGCACATTCTTGGTACATGTCTCTTACTAATATATTCCGTCCCTCCGTGGTATATTAAGCATACCACGGAGTACATACGCAGACAGATGAATCTAATTAATAACTCCATCACAACTGATCTGGATCATCACAGCTCGGAGGACCAAGTTGGGCGGTGCCGCTCGGCCGTCGCGACTCGACAACGGCGAGCCTGACCCTGGCCAACAGCGACCTCCCGTCGCCAGCCTCTGACCTCGCCACCCTCGTCTCGGCGTTCGGCAACAAGGGCCTGAGCCCGGGGGACCTGACGGCGCTGTCCGGCGCGCACACCATCGGCTTCTCGCAGTGCCAGAACTTCCGCGGCCACATCTACAACGACACCGACATCGACGCGGCGTTCGCCACCCTACGCCAGCGCAACTGCCCCGCCGCGCCGGGCACCGGCGACACCAACCTGGCGCCGCTCGACGTGCAGACGCAGCTCGCCTTCGACAACGCCTACTACCGCAACCTGCTGGTCAAGCGCGGCCTGCTGCACTCGGACCAGGAGCTCTTCAACGGCGGCTCCCAGGACGCGCTGGTGCGTCAGTACAGCTCCAACCCGGCCCTCTTCGCCTCAGACTTCGCCGCCGCCATGATAAAGATGGGCAACATCAGCCCGCTCACCGGAACCGCTGGCCAGATCAGGGCAAACTGTAGGGTGGTTAACAGCAGCTGATACCTGATAGATATATAGCGAGTTGCTTCCATCACCATCAGTATTACAGGGGTGTATAAATATATGTACAAGCACACCTATAGATACTATTTGCTACTTCTTCGGTTGGCTACAAAGGTAGACAAGCCATGCATGGGAGAATAAGAACTTCACAAGTGGAATTTAAATATATGTGAAATTTATTTGTATCCTCTTTTTTACCACATGCTATGCACTTTGTCTACCACTAAAATAATTAGCTGTAAACAAGGGCACTTCATGATGACGCAAGAACTTAAACTTGAGTGGATGGGTTCTAGGAGGAAGTTCACTCTGCTCACAAATATGCCCAATTTTTTAAGCAATTTGCAAATGCCAGTCGATGTAAAAACTATAAATGCACCTTAATGCAGGCACCGTTTGGTATAACTCTATCAGGTCTGGATATCGAGCCAGCTCGGCTCGGCTCGTTAATATTACGAGCTAGAGAGGCAGCTTGGCTCGGCTCGTTACTGAGCTCGAGCTGGCTCGTTTAGCTCGCGAGCTACTAAAAAATAGGACACACATGTTTATAATGTTTATGCTACATTAATTTCAGAAGGTGACGTCCACCATTATGCAACCATACATGATTAATACATATCAGGTTCATCAAATGTATCAACCATGCAACATAGCTGGTCCATCCATGATCATGCAGTTCCAGCATACTAACTAGTTGCTTGCCACCACAAACTTAGGAAAGTCCACAGATTCAATGTCAACATCATCATCTTCTCCTTGGAAAATAATCCATAAAATCAACATTTAAGTACCACAACAATTATAAAATTAAAATTCATATGAAACAGCTAAAACAAGGATTACATACCAATAAAATAGGTGTACACTTCCAGATCAACATCATCATCTTCTGGATTCATGGTTGTCGGTGTTTTGAGTTGCTACCGACGAGTAAATTTGTATTATTGCGCGTCTAGCCCGGATGGTATGCTAAGAGGACACGAGGTTTATACTGGTTCGGGCAGAATGTCCCTATGTCCAGTTCGTTGCTGTTGATCGTGTTGCTAGCACTGAAAGTTCGTAGTAGGGGTTACAAATAGTCGAGAGAGCGACAGGTCCCAAGTCTCTGGTGAGATGAGCGAACGGGTGCCGAGAACTCGGTCGCTGCTCAGCTGTATATTCGGGGTTCGATGAGTTGATCGGGTTCGAGTCTAGTTCTGATGTGTTCGATTCCGTGCCCTTTGTGGGATGCCCTGCTTTCTCTTTTATAGGCAAAGGGAGAGCACGGGTTACAGTGGAGGAAGGAAAGAGAACATGAGGAAGAAGTCCTTCGGGGTCGACGGGTCCTTCTTCTCCTTTATGTGGGTCCCGCTGACCCTGTAGACGTCAACAGGGACAGCTTCTTATCGCGGCCCTGTCCGTCACTGGCGCCATGTGCAGGCGTCGTCTGCCGATCATGACGCTCCACTCCGTCCTGGCGGACGTCGTGGTGAACTAACGTGTCCATCAGTGTTCGTATGGGGGTTAGGTAGAACAACACTGATACACTCGACGCTGTTCCTAACGCTAACCCCCAAGTATGGCCCGTCATGGGTCGTGGGATACATCACGGCGTGCCAGTCTCTTCTCTGGCGTCAGAGCTTTGACCTAGGCCTATACACTTGGACCTGGAGTGGTTGCGGTGGTATGCGTCTCCATCGGGCGAGGTGGAGCCTCCGGCCTTGGGGTCAGGCGAGGCGGAGTTCCTCCCTAGGGGCCGGGTGAGGCAGAGTAATGGAGACGGGGATCTCGATCTTCCGTTAGGTGATGGTAACTATCGTTGTGGTGGAGAATGACACACCGATCTGGCTTCAGATCGAAAGATCAAACCCTACAATCTTAGCACCACAGCTCCTCTGGTTATCAACCGAGTCACGGACCAGGTTGACCTCGCCAAGAAGGCTAATCCCTGCCTGCGCAACGAAGAACACAAGCAAGAACAAGAAAGATCGCAACCAAATTGCAGATGTATGATTAATCTCACGAGTTGGGGTCTCACAAACCGATGAACGGCGAAACTATTTCTTGACAGAATAATCTAAGCAAAACTTAAACCCTAATGGAGGGGCGGCGGCTGTTTATGAAGACTCTAGGGTCGTGCAAGACCCCTGGACGCGCCCCTAATGGGCCCAAACTCGATACATGGTCCAACGGACCAAAAGACGGTGTCGCAGCACCCTGGCAGATTCTGGATGCTGACTTGTTTTGACGATTCCTGTTTATTCCAAATAGCTTTTGACATGAAACCACTTGGATTGGCTTCCTTATCAAATTAGCTTTCCATCCATATGTGGATCATCGAAAACGGAGTCCGGATGCGTCCTGGGCGACCAGTTTAAGGCAGACTGGTCCTGGAGGCCGAGGCAGACTCGAATTCGTGTTGGACTGGGCCTCCGACTTGTGTTGGACGTCCTTTCTGGTCATCATCACCTCCTCCACATCCTCTTAGTCCCTCTTGATCCTCTCCAATGTTATTAAGCAAGATAACATCATTAGGTAGTAGTCTATTCTCAAAAGTATGAAAAGGATCGCTTAAGAACGAGCTCACCTGTAAATTGAGTTGACGCATTCGAGCTCGGGTCATTGGACCTTGCATGACGGTTGGAGGATCAGCTGGTACATCCAAAGGAGTGATGTCCTCATCATCCTCCCCCTCTTGAATTGGAGTTGTCCTCGACTCAAGCTCATCTTCTTCTCCCAAATAAGGTTTCAAATCTGCAATGTTAAATGTGGGACTAACCCCGAACTCGGGTGGCAACTCAAGTTTGTATGCATTATCATTTATTTTCTCAATAATCTTATAAGGACCAGCTGCTCTTGGTATTAATTTAGACTTACGTAGCTTAGGAAATCTATCTTTTCTTAAATGTAACCAAACCAAATCACCCGGTTCAAGTTTAATCTCTTTTCTACCTTTACTACCAGCAATCCTATACTTTTCATTCATGCTTTCAATATTTGCTTTAGTTGTTTCATGCAACTTACGAATAAAATCAGCACGCTCCCTAACATCACTATGTATTCTCTCAGTGGTAGGTAAAGGCAAAAGATCAATAGGAGCATGGGGGTTAAAACCATACACTACCTAAAAAAGACTTACCTTGGTGGTGGAATATTCTACCCTGTTATATGCAAACTCCACATGCGGCAAACACTCTTCCCACATCTTCAAATTGCGCTTCAAAATGGCTCTCAACATGGTGGACAATGTTCGATTCACAACCTCAGTTTGCCCATCAGTTTGGGATGACATGTTGTAGAAAACAGCAGCTTGGTCCCCAATTTATTCCACAACGTGCGCCAAAAATGACTCAAGAATTTTGCATCACGATATGAAACAATAGTAGAAGGCATACCATGCAAGCGAACAATTTCTTGAAAGAAAAGGTCAGCAATATGAACAACATCGTCGCTCTTATGACAAGGAATAAAATGTGCCATCTTAGAAAAACGATCAACCACCACAAAAATACTATCCCTCCTCCTCTTAGTCCTTGACAATCCCAACACAAAATCCATAGATATATCTGCCCAAGGAGTAGAAGGAACAGGAAGAGGCATATACAAACCATGTGGGTTCAATCGTGACTTAGCTTTTTGACATGTGGCACACCGAGCCATGTACCGCTCCACATCACGCCTCATCCTAGGCCAAAAGAAGTGTGTGGATAGCACCTCCTCCGTCTTCTTGGCACCAAAATGTCCCATCAATCCGCCTCCATGTGCCTCCTGCAACAACAAAAGACGAACGGAACCAACTGGAATGCATAGGCGGTTAGCTCTAAACAAAAACCCATCGCTGATCATAAACTTATTTCATGTACGTCCCTCTCTACAATTAAGCAACACATCCTTAAAATCAGGATCAAGCGCATATTGTTCTTTAATGGATTGAAGACCAAAAATCCGGCAATCAAGTTGAGACAGCAATGTATATCTTCTAGACAAAGCATCAGCAATCACATTATTCTTCTCTTTCTTATGTTTGATAATATAAGGAAAAGACTCAATAAATTCAACCCATTTAGCATGCCTACGATTCAGATTATTTTGAGAGCGAAGATACTTAAGCGATTCATGATCAGAATGAATAACAAATTCTTTAGGCCACAAATAATGACGCCATGTCTCTAAAGAACGGACAAGTGCATACAATTCTTTATCATACGTGGAATAATTAAGAACATGACCATGTAATTTTTCACTAAAGTAAGCAACAGGTTTACCATCTTGCATCAAAACACCACCAATGCCAACTCCACTAGCATCACATTCTATCTCAAAAGTCTTACCAAAATTTGGAAGTTGCGGCAATGGTGCGTGTGTAAGCTTGTCCTTCAAAGTGTCAAAGGACTCCTCATGTGCCTCTCCCCAATGAAACACCACTCCTTTCTTCGTTAACTCATGCAATGGGGCAGCAATGGTGCTGAAATCTTTGACAAAGCGGCGGTAGAATCCTGCAAGACCAAGAAAACTCCTCACCTATGTGACAGTTTGGGGAACCGGCCAGCTCTTTATGGCTTTAATTTTCATCTTGTCCACCTCAATTCCCTGTGGAGTTACAACATAGCCAAGAAAAGAAACTCGATCCGTGCAAAAGATGCACTTCTCAAGGTTACCAAATAAACGTGCATCACATAAGGCATTAAAAACAGCACGTAAGTGATCCATATGTTCATCAAAAAACTTGCTGTAAATCAATATATCATCAAAGTAAACTATCACAAAATGACCAATAAAAACTCTTAAAACCTCATTCATTAAGCGCATGAAAGTGCTAGGTGCATTTGTCAGACCAAAAGGCATAACTAACCACTCATACAACCCGAATTTGATTTTAAATGCAGTTTTCCATTTATCTCTAAGTTTCATTCTAATCTGGTGGTAGCCACTTCACAAGTCAATCTTAGTGAAAATTATAGAACCACACAACTCATCAAGCATGTTGTCTAGCCTAGGAATAGGATGACGATACCGAATAGTAATATTATTGATGGCTCTACAATCAACACACATACGTCAACTTCCATCTTTCTTAGGAACCAAAAGTACATGAACGGCACAAGGACTAAGACTTTCATGTACATACCCACGGTCCAAAAGGTCTTGGACTTGCCGCTGAATTTCCTTAGTCTCCTCAGGATTGGTTCGATATGCAGCTCGGTTGGGCAAGGTCGCTCCCGGAATCAAATCGATTTGATGCTCTATCCCTCTCATAGGTGGCAGCCCCGGGGTATCTCAGCCGGAAAAATGTCCTCATACTCCTGCAAAAGGTTAGTGATAGCAGGAGGTACTGAGCTAACAATATCATCAAGTGAAAACATAGCTCGTTTGCATACCAAAGCATAGCAAATATCATCATCAGAAATTCCAGCAAAGTCACATTTTGTTGCAAGCATAACACCACCCTTCAATTTAATCCCCTCAGCCTTAGAAATAGATGTAGACTTATCCTTTTTAGGTGGGAAAATAGAATTAGCAACTTGCTGATTTTCAGATTGAACATCATTCAAACTAGCAGCGCGTTCTCTATCAGCTTGTACAATTTGAGCAGGGGTCAAAGGTACCAAAGTAATTTTCTTTCCTTTATGCACAAAAGTGTATTTATTACTTCTACCATGGTGTGTAGCATCATTATCATGTTCCCAAGGACGACCCAATAAAAGTGAACAAGCTTGCATAGGTACCACATCACAATCAACAGAATCATCATAAGAACCAATGGAAAATGAAACTCTACAAGTTTATGTTACCTTTGCTTTACCAGAATCATTTAGCCACTGAATATGATATGGACGTGGGTGTGGGCGTGTGGTCAAGCTAAGCTTCTTGACCAAATCAGAACTCACCAAATTGTTGCAGCTACCTCCATCAATAATGACACGTGCTTGACGGTCGCTGATGACGAAGAAAATCTAGAACAAGTTATGGCGTTGTAGCTTCTTAGGCTGCTGGACTTGTGAGCTGAGCACCCGATGTACAATAATGCTCCTATAGGATGCCGTGGCCTTGTCACCAAGGACTTCGCCATCCTCCTCATCTGTATCTTGGTCTTCTTCATCCTCAATGTCAGATGTGCTGATGTAACCATCTTCTGTAGTAATATATGCCCGCTGACTTGGGCAGTCCTTCTGCACATGGCCAATGCCATGGCAGCGGTGGCACTGAATACCCGAAGTGCGTCTCATTGATGCAACGGATGAGGAACTCTTGGTAGGCACCTGCAAAGAATTTTTACCTAAATCTGAAGGTCGTGCGGGAGGTGTCTTAGGTGTAGCGGAAACTCTAGAGGCTGTTGGTCGTTTGCTCGCTGGTGGAGGCATCCAAAAAGTGGTTGGCTTGGTCAGCCTCGAAGATGGTGCCGAGCGTGGCGTGTATGTGCTGGTGCTGACCTTGCTCTTGCCCTGCTGTTCACGCCCCTGTAATTCCTTTTCTGCAAGCATAGCAAACTGAAACAACTGGTTGACAGTGTTAAATTCTTTATAATCAACAATGTCCTGAATGTCACGCCTCAAACCAGAATAAAAACAACAAATGGCATCTTCGTTTCCCTCTACAACACTACAGTGCATCAATCCCTTTTGGAGCTCACCATAGTAATCCTGTACAGATTTATCTCCTTGTTCTAAACGCATCAATTTCTTATGCAAGTCTCTATGATAAGAAGGAGGAACAAAACGATCACACATAGCTACCTTATGTTCTTCCCATGTACCAGGTAAAGCATCCTGTGCAGCTAGCCCATTCCACCAAATAATGGCAAAAACCTTAAACTCACTAGTAGCTTGTCTAACTCTATGCTGCTCAGGTACAAGGTGGGCACTAAACTTTTGTTCTACCGTCATCTCCCAATCAAGATATCCCTCAGCATCATAATGACCCGAAAAAGATGGTTTTGTGAACTTAATCTTAGCATAAGGATCATCGGGCACACGGTGATTATTACCTTGACGGTGGTGGTGGTGGACACCACCCATACCTGTCGTGTTGCGGCAAAGACGTTGCCGTAATCTCTCTTGTCGGATAGCTGCTCGACCTATGTTTCTAGTGGCATCATGCACCATGTCTTGACCATCGGTGTTGCTGCCAGAAACGTCGTTGTTGCCCGCCACAAAGGTTTCCAACTCAGTAACCTTGTCGGTTAGCGTGGAAATTCGCTTGTTCAATCTCTCCATGCTATTGCCAATATTGAGTTCAATGAGTGCGTCAGTGACGGCCTTCCTAACGGCCTCATTCATCCTTTTTGGGCATCCTCTACAACAGCTTGTAGTTGCTCTTGGCTGACACACTCGCTGAAACCCTTAGGATTGTTATCTGTAGTCTGTTCACCTCCTACCATTGAAAACACAAAAACAGGAACAAACAGGTGAAAGTTATCCCTACCAAATGACTACGTGGTTATAGTGGTGTCACTTTTCATAGTAAGTGAAAGCGTCTTACCAAGCTCTTACCAAGTTCTTACCAACGCAAGCAGTGGGCAGTACAACCGGTGGCTGGTTCGTGATACCTGTGAGGTAGTGGTACCGAGATTGCAAGGCCCTTTGTCTGTACTGATCTGAAGAATTTGTGGAGCTTGGAAGGCAAACAAAGAGTAATATGTATATCTGGTACACAAGTCAGTAACAGAAAGTAATGCTGAATTATAGTCCAAAGTACTTGTTCTTGTTGCTGATCTAAAGTGTTGCAAGTACCAGGTTGTGACAAAAGTATAGTGGATAGCAAGGTGATAGGTATAAGAAAAACAAGTATGGTGGATGGAAACATCAACACAAACAAGGAACCAGACAGCACACGCAAACATAGTTCACTTTGGGCTTCTCTATGTGCTCCTTTAGATATTGTTCCTCTTTTGCCCCTCTCTTTTTTTTTCTATTTTTTGGGCCGTCGTTGTTTTTTTGGGAAATTTCGACTTTTTTATTTTATTTTTTTGATATTTTTCCTTTACTTAGGAGCACAAAAGCAGTAACCACAGAAAATATGAGCTCAAACAAGTGTAAGACGTGGCCTGTGGAATTTTCAGAAAACTGGATGAAAATTGACAAAAACCTTGTGACCACGAAACGAGGATCTTGTGACCACTTTTTGGCCAATCTAAAAATTCCGAACCTCAATAATGCGGGAGATGGATGGATCCGAAATTTTTTTCTGATCGATTTGCATACATGGAACGTCGAAAACGGAGTTCGTATGCGAAAACTGGACCAGTTTTAAGAATTGGCTCCGAATTAGAGGACAAAACGGGAACAATGTGTGCAAAATTGGCCACAACAGCCAAGATTTGATGGAAACGATGGGGGAAAACACACGAATTGGACTCTAACATGACCTAACCAGCAACAAGACCTTGACCAGGACACAAACTCAACACGACGGACTCTGAAACTGAAATATGCAAAGGCTATGACGCGGAAGGTTCTAGGATAGGAAAAACGGGTATGGCACTGGACTATGGGACGAATACAAAACACTCAAACTAGGGAATAAAAAGTGAACCTGATGGTATACCTTAGCTCTGATTACCACTTAATGGAGACGGGGATCCCGATCTTCCGTCAGGTGATGGTAACTATCGTTGTGGCGGAGAATGACACACCGATCTGGCTTCAGATCGAAAGATCGAACCCTGCAATCTTAGCACCACAGCTCCTTTGGTTATCAATCGAGTCACGGACCAGGTTGACCTCGCCAAGAAGGCTAATCCCTGCCTGCGCAATGAAGAACACAAGCAAGAACAAGAAAGATCACAACCAAATTGCAGATGTATGATTAATCTCACGAGTTGGGGTCTCACAAACCGATGAACGGCGAAACTATTTCTTGACAGAATAATCTAAGCAAAATCCAAACCCTAATGGAGGGGCGGTGGCTGTTTATGAAGACTCTAGGGTCGTGCAAGACCCCTGGACGCGCCCCTAATGGGCCCAAACTCGATACATGGTCCAACGGACCAAAAGACGGTGTCGCAGCACCCTAGCAGATTCTGGACGTTGACTTGTTTCGACGATTCCCATTGATTCCAAATAGCTTTTGATGTGAAACCACTTGGATTGGTTTCCTTATCAAATTATCTTTCCATACATATGTGAATCATCGAAAACGGAGTCCGGATGCGTCCTGGGCGACCAGTTTAAGGCAGACTGGTCCTGGAGGCCGAGGCAGACTCGAATTCGTGTTGGACTAGGCCTCCGGCTTGTGTTGGACGTCCTTGCTGGTCATCATCACCTCCTCCACATCCTCTTAGTCCCTCTTGACCCTCTCTAATGTTCCTAAGCAAGATAACATCATTAGGTAGTAGTCTATTCTCAAAAGTATGAAAAGGATCGCTTAAGAACGAGCTCACCTGTAAATTGAGTTGACGCATTCGAGCCCGGATCATTGGACCTTGCATGATGGTTGGAGGATCAGCTGGTACATCCAAAGGAGTGATGTCCTCATCACAGAGCCCAAACCCAAGGGTCGGGCAAGGCGGAGTCCGTGGTCTTGGTGTCGGGTGAGATGGAGCCCGCCCCCAGAGGTCGGGCAAGGCAGAGTCCGCCCTTAGAGGCCGGGCGAAGCGGAGCGCGGACCTAGAGGTCGGGCGAGGCAGAGGTTGCGTACCTAGGGGTCAGCAAGAGCTGTAGTCACGCTCTTGACCGCTCGGATGAATCAACGTTGGTGGTTATTAGCTCCTCCTCTTTGGGTACCCTAGTATTGGTCCTTGACAGTAGCCCCCGAGTCTACGGAGGAGTAGAATACTCCTTTGGAGGTTTTTCCGAATGAGAGGACTCTGAGGGCCCTAGCCTTCTTTTGTCGTCCATGGCACATCTCGGGGACGGTGATTCCCTATCCTCGAGGTCGGACCCTTCGCCGGTATGGCCGTGAGATTTGGTGGGTCGTTAGCTGGCTAGTTCGAGTGGGGTCCTGGCGTCCCATTTGCGGGGATCCGGCTTGGGTTAGTTTGGTGATCGACTCCTGATTCTTGGTGGTCGATCCGTATAGTTCTCGGGTCCGTTCGACCGGTCCTGAGGGCTATGTGCCTTTCTTCGAGAAAAAAACCACGGATCGTAACCGACCGAGACTCATACGTGAGCCGAGATGCCCGTGACGCTCGTGTGCCTAGGTATTGGCTGGTTGTGAGCCCATCCCTTTCCATCCCTTATTCTAAGGGTGCCCAAAGCTGCTTTTAGGCTGTGTTTAGTTCGTGAAATTTGGAAATTTGGCTACTGTAGCACTTTTGTTTTTATTTGGCAATTAGTGAACAATCATGGACTAATTAGGCTCAAAACGTTCGTCTCGCGATTTCCAACCAAACCGTGTAATTAGTTTTTTTTCGTCTACATTTAATGCTCCATGCACGTATCGCAAGATTCGATGTGATGGCTACTGTAGCACTTTTTAGGAAAGTTTTTAGGAACTAAACACAGCCTAAAAGCAGATGATTTTTTTTTTCTTCCTAACTTCTTCAGTCCATCATCACATTTCCCCTTGTCTATCCATACCTCGTTGCCACCTCCCTTCTTTCGTCCGTTGTCGGTCCGACCCTTATCCTTGCATTGTGCTACAAAAACATTCCCTGGCATCACACAACTCATGTGGTGGTCTCGTTAGTGTCATGACTACAAACGCCTCAGCGCATGGGGGTGCTTCATCTTCCACATTTCTTGAGCTCACAATAGGTGCACACATTACCACTTACTTAAGGTGATCCAATCTCCAATTAAATTAGTGTACGAAATTAATTCATTATTGCACCTAGCATTTGTTATTGGCCTTGACATTCATTTGACTTAATTAAAATAATATTGAGCTAAGTCACACTACTACATAAAATCTTTTGCACAACGTTTCACTTTGGGGCTCCGAGGCGGTTGGCTTGGTTGCCCGCCTCGGTTATTCGAGGCAGGACAGCTGGGCCAGCAACCGCCTCGGTAAATCATTAACCGAGGCGGGCAACCTAACAGGCTCGCCTCGATTAATATATATTAACCGAAGCGGACATTCTAACTCAACCACCTCGGTAAATCATTAACCAAGGCGGGCATTCTAACACAACCGCCTCGGTAAAATCAGGCCCAGCCCGCTAGCCCACACCAGCCCACTACCATCTTCAGTAAACACAGGGTTAGGGTTTCACTCTCCCAGCCGCTCCTCCCAGCGCTCTCCCTTGTGGCACCCGCTCTCCATCGCGGCACTCGCGCTCGCAAGTGACCCCACGCCCCTCCCCTTCCCCATCACGACGCCACGCCCCTCCCCATTGCCATCCTGTCGCCCCCTCCCTCCACTCTCTCCACTCTCTCCCTGCCTCCACTCTCTCTCTCCCTCCCTTGGTGGCCCTCCCCTCCTCCCTATCCCTCCAACCACGCCAGCGGCCCTCCTCGCTCCCACCACGGCGGTGCCCCACATCCCTCCAACCACGACAGCACTCGTGGGGGCGCGGATCCGCCCCCACCTCCTCCCCAGCGGTGGATCTAGCCCCGACCTCGTCCCCGGCGGCTAATCCGGCCCCCACCTCGTCCCCGGCGGTGGATCCGGCCCCCACCTCATCCCCGATGGCAGATCCGGCCCCCATCTCGTCCCTAGCGGCGGATCTAGCCCCCACCTCGTTCACGGCGGCGGATCTGGCCCCCACCTCGCCCCCGGCGGCGGATCCGGCATCCTCCTCCCTCTGGCGGCGCTTTCTCCTCCCTCTGGCGGCGCCCTCTCTCCTCAGGCACGCGACGGCCAGATCCGGCGAGCAGCGGTCGGATTCGGCGAGCAGACGACCGGATTCGACGAGCAGCGGGCAGATCTGGTGGCGAAGCGTACGTGACGGCGGCGGCCCATGGATAGGCTCGGCAGGCCTGTGAATGGGCTCGGCGGGCCTGTCCATGGATTTTGCTTTTTTTGCTTTTTTTGTTTTATTAACCGAGGCGGGCAGGTCAACCGCCTCGGTTAAGCCACGATTAACCATGACCTTTTGACCAAGGCGGTTGCGAAAACCGCCTCGGTTAAGCCATTTCGCCCGCCTCGATTAAGTTTCCTGTAGTAGTGTCAAATACAACTAGCTTATTTTGAATTGGCTTGGATAGACGATCTAAGTGATCACGGAACGAGTTTTACATCCTCTTTGCAACATACGGGCATGTTTGCTACGCTATATCTATAGTTAATATTAAAAGGAGAAAATTTCTTTCTTGTTTGCAACACATGGGTACGTTTGCTACTCTTTATCTATAGCTAAGCACATGTCAATGTTATTAGCTTTTGCAATTAGATGTGTTTGTGGCCTGATTAGTAGTGGGTATTCATCTTGTGATGAGCCCCATATCTTTTTACCTAAGATGAGCCCCATATCTTTAAACGTTTCAATTGAAGGTAGAAGTTTTCAATCTTAGTTATCATTGTTCTCTTTGTTTGATATCTCTTTACTGTTTTCTTGTGAATCGATACATCTGGCCGGGTCAACAATTTGTGCGAGGTTATCAGCTAGGCAATCTGTAATTATTCAGAGGCCATTTTCAATATTTCCTCTGGTGCTGTGCATTAAAAATGTTTTACAACACACTTTAGATTGCTTATTAATTACATGCAATTGGTGGCAACTGACAAGGCATCCAGAAGTAATTTTGTATGAGTAGTGAGTGGGCATTGTAATTCCGTGTTCAGCCTGCTGATCCTGGCCGTGTGCTGCACTGCTGTATGCTGCATATAGTCGTCTCAGCTAGCAGTAAACTTTAACCTGATATGTGGTGATAATTTTTTTAGATAAAATTTGAAATACCCACTCTGCTCCTCATATTGCAATTTATCATTGAAAATTGTTGTTTTATTGACCTATTCATGTGATCTTGTGGTACTGCAGGTTATCGCATGGTGGGGGCCGGGTGCTGAAACGGAGAAAAGAAATAACATTTTGGTAAGTTACTACTATGATCATCCTGTGTTGATTTCATTTGCATCACCATCAGTTACTGCAGGGGAAGTGCTCCCGCCAAATTTCCTTGTTCATTTCTTGTTAAGTTGGTTGGCCCCTCGCAACTGGGCCTCAATTGCATTGTGTACTGCTCTACCTATAGCTAGTGTATTGATCTGTTAGCAGAGTAGTAGCATTTAGTTGAATCATTGATTAAAATCGTGCCTGAACGTTGGATCTGGTTTGATTGTTTAAGAAAGCTACCATTGTCTATTGTCTTGTAGCTCTGAGAGCCCTTATGTTACACCATGAAGTAAGCCTAGAACTGCCACTGCTGCTTTGCAGTTGGAGATGAGATTTCATTGGGTATGCTACATATAGTTGTCTCAGCTAGCAGTAAACTGGAAACATGCTGCATATAGTTGTCTCAGGTAGCAGTAAACTGGAAACCTGATATGTATTGATAATTTTTTCAGATAAAATCTGAACTACCGACTCTAGTCCTCAGATAAAATCTGAACTACCGACTCTAGTCCTCATAATGCGATTCCTTGCTAGGTCATGCTTTGTCCCTGGCCATTCACACGTAGCTTTGTAGTTCTCAACGAACATCCTCTTGAGATCATCCCAAGAGTTGATGGTGTCTGCCCCCAAACTTGTGAGCTAGTTCATTCTGGCGGGCTTGAGCATAACTGGCAAATAGTTTGCCATCTCGTCGGTGTTTCCGCCGCTGGCTCGCACGGCGATGGCATAGCTAGTGAGCCACTGCTTGGGGTTGGCGTGTCCACCATATGGTTCGACCCGAAGATCTTGAAGTTGGCAGGCCACTAGATAGCCCCAGCCTTGCCGTGAAGGCTCATGGACTGTCGATGTCACTGATGATGGCGGCGTTACCAGCGATCGGTGGAACGACGTTGCTGGCTGCTTGAGGGGCGGTGGCGCTAGCAACAGGTTGCGCGGCGTTGCCGGTGGCTGGTGACGTGGCATTGCCAGAGTTGGCCGGCTCAATCGACTGAAGAGCGGCGTCGGGGTCGCCCCATTCTGGGTCGTACTCCCGACGGCGAACGATCTCCTCCTCGTGGCGCGAGTTGCGCCGCCTCTCGATGCGATTGCGAACATCATGGAGGCTATTGAGATGCCCACGAATGTCACCACCAGGCTGGTTGACCTCCTGGTTGGCGTTGGGGTTGGTGTAGCATGGTTGTTCATTGGGGTTGACGATGTAGATACCCCTCGAGCCCCTTTGGAGATAAGGGCCACCAGCTTGGAGATGACTTCCTCTTGGACGGTTAGAGCAAGCTCTCCAAGGACCCGCAGATCAGTTAGATGCTGTGGAAAAGGATGGAGCTTGATTATCGCGAACTTCATTGACTTGGACCACCGCTGCTTTAGGCATTGCAGTGGCCTTGACGATCTCCAACGTCTGCTGGACCCTAGTCGGCTCGTTTAAGGCCACAGCGAGGTTGGCACTTGGCGTTCGTTGGACTTCATGCCCGTCAACTTCGAGGAACGCCTCGGCGAGGTTACGAACGACGCGACGACCTCCTTGCTTCGGCTGTGCCTCCACCGACGGTTGCACCACCAGCAGCAGCCGCGGCGGCCGTGGCAGCGTCTACTTCTGTACGACGTCTAGCGTGATTAGTGTTCCTTGCTTCCCGAGCGACACGCTAGGAGTTGGTTTCACCCACTACCATACCACAGAATCGATTTTTAGGGCGGCTCATAACCATTTGTAGGGACGATTTGCCTAGCCGCCCCTACGCAAGGATCTCTACAAATTATGTATTTATAGGAGCGGTTCCCAGGCCGCCCCTACAAATCGATTTGTAGGGGCGGCTGGTGTTTCCAGTCGCCCTTATAAATCGATTTGTAGGGGTGGCTCGTATTACTAGCGGGGGGACCGCTGAAGGCTGAAGGCTCCTCGCTCGCGTGCGGCATCGCCGCTCCCCTGGAAACCCTAGGGTGGGTGCGCGGGAGGGGGCGCGGGTGCGGAGAGGGGGCGCGGAGATGGGGCGCGCGGGTGCGGGGAAGGGGTGCTTGACAGCGTCGGCGGGGAAGGGGCACGGGCCGGCGTCGGCGGGGCAGCCTGATGGCGTCGGAGGAGAAGAGAGCGCCCAAATGAAGACAACACCCTGCGCCCTCGGTTTTATAGAAGGGATGATTTGTAGGGGCGGTTCCTGATCCAACCGTCCCTAAAAATATATTTTTATTTTTTTAAATTGTTAATTCTATATTATAAAAACAATTGTGTATATGCACAAATATAATATTTTGTATTATTCTATATATGAAGAAATATATATATAAACAATTGTACTCAAAACAATATAGAAAACAAAAAATAAACAAAAATTAAAAATTTGAATTTTAAAACTTCAACTACAATTTTATGACATTAAATGAAATAAAATGAAAATGTTGTGAACATAAAAGTTGTATAACTCATCAACATGTACAACTTTTATTTTGGTCATCTTGTCATGTGACTCTGTTTGAACGATTCAAATTTTGAAATTCAAACAATTTCAACTTGAAACAATATTTTGAAAGAGTAACTGATTTCAGATGAAAAACTCATGAATACCAAAGTTGTAGAACTCATCAATATGTACAACTTTTATTTTGATCATATTTTTATTTGACCAAATTTGAACAGTTAAAATTTTGAATTTTAATAATTGGCAACTTTAAACAAGATTTTGAAACCTTAAATGATTTCAACAATAAAAGTCATGAACATAAAAGTTGTTGAACTCATCACTATCTATAACTCGTCAAGATCTCCTACTTTTATTTTGGTCCTTTCTTCATTTCATAAAGTGTTAAGTGATTTCATAAAGTTTTAGTAGTAATAGAGTGGATGTTCAAATAGAGTCATCTAGATGTTGCAAAGGGTAGTCTCACACACATGCATAAATGTAGTCTCACACACATACAAAAATATATAGTCTTACACACGTACATAAATATATAGTCTCATACGCATCCATAAATGAAGTCTTACAAACACACATTTACATAAACACTCCACGTTCAATAACTAGCTAGCCCGCTGTAATGACTTCCCCTTGACACCTTTTCGTTCCCATGGCAATATATCTTTGGGGAGGTTCTTTTTCACAACACTGATCTTCTTAGGAAAGTCTATGAATAGCGGCATCTCATCGTAGTTATTGTAAGCTTCAACATCGTCCACGCCATCAACTCTAATAATGTGCTGTTTCCCGGAGGCAACCACGTGCTTTGTCTTCTTCTTTGGGGGAAGATTACTTTGTGGGTCAGACATATAGAAAACTTATGCGACATGTGAAGCGAGCACTCAAGGGTCATCTTGGTAGCCTAGATTCTCGAGGTCTAGGACTCTTAATCCGATCTCGTTCAGTTGGTGTTGTTTGATCCAGCGGCATCGAAATAGGGCCACCGTTATATCCCTTCCATAGTCAAGTTCCCATATCTCTTCAATGATGCCAAAGTATTGGATCTTTCGCCTCAATCCATCGAGAGCCTCTATTCGAACGCCGCTATTTTGGTTTACATATTTACTATCCTTTGCGTGGGTATAGTATGTATACCTATTGATGTCATAAGCATTCCAAGATGTCACTTGTCTCGATGGCCCCTCCGCTATCCTACTGATGGTAATAGAGTCTATGGTTTCTTCAGGCGGTATGTTTTGGTCCTTCAACCATGTAGTTAGTCGTTGCTTATGTTGTTTCATGACCCAATCATTCGAATTGTTATTTCTCTCCACCATAATGATAGCCAAGTGTTCATCAATGTACGGTTGCATCAGTTGTGTACTCTGCAAGACACTGTAATACGCCCGACTCACCTCTTTGTAATCATGGTCGATGAACACTATTCTACCACTGGTGCCCTTCCCAGCTAGCCTACCCTTGTGACAAGAATCGGGTTTACTAATCTCTTTCTATACTTTTAGGTACTCTTGACAACACTCAACGACTTCTTCAGTACTGTAACCCTCTATCATGGAGCCCTCTGGGTATGCTCGATTATGCACGTATCGACTTAGAACTGACATGAACCGCTCACAGGACCACATTTCATACAAGTAGCAAGGGCCCAGCGCCTGTATTTGATGAACCATGTGAATCATGAGATGTGGCATTATATCAAAAAAGCAGGAGGTAAACACATCTCTAGTTAATTTTGTGTCTCCACCACAAATTCATGTAGGTCACTCAGTTCTTGCTTGTCAATCGTCTTCTGTGAGATCTTCGAAAAGAAGTAGCACATGCGGGTGATGGCCATTTTCAAGAACTCTGGCTTTATAGCCCTAATTGCAATAGGTAGAAATACTGTCAGCATCACATGGCAATCGTGAGCCTTGTAGTGTGTTATTGACAAGTCCTTCATTGATACTAGCTTCTTCACATTTGCTGAAAACCCAGTCAGGACTTTGACCCCCCTCAGGAAAGTGCATATAGCTCTCTTCTTGTCTGGTATTAGGTTGAAGCACGCCGCGGACAGAGTGTATTTTCCATTAGCCTCAGGTACCGGGTGAAGCTGTGGCATCACGTTTAGCTGCACCATGTCTTTCCGTGCTTTCAGACCATCCTTTGACTTGCCTATGTCCATCAAGGTAGCAATGAGACTCTCAAAGACATTCTTCTGTATGTGCATAGCATTAATGGCATGGGGGACCTCCAAGTCTGGCCAATAAGGAAGATACTGAAAGAAGATCGATTGTTTCTTGAAAGGTACGCCTTCGATAGGAGGTGTGCTTCTATCTCTATTCGTCCCATCCGGATTCTTCTTTCCATAGACGACGCGTATGTTTTTCACCATTCTGTACATGTGTTCTCCGTTATGACGTCTGTCCAGAGGGGGTTCAATCTCTGGAGCATTTTCATAAAATCTAAAGAACAATTTACTGCGGTACTTGTGACTTGTCTTTAAGAAGCATTGGTTCCTTAGGTAAACTATCTTCTTGGATGCATCTAGGTACACCCAAGTAGTACCATCCAAGCAAACCAAGCATCTCGTCTTCCCTTTGATCTGTCTAGACAAAGCAAACAATGCGGTGTGATCATTGGTAGTAACAAATATTATTGCTCTACATATGAAGTCCTCCTTTTGGAATGCATCGTACATCTGCTCCCTATGACTCTATAGCCTCTCCATTTCTTGCATCAAAGGCTCGAGGAACACGTCTATATCAATGCCTAGTTGTTTAGGGCCAGAAATAAGAATAGTGAGGAGAAGGTACTTTCTCTTCTGACACAACCATGTTGGGATGTTGTACATGGTCAAGATCACTGGCCATGTGCTGTGGTCGCTCATCCTCTCATTGAAGGAATTCATTCCATCGGTGCTCAAGCCAATTCGTACATTCCTTGGGTCATCGCTAAATTCTTTATGCTTCTCATCAAACCTTTGTCACTAACTACAATCAGCCGGGTGTGCAATCTTATCATCATCCACCTTGCGCTCATCATCCCACCATGTCATGAGTTGTGGCTTCTTTAGGGTTTAGGAAGATACGTCTCAAGCGGTCGGTCACTAGCAGGTACCACATTACCAAGGCAGGAATTCTTCTCTGCTTTGCATCGCTGCCTAATGGAGTGTCCTCTAGGGGCTGAGATTCTTGTACCACCTTTTATGTACCCTTCTTATTCCTCTTTTTTCCCTTGGAGGCTTCATCCCCACCGTAAAGGTCATTGTTCTTATACTGGTGAAAGGTCCTAATATGGCTAGAGGGGGTGAATAGCCTATTTAAAATCTACAAATCAACTAGAGCAATTTGATTAGTATGACAAATAGCGTAATGCAAACTTGCTCTAGCTCTACAAGGGTTGCAAGCCACCTACCAATAATTCTAGTTGCAATGATTACTTAGGCACACAAACTTGCTATGTAACTACTCACTAAGAGCTCTCAATTAGATGAATGTAAACAGTAAAGCAAGCTCTCAATTCTAATTACACTAAAGAGCTTGTATCAACTAGTTTGCAAGAATGTAAATAAGTGAGTAGGGTGATTATACCGCCGTGTAGGGGATGAACCAATCACAAGATGAATATATAGCCAATCACTGGGAAAATGCCAAAGACAAGAGACAATCGATTTGCTCCCGAGGTTCACGTGCTTGCCAACACGCTACATCCCCATTGTGTCAACCAACACTTGGTGGTTCGGCGGCTAAGAGGTGTTTCACAAACCTCGTCCACACGATAGGACACCGCAAGAACCGACCCATAAGTGAGGTAACTCAATGACACGAGCAATTTACTAGAGTTACCTTTCGGCACTCCATCGGGGAAGGTACAACTCCTCTTACAATCACCGGAGATGGCCACGAACAATCACCAACTCGTGCCAATCCTTCACCGCTGCTCCAACCATCTAGGTGGTGGCAACCACCAAGAGAAACAAGCGAAATCCGTAGCGCAACACGAATGCCAAGTGCCTCTAGATGCAATCACTCAAGCAATACACTTGGATTCTCTCCCAATCTCACAAAGATGATGGATCAATGATGGAGATGAGTGGGAGGGCTTTGGCTAAGCTCACAAGGTTGCTATGTCAATGAAAAATGTGCAAGCGAGTGAGCTTGAGCCGGCCATGGGGCTTAAATAGAAGCCTCCACGAAATAGAGCCGTTGGGCTCCTCACTGCACTGAACACGGGCTGACCGGACGCTCTGGTCAGATTGACCGAACACTGGACCTCAGCGTCTGGTCGTGCGATGTGTGCCACGTGTCATCGGCTTCAAATGTCGTTCACCCGATTTCAACGGTCAATTGATGACCGGACGCATCAGTTAGAAAGTGACCGGACACTGGACCTCAGCGTCCGGTCGTTTCTAGCAAGGTTCCAAACATGAATTTTCATGACCAGACGCGTTCGATCATGCTTGACCGGACTCACCCAGCATCTGGTCACTCAATGTCTCCACTGTGCACCACACATCAGCGTATGTCAGCATTGACTGGACGCACCCTATCAGCGTCTGGTCGCAGAGCGACCTAGCGTCCAGTCGTTTGACCGACGCCAGCGTCTTCACTGTTACACCTGACTGGACGCGCCAGTCTAACCGTGGCCAGCGTTCGGTCACACACAGTGACCTCTATCTTTTCTGTCTAGGGCGCCGGTGGCACCATCGGACTGTCCGCACTCTACGGGCGGACACTCCGCTGGTGGAGTTTCTTACCCTTGCACCTAAACTTCATCACCCTTGATCAAATGTGCCAACCACCAAGTGTATCACCTTGTGCACATGTGTTAGCGTATTTTCACAAATATTTTCAAGGGTGTTAGTACTCCACTAGATCCTAAATGCATATGCAATGAGTTAGAGCATCTAGTGGCACTTTGATAATCGCATTCCGATAGGAGTTTCACCCCTCTTAATAGTATGGCTATCAATCCTAAATGTGATCACACTCGCTAAGTGTCTTGATCACCAAAACAAAATGGCTCCTATGGTTTATACCTTTGCCTTGAGCCTTTTGTTTTTCTCTTTCCTCTTTTCCAAGTTCAAGCATTTGATCATCACCATGCCATCACCATCGTCATGATCTTCGCCATTGCTTCATCACTTGGAGTAGTGCTACCTATCTTATAATCACTTTGATAAACTAGGTTAGCACTTAGGGTTTCATTAATTAGCCAAAGCCCAACTAGAGCTTTCAATCTCCCCCTTTTTGGTAATTGATGACAACCCTTTCACAAAGATATGAATTGAGATTTAATTCAATCCACGTTGCTTGCCAAGCATATTTACCATGTGTAAAAGAATATGGACAAGTTTCATGAACTCCAAATGGTAGTAATTGTTCCCCCTACATATGTGCTAAGAGTTTGGATTGTAGCTTGCACATATGCTTAGATAGGAAATATAGGAGGCAATGTCTACCAAATGATGCTAAGGTATAAGAGATGGACCTTTGAAGCGTGATACCAACCGGAGTGCATCAATATACCATCCTTAGCACCATTAGTAACTAGACATACACAAAAACTAGAATACCCCATGAGATCAACATTAAAAGTAAGGGTCTAGTTTTCATAATGAGCATGAGTCTAGTTACTTAGCCTATGCATGCTAGTTTTTCATTTTATCACTCAAACCTATAACTAGCATACACCACACAAGCATGGATATTGAAATTTAAAACTTATGCTATGCAAGCAAACATATGAAATGTTCATTCAAATGCATCATACAAGTTTATGAGCTTGCTCCCCCTACTTGTGTGCTCAAAATTTTAATTGATCCCTTTCCTTTATCATATCTCTCCCTATCACTCATATCTTTGTTTCTCTCCCCCTTTGTCAACAATTAGCACAAAAGGTGAGGTCAAATTATAGATAGGTTGGGGTGAAACCATGTGAAATGAGGATCCAAATTAGCCCAATTTGGTTCAATCTAGATTACTTGCAAAAGATATTTAACTCGGTTTGATCCAAGGACAAGCCTCTTCACATCTCCTAATAAGGGTTATCTTGTACCATGTTGAGTTAAACACTTATAGCTCATTTTCTAAATCAAACACTAGGTTTACAAGCCCACAAACATGTCATATGCTACCACTAGATTATTTCAAACATACAAGCAATAGTGGTACCATACAAGCATCAAATTCATTTAATTTTCATGAATGAGCCTAGGACATGATAGGAATGACTAGATGCACTAAACAAGTCCTTAGCAATGGATGGATGACATGTCAATCAACTTTACCTTACTTTGCTCGAAGGAGAGGCATGTCATATAGTGGGGGTGCATCAACACATATTGGAGAAGTCAAGTATGTTCAATTCATTTCTTAGCTTGCAAAACCTCTTCTCATCAAGTGGCTTGATGAATATGTCGGCAAGTTGATCTTCGGTGCCCACACTCTCTATGCAAATATCCCCTTTTTGTTGGTGATCTCTTATGAAGTGATGGCGGACATCTATATGCTTTGTTCTTGAGTGTTGAACTGGGTTGTTGGTGAGCTTTACGGCACTTTCATTGTCACATAGCAATGGCACTTGTTTGAACTGATTTCAAAGTCACTCAAGGTAGCCTTCATCCAAAGTAATTGAGCACAACAACTACCGGCCAAAATGTACTCCGCTTCGGCGGTTGAAAGTGCTACACTATTTTGCTTCTTTGATGACCAAGATACAAGTGATCTTCCCAATAGTTGACATGTGCCCGATGTGCTCTTTCTCTCAACTTTGCATCCCGCATAATCGGAATATGAATATCCAATCAACTCAAATCTTGCTCCTTTGGGATACCGTAATCCAACATGTTGTGTATGCTTCAAGTACCTCAATATTCTCTTATTTGCCTTTAAATGACTTTCTCTTGGTGAGGCTTGAAATCTAGCACACATGCATACACTAAACATCACATCCAGTCTTGATGCGGTCACATAGAGTAAGCTTCCAATCATAGACCGATACATCTTTTGATCCACCATGTTGCCACTAGCATCACTATCCAAGCTTCCACTTGTCCTTATTGGTGTACTAATAGCTTTACTCTCACCCATTTCAAACTTCTTGAGCATGTCCTTGATATACTTGCCTTGACTCACAAATGTACCATTCTTCATTTGCTTGATTTGAAGACCAAGGAAGTAACTAAGCTCTCTAATCATAGACATCTCAAACTCACTTGCCATCATCTTGCCAAACTCCTCATAAAATTCTTGATTTGTTGATCCAAAGATGATATCATCAACATAGATTTGCATTACAAACAAGTCATTTCCAAGCTTCTTGGTAAAGAGAGTGGTGTCAACCTTTCCCATATTGAATTCCTTAGAGAGTAGGAAATTCCTCAATCTCTCATACCATGCTCTAGGTGCTTGCTTCAATCCATACAAAGCCTTTCTCAACTTATAAACAAGGTTGGGTTTCTTTTCATCTTCAAAACTGAGAGGTTGCTCAACATACACAAGCTCATTGATATACCCATTTAGAAATGCACTTTTCACATCCATTTGGTACAACTTGATGTTGTGGGCACAAGCATAAGCTAGTAAGATCTTAATTGCTTCCAATCTTGCAACCGGGGCATATGTTTCTCCAAAGTCAAAACCTTCAACTTGAGTGTAACCTTGAGCCACTAATCTTGCTTTGTTCCTTATCACTATCCCATCTTAATCTTGCTTGTTCCGAAAGACCCACTTGGTTCCAATCACATTATGATCCTTAGGCCTCTCAACTAAATCCCATACTTGGTTTCGTATGAAGTTGTTTAGCTCTTCATGCATAGCATTGATCCAATCAACATCCCTCAAAGCTTCATCTATCTTTTTTGGTTCAATGGATGACACAAATGAGAAATGCTCACAAAATGAAGCCAATCTTGATCTTGTTTGCACACCTCTTGAAATATCACCAATGATAGTGTCCAATGGATGATCTCTTGCAACATTGGTTGGTTGAAGCTCTTGCACTTGATTGCTAGCATTTGATTGATCACTTGGTTGAGATGATGAACTAGCCATTTGTTGATCTTGCACATTGCCATCACTAGTGCTTGCTTGGATTTGATCATAAGAATCACTTGCTTGCACATTTGAGTTAGAGAGCACTTGGTTCTTGTCATCTTCAATATCAATCACCTCTCTAGGCCTTATATCACCAATGTCCATGTTCTTCATTGCATTGACCAATTGAGTGCCTCTTACATCATCTAGATTCTCATCTTCCTCTTGGGAACCATTTGTTTCATTAAATTACACATCATGAACCTCCTCAAGAGTACCACTAGCCAAATTCCAAACTCTATAAGCCTTGCTAGTAGTGGAGTAATCAAGCAAGAAACCTTCATCACATTTCTTTTCAAACTTGCTTAATCTATTGCCTTTCTTCAATATATAGCATTTACAACTAAAAACCCGAAAGTATGCTATGTTGGGCTTTCTTCCATTCAATAGCTCATAAGGTGTCTTTTCCATCATGGGGTGACAATAGAGTCGGTTGCTATAGTAGCAAGCCGTGTTGATTGCTTCGGCCCAAAATGAATGACTCACATTGTACTCACTCAACATTGATCTTGCCATATCAATCAAGGTTCTATTCTTTCTTTCAACTAGCCCATTTGATTGAGGAGTATACTTGGCCGAGAATTGATGCCTAATTCCAAATTCATCACATAACTCATCAATTCTAGTGTTCTTGAATTCACTACCATTGTCACTTCTAACTTTCTTGATTGTTGTTTCAAACTCATTGTGAATGCCTTTGACAAATGATTTGAATGTTGCAAACACATCACTCTTGTCAACAAGAAAGAAGACCCATGTGTATCTAGTGAAATCATCTACAATCACAAATCTATATTTGTTTCCTCCAATGCTAGTGTATGTGGTTGGTCCAAACAAGTCCATGTGCATCAACTCAAAAGCCTTAGATGTGCTCATCATGCTCTTTTTAGGATGTGTGTTACCAACTTGCTTTTTGGCTTGACATGCACTACATAGCTTATCCTTCTCAAATGTGACATCTTTCAAGCCTCTAACTAAGTCATGCTTAATCAATTTGTTCAATTGTTTCATTCCAATATGACCAAGCCTTCTATGCCATAACCAACCTATGCTAGACTTAGTGATCAAACATGTTGACAATTGAGCTTCTCTAGCATTGAAATCAACTAAGTATAGATTCTCATATCTAAATCCTTTGAATATCAAGTTAGAGCCATCTACACTTATGATCTCTACATCATCCACACCAAATATGCACTTAAAACCAAGATCACACAATTAAGCTACCGATAATAGGTTGAAGTTCAAGCTCTCTACTAGTAGCACATTGGAAATGCTCAAGTTATTGGATATTGCAATCTTACCAAGCCCTTTGACCTTGCCTTTGCCATTGTCACCAAATGTGATACTATCAATCCTATTGCTCTTGCTTTCATTGATTAAATTGAACATTCTTAGATCACCGGTCATGTGTTGTGTGCACCCACTATCAAGCACCCAATGCCTTCCTTCGGCTTTATAATTTACCTACAAAAGAAGATCAATTCTTTTTAGGTACCCAAACTTGCTTGGGTCCTTATAGGTTAGTCACCAAGGTCTTTGATACCCAAATGGCCTTCTTCTTTGGGCCCACAATTGGTATATCAATGAACTTAGCCTTCACACCATTAGCACCCTTATAAAGCATGTAACAAGAATCAAATTTGATTGAGGATACATTAGGTAGCTTGTTCTTGTTAGTCTTGCAATTTTGCTCTATATGCCCAACTTGTTTGCATCTATTGCAAAACCAACCATTGCCCTTCACAAAGCTAACTTTGGGAGTGACAAAGGCCGCCTTGCCTTTCTTGGGGGTATAGCCTAATCCCTCTTTGTTGAGAGAAAACCTTTGGCTACCCAAGCACTTTAGCAAGCGGACATCTCCACCATAGGCATTGCCTAAGGCATGAGTGAGCTCATTCACCTCCTTCTTGAGGGTTTCATTTTCCACCATTAGTGATGTATCATTCATAGGTGGAGTGGTAATGGTTGTGCTATAAGAAGTGTTAGTAGGAGCAACATTAATGGATTCATGAAAAGATTCATTAATAAGATCACATGTTAGTCCCACATCACATGTTACTATCACTTGCTCCTTCTTGGCTTCCTCCTTCTTGACTTGCTCAATGAGAGAGGGGTGAGCCTTTTCAAGCTTAGAGTGAGCTTTGCCAAGCTTCTCATGGGCATCCATTAGCCCCTCATGAGTGGCATTGAGCTCATCAAAGGATTGTTCAAAAAATTTGACTTTCTTGTTTAATTCTTTGCACTCTTTTCTCTTCATCTCAAAGCAAGTGTGCACTTGCTCGCACATGTCCATAAGCTCCTCCTTTGAGTACTCCTCATCATCATCATCACTCCTACAAGCATCACTTTCACATTCATCATCACTCATATCATATTTTACCTTGGTAGGCTTTGCCATGAGGCATATTGATGGAGTGTCGAAGATGAAGAGCTTCTTGTTGATGGTGATGCTTGCTAGTGCTCTTTTGATGGATTTCTTGTCATCATCACTAGAGCTATCACCATCTGAGGAACCATCACTATCCCAAGTGACTACATAGCCTCCACCCTTCTTCTTCTTTTGGAAGGTCATTCTCTTCTCCTTTGTCTCCTTCTTTTCATTCTTATCTTTCTTGTGCTTCTTCTTCTCATCTTCATCATTATCACTATTGTAGGGACAATTTGCTACAATATGATCGGGGCTCTTGCAATTGTAGCATCTTCTCACATACTCTTTGATTTTTGTATGATCTCTTCTCTTTCTTGCACCATAGCCCTTCTTCTTCATAAATTTGCCCATCTTACGCACAAATAGAGCCATGGCTTCATCATCAATGTCACTAAGATCATCATCATCACTTGATTCTTTCTTTGACTTGCCCTTGTTCTTGGATGATGATGAGCTAGCCTTGAATGCTATGCTCTTCTTCTTCCTTCTTCTCATCCTTGTCATCCCCCTCCCTTTCCACACGATATGTCTCTTGTGTCATGACATCACCTAGTACTTGGTTGGGGGTAATCTCCTTCAGTCCTCCTCTTATGATGAGCAATCTCAACATCTCAAATCTTGGAGGTAAGAACATCAAGAACCAATGAGAGATATCATCATCCTTGATCTTTTCTCCTAAAGCCTTCAAGTCATTGACAATTACTTGTAGCCAATGAAATATCTCCGGAATGCTCTCATCATCCTTCATCTTGAAACTTGTCAACTTGTCCTTGAGGATGTACAACTTGGCACTCTTCACCGCCGGTGTGCCCTCATAAGTTTCCTCCAATCTCCTCCACACCTCATTTGCTCTTCACAATCTTTGATTTGCTCAAACACCTTGGAATCAATGGCATTGTATATGGTGTTGAGAGCCATTGTATTGCATTGCTTATTGGTATTGTCTTAGTTGGTGGGATTGTCGGGATCGATGATAGCATAATCATTTTCGGTCACTTCCCATACTTGATCATTGATTGAACCAAGATACATTCTCATTTTTCTCTTCCAATAATCATAGCTTGTGCCATCAAAGAACGGTGGTTTGCCCCCCACATGGTTGAACATAACTTGAGCCATAATTTGACACCGAGGTTGTTAAGCCTTCAATCAAACAGTGACCACGGCTCTAATACCACTTGAAAGGTCCTAATATGGCTAGAGGAGGGGGGTGAATAGCCTATTTAAAAATCTACAAATCAACTAGAGCAATTTGATTAGTATGACAAATAGCGTAATGCAAACTTGCTCTAGCTCTACAAGGGTTGCAAGCCACCTACCAATAATTCTAGTTGCAATGATTACTTAGGCACACAAACTTGCTATGTAACTACTCACTAAGAGCTCTCAATTAGATGAATGTAAACATTAAAACAAGCTCTCAATTCTAATTACACTAAAGAGCTTGTATCAACTAGTTTACAAGAATGTAAATAAGTGAGTAGGGTGATTATACCGCCGTGTAGGGGATGAACCAATCACAAGATGAATATATAGCCAATCACTGGGAAAATGCCAAAGACAAGAGACAGTCGATTTTCTCCCAAGGTTCACGTGCTTGCCAACACGCTACGTCCCCGTTGTGTCGACCAACACTTGGTGGTTCGGCGGCTAAGAGGTGTTTCACAAACCTTGTCCACACGATAGGACACCGCAAGAACCGACCCACAAGTGAGGTAACTCAATGACACGAGCAGTTTACTAGAGTTACCTTTCAGCACTCCGCCGGGGAAGGTACAACTCCCCTTACAATCACCGAAGATGGCCACGGACAATCACCAACTCGTGCCAATCCTCCACCGCTGCTCCAACCATCTAGGTGGTGGCAACCACCAAGAGAAACAAGCGAAATCCGCAGCGCAACACGAATGCCAAGTGCCTCTAGATGCAATCACTCAAGCAATACACTTGGATTCTCTCCCAATCTCACAAAGATGATGGATCAATGATGGAGATGAGTGGGAGGGCTTTGGCTAAGCTCACAAGGTTGCTATGTCAATGAAAAAATGTGCAAGTGAGTGAGTTTGAGCCGGCCATGGGGTTTAAATAGAAGCCCCCACGAAATAGAGCCGTTGGGCTCCTCACTGCACTGAACATGGGCCAACTGGACGCTCTGGTCAGATTGACCGGATGCTGGACCTCAGCGTCTGGTCGTGCGATGTGCGCCACGTGTCATCGGCTTCAAATGTCGTTCACCTGATTTCAACGGTCAATTGATGACCGGACGTGTCAGTTAGAAAGTGACCGGACGCTGGACCTCAGCGTCCGATCGTTTCCAGTAAGGTTCCAAACGTGAATTTTCATGACCAGACACGTGCTTGACCGGACTCACCCAGCGTCTGGTCACTCAATGTCTCCACTGTGCACCACACGTCAGCGTACGTCAGCATTGACCGGACGCACCCTACCAACGTCCGATCATAGAGCGACCTAGTGTCCGGTCGTTTGACCAACGCCAGCATCTTCGCTGTTACACCTGACCGGACACGCCGGTCTAACCATGGCCAGCATCCAGTCACACACAGTGACCTCTTTCTTTTCTGTCTAGGGCGCCGGTGGCACCGTCGGACTGTCTGCACTCTACGGGCGGACACTATGCTAGTGGAGTTTCTTACCCTTGCACCTAAACTTCACCACCCTTGATCAATGTGCCAACCACCAAGTGTATCACCTTGTGCACATGTGTTAGCGTATTTTCACAAACATTTTCAAGGGTGTTAGCACTCCACTAGATCTTAAATGCATATGCAATGAGTTAGAGCATCTAGTGGCACTTTGATAATCGCATTTCGATAGGAGTTTCACCCCTCTTAATAGTACGACTATCAATCCTAAATGTGATCACACTCGCTAAGTGTCTTGATCACCAAAACAAAATGGCTCCTATGGTTTATACCTTTGCCTTGAGCCTTTTGTTTTTCTCTTTCCTCTTTTCCAAGTTCAAGCATTTGATCATCACCATGCCATCACCATTGTCATGATCTTCATCATTGCTTCATCACTTGGAGGAGTGCTACCTATCTTATAATCACTTTGATAAACTAGGTTAGCACTTAGGGTTTCATCAATTAACCAAAACTAAACTAGAGCTTTCAACCGGTTGGCCCCACACCGGGGATATTTATCTAGTAACTTGAACGTTTCACCACAAAAAAGTATACAGTGGTTGGGGCATGCATGGATTTTTTCAACCCCCATTGTCAATGGACTTATGACCTTCTTCGCTTGGTATGTGTTGGCGGGAACTAAGTTTGGTTGTGGCAGCACCCATGACAGGAGATGCAATAGATCATTGAAACTACAGTCTGACCAGCCGTACTTAGCCTTCAGGATGAGCAGCTCAAGCACAAAACGTAGCAATGTCCAATGTGTCGGACAGCCCTTTTCAACACCATACACAGTCTCCTTTGATGCTTTTGTCACCCTTTCCAAATTTTCTAGACCTTTTGGGCTATTTAGTAAAATCTCTGGTCCAAGGGCTCGAATCATGTCCTCCAAATCATCTTCATTCCCGACATGTGCTCCACCATCATTATTGGCACCACCTTCGTCGTTACCATCCAACCACCAGCATCCTCACCTTGTTCATTGCCAAACTCAAAATCCATTCGTGCATCAAGCTCTGCTGAATATTGGGATAGGGATTCTATGGTTTCATCGTCGTATTCCTCCTCATCCTCGTCATTAACAATAACCGTTTCACCATGATGAATCCACACTGTGTAGTCCTCAACAAATCCTCGTATAATCAAATGTGATCTAATGATAGTCACATCTGTCCATGCCATACGGTTTTTGTAATCTTTACAGGGACAAATAATTGTATCCTTATTCTCTTTTAATGTCGTTGCATGCTTCTTTGCAGCTTCAATAAATTTATCCACCTCTTCACGGAAATCGGCTTTGAACCTTAACGAACCATACATCGAAGAGTTCCTGTACTCCATCTTTTACAACAACAGCAAAACAAACATTAAAGAACTACTTTGTCAGATATATATAAAAATGAATCAAATTAATAATTACTTGAGAATAATTGTATATACTTTAGATATATATGAATATAAATCTAATATAATTACATGAAGCATACAAACACACCATGGTAGAGGAAAATTAATTAATGGCCCATTTATCCATAATTAATTAAAATACATATTTATTGATTACACTAAACAATTTTAAAGACAACAATTAGCAACAATTATACTTTACCCAATATCTTTCATACAAACCTTAGTCCAAAATTATAAAAACAAAATTAATAAAAAAACCAAACCCTAAATCTAGATCTACATGCACATGAAACATGCATAAAACTAACTAATTGTTCACTAAAATCAAGAAACATGGACCAAATAAGGGTATAATCTTGTTCCCCTCCCTAATTTACCCTAGTACATTTGAAACTTGGATCTAATTTGCTTCATAAGTAGCTCAAGCACCATAGAAGAGAGAGAAAAACAAAACTTTAATTACTCACTAACCAACCATTAAAACTACAAAAAAGTGTGGAATAGCATTTTCTTACCTTCTACAACCTATCCACGAAAGGATTTGAGACCAAAACCTTCCCCCCTAGTAAAGTAATTTTTGGAAGGTGCCCAAGGCCTTTCCACCTTTCTTTCATGGGTTGGAGTGAGTGACCCGAGGAGAAAGAAGGTGCTGCAGTTGTTTTATATGTGGGTCATTTGTAGGGGCGGCTGGTGGTTGAGCCGCCCCTACAAATCGGAGCTATTTATACGGGGGGCATTTGTAGGGGCGGCTGGTGATTGAGCCGCCCCTACAAATCGGAGCTATTTATACGGGGGGCATTTGTAAGGGCGGCTCAATCACCAGCCACCCCTATAAATAGAAACGCTGGGGGCGGCTGGTGAGTGAGCCGCCCCTACAAATCAGATCCATTTGTATGGGCGGCTCGTATCTCTAGCCGCCTCTACCGTTCCATTTGTTGGGGCGGCTAGTGTCTGGGCACCCGAGCACGGCACTGTAGGGGCGGCTTCATCACCAGCCGTCCCTACAAAAAATTTGACCCATTGCTAAAAATCATTTTTACGTAGTGACCATCCCGGGCGGCGCTATCACAGCTAATCATGAAGAGCTCCCCAGGGAAACGCTAGGAGATGACAAAGGTGTCGGTGATGGTCTCCATGATGGTCTTGGTGGAGCCCTCCGATTCTTTCCCAGATCTTCGTCCAAGATGGGGAGCAGAGAGTCTTTGCCGAGCTAGCGAATATGCACCATGTTAACGGTAGGCACAAACTGATCGGCCTTAGGCAGATCAGGCTCGAAGAGCGGATGGATGTAGCCGACTTGGTCGTCCTAACGATCTCGTAGGGCCTCCAAATAGGCGGTGGATGCGTTGGCTAGCCCATAGGGATGAGCTAGCATGGCGCCCTATGCTAGAGCTTCTCTCGCCGGCCTTTGTCAAGGACCTTTGTCGGGAGACCTTCTCCCGTCGGCCTTCGTTCGGGACCTTCGTCCTAGACCGTCGAGAGACCTTCTCCCGCCGGCCTTCGTCCAGGACCTTCGTCCAGAACCTTCGTCGGGAGATCTTTTCCCGTTGGCCTTCTCCGGGATACCCTCCCCCGCCGGTCTTATCTGGGACCTTCACCCGCGACCTTCGTCTAGGACTTTCGTTGGGAGACCTTCTCCTGCCAGCCTTCGTCGAGAGACCTTCTCCGGCCAGGCCTTCGTCGTAGAACTTCTCCGGCCGGTTTTCACCGAGGGACCTTCTCCAGCTAGCATTCACCAAGGAGCCTTTTACTCTCTAACTTGTTCGGGACGCTTGTCCCAACATTGGCGCCCACCGTGCTCGGCACGAGTAAATTTTTTGAGAGAGGAGGCTTCAGCAAGTGAGAGAGTCTTCACCAAGCCTTCGTTTGCAACCTTCGCCAGTGAAGCCAATCTTCTTCAGCAACCTTCATCGACAGAGCGAAAGCTTGAACCTATGAGAACCTCCGAGGAAAGGTAAGATCCTCTGGGCAAAGGTATGATCTCCTTAAACCTTCAGCGGAGGCGATACCTTCGAACAAAGCTTTGCCAACTTTCCTCCAATAATATAAAAACAATAGTATAAAAAACATAATAAAATAATAATAAAAAATGCTAGAGCGTTCGGCTCTAGTTCGTGAATAAAAATGTAAGACAAACGAGCCTTTGGCCTCTAGAAAAAAGCTACGGAGGCTCTCAAGCCTTCGGCTCCCGTTTAAAGAAAAAAAAACTATAGAAAACAATAGCCTTTTTGTTTTTATTCTCACAGCAACCGCTAAACAAAAGATTGTGGGGGTTTTTTTCTTCCAAAGACTAACAAGCAAGCCAAGCTAGTGCTTGCGCTTCTCCTGTGCAGGTCTGTTGTCAGGTACGGTCTCCACGCCCTCCCCTCCGATGCTTTGCTGACCTCGGCGCGCTCACAGACGGCGCTCGCCTTCTACTCCCAAGCCCCGTGCGCACTCTAAATCCCATCGTGGCCGAAGGTTCTTTGGCACCGAAGGCCCAGCATGCCGAAGGTCCAGCATGCCAGCATGCTCAGCTCACCTACAAAGCTTAAGAGGAGCTTCGGCCTCAACCCACGAAGGCCTCCACATAGTCCGCGAACCTTGTCAAGCCCAGCCAAGCAAGCCTTTTTGCTTGTCCTCTGTGTCAGGCATCTTTATCTTGGTGTTCAAAGAAACACGCAGAGGGCAGCTGCACGTGACTCCGGTGCGAAGTGCAAAGGCTTACACTCTACGTGCTAAACTCTTGGTTTTCTTCATCAACCAGCCGGCATGTAAATCTGCATTTGGCCTTCTCAGTAGTCTCAGCTCGGGCTGACAGAAGCAAAATGGCCTCTCGAAGGTGCATTGCCAGATTCTCCACCTAAAGTCCCCCAAGCTACACATATCCGTCTGAAGGTAACACCTTTTTTGGCAAAGGTTTTCAAACATCTCGAGTTTCCTTTCAATTGTTCAAAGTTTCTAAGCCTTCGTCCAACAAAATAATTTTTTATGAGCTAACCTTTGACCATGGGTCAAGATGCTTACCTCCATGCAACTTCGAATTCTCGGCCTACCACACCAAGGTATCCTCTTGCAGGAACCAAATCAACACAAAAGTGGGTATTTCTCATGAGATTATAATGCCTAATAAATTTTGCAATTGTGATTTACCTCGTCAAAACTTTGATCTAACCTTCACCTCTCAAGGCAAATTTTGAAAATTAACCTTCGCATACAACTTGTCACCAATGTGACCAAGAAAGTTGTTGTGGCCTTTGCCACATCAAAGCCATGGCCTGAGTGGCTATATCATGGGTTATTATCAGCCAACAACCTTCGTCAGCCAACAATCTTCGTCAGTCATTGGTTTTCATCATTTGTCAGCGGCCTCCACCTATCACTGGTTCTCAGCAGTCTTCGTCAGCTATTGCCTATTGGCCTTCGTCAGTTATTGGCTTTCATCACTTGTCAGTGGCCTTCACCTATCATTTGTTGTTAGCAGCCTTCGTTAGCTATTGACCTTCGTTAGTTATTGACTTTCATCATTAGTCAGTGGCCTTCACCTATCATTGGTTCTCAGTAGCCTTCGTCATTCAGTAGCCTTCGTCAGTTATTGGCTTTCATCACTTATCAGTGGCCTTCACCTATCATCGGTTGTCAGCGGCCTTCGTTAGTTATTGGCCTTCGTCAGTCATTGACTTTCATCATTTGTCAATGGCCTCCACCTATCATTGGTTGCCAGCAGCCTTCATCACTTATTAGCCTTCATCAGTTGGCAACCTTCGTCACTTATTAGCCTTCGTCAGTTGGCAAACTCGGTCATTCAGGAACCTTCATCATTCAGCAGCTTTTGTCATCCAGCAACCTTTGTCACTTATTAGCCTTCGTCTGTCAGCAGCCTTCGTCATTCAGCAGCTTTTGTCATCTAGCAGTGTCATGACCCGAAAACCGCTACAATTTGTCATAAGCATCTAGAACATCAGGTACATAAAAAATTGGAAATCAACCTGTGCTTAGCCCAGCCAAGACCGAGCACTGCCTGACTTAGCAGATCGTCCAACATCATCATCGGACCGTCCGTCAAGACATCCCATAGACTTGGAATAATTCTAGCCCGCACCTGCACTGACGGATTGTCCGTCACCATCGGCGGATTGTCCGTCGGAGCCATTGCACAGCCAGCCAGCCTGGCAAACCTTCCATCGCCACCGGCGGATTGTCCGTCAAGATATTTGCATAGTCGGTCAGCCTGTCAAGCACACCACTGGATCCCACGGTAGACTGTCCACCGACACATGTCGACATGTGTCCCCTGCATGTGTTGTGGTGTCACACACAGACGCGCTCACGCTGACAGAGTGTCTATCATTCACAGCAGACTGTCCGTTAGGACGGGCCGACACCTGTAACATGCAATTTGTTGTGCTGTCACACACACTACACACCCACCAGCCATCTCTCCACTCCCTCCCCACTCTCTCACACACACCTCGATGTTCAGGAAAACAGAGAAGAGAGAAAGGAGAGAAAGAGAGGAGGAGAGGAGAAGGAAGAAGAAGAAGGGGAAGGGAAGGGAAGGGAAGGGAAGGGAAGAGAAGGAGGAGGAGCCCAGCCCCAACTGGAGGATGGCGCCGGCGAGGAGCTGCTGCTCCCCCATGCCCTCACCTTGCCGGAGTTGGAGGAGAAGAGCCCCAAGCTTCATCTTCTTCAAGCTCAAGCCATGGAGGAGCCCGAAGGTCGATCTACGCCCTCAAGCCATCCTAGGCCGAGCTGCTACACATGGAGCATCCCCACGGCATTGTGAGCACATCCCGAAGCCCAACATCGTATACCCCAACCTTCCATGGCCATGCCCATGAGCTTCACCTTCATCCATGGCCACTGTAAGGAAAATGGACCCTAGGCCCATTTACTTTGGATTTTGGTGTTTGATGACTAACACAACCAAATTGGACTAATGAATTTGCAAGTGTTTGTTTTGTAGCCCAATAGGGTGCAAGACGTGACTTGGACGAAGGCGACGCGATGATCCGATGATCAACACCTTAAGAAAGACCCTAGAAGCACAAGAGAAGACTCAAGATATATACCAAAGTCCAAGCACGAAGATAGAAACCAAGCCGTACGCAAGATCGCGAAGAAACAAGCTCGCAGTGGTGACCAGACGCTGGACCGGACGTGCCGATGAAGAGGCTCAGCAAACTAGCGTCAGCAGCAGCGACCGGACGCTGGACCGGACGCTAGTGGCGAAATCGACCGGACGTAGGGCAGCAACGTCCGATCGAGTACAGAGAGGTTCCAGAGCGGCAAAACTACGATTAGACGTGTCCGGTGGCATGTGACCGGAAGCTAGCAGCGTTTGATCAGTGGTTCACGGTTCAACGGTCGGGACGACCGGACGTGTCCGATCAGGACGACTTCAGCGTCTGGTCAGTAGCAGAAAAGCGGGATTTTGTTCCCAACAGCTACTTTCTCCATGGGGCTTATAAATAGACCCCCAACCAGCCATTTGACAAGTGTGGAGCTGAGGAAACATACTAAGGGTGTTGATACACCATTTTAGTGATCTCCACTTGTATAGTGCTTAGTGATTCAGTAGGTGATTAGCGTAGGTGCTTTGCGAAGTGCTTAGGTTGATTAGACCACCACTTATGCGCTTGCTCTTGGTTTAGGCCTAGTGTTTAGTGAGGTTTGCATACCTCTTAACACTCGGTGCTTGCGCGCACCATTATTGTACATCAGAGGGGCTTGTAGTCTTGCAAGATCACACTAACCGTGTTTATGGTGTGGCCGCCACCGTGTACCGGAGGGAACAAGGCCCGCGGTGTTTCGGCTGGAAGCTTGATAGTGAAGACGGCGGAGAGCATCCGGGAGAGGCTTGCCGAAAGGTATGTCGGAGACTCACTTGCGTGTGGGGAAGGCCTGAGGCTATCCACGGAGTTACCTGACCAGGAGCTTGGCCCTTGCGAGGGATTCCTTGCGATGGGCTCCAACGAGGACTAGGGGGAAGCTTGCGCGCTTCTCGATACCTCGATAAAAATACTGGAGTCATCAACGAGAGTTTGCATATCTCTACCTTGCTCTTTAGCTTCCGCATTTACATTGATTACATTACTCTTTTTGCGGTAGAGATAGCAATACACTAGCAAAACCGTAGTTGCACATTTAGATAGTTTATCTTTTGCATAGGTTTTGCTAAGGGTAGAAAAGAGGCCATAGTTTAGAGTCGAAAGTTTAAGTTGCCTAATTCACCCCCCCCTCTTAGGCGTCATGGTCCCTTCAATTGGTATCAAAGCTGGTTGGTTCAATTTGGACCTTTGTCTTAACCGCCATTGAGCCGAGGCTATTTAGTGTGGTTGGGATGGATACCTCTAGGCCTCCGCATTTTGACGGTACTAACTTCCCCTATTATAAAGCTAGAATGGCTTGCTACCTTGAAGCGGTTGATTTGGGAGTTTGGAGAGTCACTCGTGACGGGATGAAACCCATTAAGAATCTCGATAAACCCACAAAGAGTGAAGAAAAGGAAATACATTTCAATGCTAGAGCTAAGTATTGCTTGTTTGAATCTTTTAGCATGGATGTGTTTAACCAAGTGTTCACTTTAAATATGGCACATGAAATTTGGTTAAAACTCCAAGAGCTCCATGACGGCACATCTAATGTCCGTAAGCAAAAATATTGTCTAGCTAAACAAAATTATGATTCCTTTATAATGAATGATGATGAGCTTGTTCATGATATGTATTCTCGTCTGAATCTAATTATCAATGAGCTCCATTCAATAGGATTAACAAAGCTAGATGATGCGGACATCATGAGGAAGATCATCTCTATGCTACCACAAAAGAAATATGCAAGCATCATCACCATCCTTCACAACATGGAGAACTTGAGCACCATGACCCCGGGCATAGTCATCGGCAAGATAGTGGCATTTGAAATGTCATGTAAGATGGGTCAAGACGAAGCCTCTTCATCGAGCAAAGGCAAAGCTCTCGCATGTAGCAAGAAAAAGAAGATGAAGGGCAAGCAAGTTGAGACAAGCTCAAGCTCAAGCTCCTCAAGTGAAGATGAAGAAGAAGATGAGGACGATGATGATGACGAAGATTCAAGTGAAGATGATCAATCTTCCTCCTCCACCTCCGACCTTGACGAAGAATCAATCAAACTAATCAACAAGGTGGAGAAGATGATCCAAAGGCTCAATGTCAAGAGTGTGCCCATCCAAATCCAAGATCTCATTTTCACCAATCAAAGAAATGAGCAAAGAAAGAGAGGATGCTATGAATGCGGCGAGTTGGGGCACTTTGTGGAAGTTTGTCCAAACAAGCCCACACCCAAGACAAAGATGATGACATGCAAGAACCAAGCCCTAACATCAATAAGGTCATGGGATGATTCAAGAAGAACACCATCACAAGAGGTGAGGGCGCAAGCACTCACCATCAAGCTCTTCTTATATGTGCCTTATGGCACGAGGTAACGAAAGCTCATCCTCTAGTGAGAGTGATAGTGATGATAAAATGCCTTATTATGATAAAATTGTGCAACAAAATCTTAATTATGCTAAAGTTTGCACTAGTCAACAAAAGAAGCTCGAAAAATTAAAAGAAAAACTAGGTAGTTCACAAGAAACATACAAAACTTTGCTTGAACAATATAAGAACTTTGCTAATCTCAATGTTGAACTATCTACTAAGATTGAGCAACTTAAGGCCAGTGCAACAACAAATGCATGCACAATTAATGATGAGCAACTTGTAAAGAAAAATGAAAAATTAAAAGAAAAGTTAGCTAGCTCACAGGATACTTATAAAAGTTTGCTCGCTAAAATGGAAACCATGTGCAAACATTGTGATGAGCTAACTAATAAAGTTGCTAATCTTAAAGCCATTAGTGCAATCCCCACCAAGGCATCTAAGAGGAAAAGTTCTATCTTTAACATGTCTAAGAAGGATGCCTCTACTTCTTGCAATGATTTATATTTAGACTCATCCTTGTGCAACCAAGTTTGTGTTGAAAAAATTGTTGTAGATACATGCACATAAGAGGTTGCAAAAGAGAATGAGAAACTCAAGCAAAAAGTAGCTTACCTCACCAAGGACTTGATTCAAGTGAAAGGCAAGGCAAAGCAAGCCCAACTTCATCAAGATAATACCATCAAGGGAGTGAAGAAGCTCGATGAAGGACAAACCGTGGTTTGCTATGTATGCCACAAGGAAGGTCACAAGTCCTATGAGTGCAAGGTGAAGAATGGGGGAGGAGCAAATAAGAAAGAGAAGAAGCAAACAAGCAAGCTCTCCAACACCTACACCAACAAGGTGGACAAGAAGGCCTCCACACCATACTTGTTAAAGAAGAAGAAAAATGACAAGGTGGTGGCCATCAAGGTGAACAAGCAAGCCAACAATGGGGTCAAACGCTTTTGGGTGCCAAAGGAAATCTTTTCCAACATGAAGAGCACCAAGAAGGTTTGGATCCCAAAAGGGAAGTGAGAAGTTCAATGGACTTCAGGGAATTCGGAGACTTGGCAAAGTATGGGTGCATTTCATGGGGTGCATCATCATGGACAAAATCATTGCCAAGTGGGTTAGTGAATACTATGGACCTAAATTCCTCTTCCCATGTTAGGTAACTAGATGTTATTGCTTTCAATTGATACTCCTTTCAATTGGTATTTCTTACAAATTTGCATCTTTAAGCATACTAGTTACTATTCATGCCTATGTTTGCATTTGTATGCTTATATCTTTTGTCATGCATACATTAGGTATATCTTATGGTAGGCATGCTCGGTTTCATTCTTAACCCTTGGAGCAAACCTATATGGTTTAAAATTGTTTAGGAGCATGGCACATAGCTTGTCTTACAATTGCTCATCTAATATGTGCCAAGGTCCAAATTATAGATAATCTTTCCCGAATATCATCTTCTAAAATGATTCTCACATTGTTGAGATGTCATCTTTCAAGTGGTATTTTGATTTTAAAATCAATGTGCATGATTCCTACAAGTATTCCACACTTATGTGCACAAATTTAAGGGGGGGATTACTCTACAAGTTGGATGCTTTGAGACTAACACCTTTTCAAGCTTATCATGTGTGTAGTAGTCTCATTGCAAGGAAAATGGAGTCCCCAGAGCTAAGCATCATACTTCAAATATCCACCACCTATTGCAAGTGGTAGAAATCAATTTGGTTTCCACATGTGATATTTCTAAACCAATATCATCATGTTGATTTCATTTTGATATTTATATGCTTTCTCCATGCATTATATAGATTAAATTCCCTTGTGCAATACTTTGCCAATTATGCATATACTTTGTCTTTCTATTATATGTATGCATATGTTTAGGGGGAGCTTAATCAAAATAATGTGAGAGTCAAATTTTGTGACCTATTCCACTCTATATATAAAGGATCACAAAGTTTGACCCTCCCTTGTGCTACTAATGTCTTCTTTTTCGGTGTTTGATTCCAAAGGGGGAGAATTTAGAGGACCAAAGGCAAGCATTAATACAAGGTGAAATGGCTTGAGAAAGGGAAGATAGTGGATTATGGATTGCCTATGTAATAGGAGAATTTGTAGCAAACAAGGCTTAAATCCATAATGCCACATGAGGACATTTGCAAGGGCAAGATAAGTTTTATGTAGTATCATTTAGTTTTACAAAATAGTATCTTTTAGCATCACATAACCTTGCCCCTTGCATTGTATCATAGCAAGTAGGTAGTTTTTAAATTTCAAAATTTTCATTATTTGCTTGCTTTGGTCGTGTTGTCATCAATCACCAAAAAGGGGGAGATTGTACGGAAAATGGACCCTAGGCCCATTTACTTTGTATTTTGGTGTTTGATGACTAACACAACCAAATAGGACTAATGAATTTGCAAGTGTTTGTTTTGTAGCCCAATAGGGTGCAAGACGTGACTTGGACGAAGGCGACATGATGATCCGATGATCAACACCTTAAGAAAGACCCTAGAAGCACAAGAGAAGACTCAAGATATCAAGCAAAGTCCAAGCACGAAGATAGGAACCAAGCCATACACAAGATCACAAAGAAACGAGCTCGCAGAGGCGACAGGACGCTGGACCGGACGCTAGAAAAAGTGAACGGATGCGCCGATGAAGAGGCTTAGCAAACTAGCGTCAGCAGCAGCGACCGGACACTAGACCAGACGCTGGCGGTGAAACCGACCGAACGCAGGGCAGCAGCGTCCGATCGAGTACAGAGAGGTTCTAGAGCGGTGAAACTGTGACCGGACGCGTCCGGTGGCATGTGACCAGACGCTGGCAGCGTCTGATCAGTGGTTCACGGTTCAACGATCGGGACGATCGGACACGTCTGGTCAGGACGACTTCAGCGTCCGGTCAGTAGCAGAAAAGCGGGATTTCATCCCCAACGGCTACTTTCTCCATGGGGCTTATAAATAGACCCCCAACCGGCCATTTGACAAGTGTGGAGCTGAGGAAACATACCAAGGGTGTTGATACACCATTTTAGTGATCTCCACTTGCATAGTGCTTAGTGATTCATTAGGTGATTAGCGTAGGTGCTTTGCGAAGTGCTTAGGTTAATTAGACCACCACTTATGCGCTTGCTCTAGGTTTAGGCCTAGTGTTTAGTGAGGTTTGCATACCTCTTAACACTCAGTGCTTGTGTGCACCATTGTTGTACATCGGAGGGCTTGTAGTCTTGCGAGATCAGACCAACCGTGTTTGTGGTGTGGCTGCCACCGTGTACCGGAGGGAACAAGGCCTGCGGCGTTTCGACTGGAAGCTTGATAGTGAAGATGGCAGGGAGCATCCGGGAGAGGCTTGCCGAAAGGTACGTCGGAGACCCACTTGTGCGTGGGGAAGGCCTGAGGCTATCCACGAAGTTACCCAACCGGGAGCTTGCCCTTGCAAGGGATTCCTTGCGAGGGGCTCCAACGAGGACTAGGGGGAAGCTTGCGCGCTTCTCGATACCTCAGTAAAAATACCGGAGTCGTCGATGGGAGTTTGCATATCTCTACCTTGCTCTTTAGCTTCTGCATTTACATTGATTACATTACTCTTTTTGTGGTAGAGATAGCAATACACTAGCAAAACCGTAGTTGCACATTTAGATAGTTTATCTTTTGCATAGGTTTTGCTAAGGGTAGAAAAAGAGGCCATAGTTTAGAGTCGAAAGTTTAAGTTGCCTAATTCACCCCCCTCTTAGGCGTCATGGTCCCTTCAGCCACCACTACCATAGATAGGGTCGAGCTCCCCATAGCCCATGCATGGCACATCCAACACTTGGAGAAGTTTCCCTACATCACTAGAAAGCTATAGTAACAAACCGCACTCGATTTGGAGTCGGGATGCCCCAGGAATTGATATCAACTTGTTGGCACAGCTGTTGTTCATCGTTTATCGGATGGTTCGTCATTTTGATGGAGTGTCCATTGAATTATAGTCAAAACCTGAGAGCAGCCTGTGCATATCAGAAGGTTCTGATGTTCTGGCGGAGTGTCCGATAATCACTGCACATACGCACATCCCTAACCTATAAAATCCATAGAAGATGCATTTGACCTCCAAAAATGGTGAAATGAGTTTTGTTGTGCTCCATGGAATACTCCTTATCACCTAAGCAGACGTATGGCCCCAAAAGGCATACTTCATTTTAGACCCAAAATAATGGATTTATAAATTATACACTAGAGACAGAGAACTCTCAAGGAGCCCCGGCCTCAGTCTTGGTACAACGAAGTGTGTGACCACCATACCGGAATATCCGCTGATGTTTAAGGTTGAAAACCCAAGAACACCTTGTTCATCCCGGATGGTCCGTCACACATAACGGAGTATCCGGTGGAACCTGAATACTTAGCAGCCACCAGTATCCTATAGACCTAATTTGACAGATGGTCCGTCATCACGGCAGAACGTTCTATTGAATTATAAACCAAACACATGGAGGTTCCTGAGAGCACTGACCTAATACCAGAGGATTTGATATTAGATCAGAGAGTCTGATGTTCCCAGTATGTCCTTTTCCCACTAAGTCCTAGAACCACCGGACCGTCCGACATTCACGCTGGATTATCCGATAACGCAAACCAATAGTCCTTCAATGTATACCTGAACACTCACTCTTGTAACACTAGAACCAACTTAAATAAATATTATTGCATGACACCTCATATCTTGTACTCTCAACTCCCTCTTGCATGTTTGTACATAAGTATCTCATACATGGACATATATAGGTACGTGATATCGGAGAGAAGTCTAGTGATGTTTCAATCTATGGGATCCTTGCTTATCCAACAGGCAGGCACCCCACTACTATCAATCCTATTTTGGATACTTATTGAGTTTCATTATGAGTTATACATTACATGTAGTCTTGGATAGTGGTCTCGTTTACATTACACCTAGAGTCACTTCTTAATCTGTTAGAAGCCCTTCACCTAAATGATGGGGATGGGAACGCATAATTGCTTACTACTTAGTTGTTTGGGCAACGGTAGAAGTCGAGCATGAGAAGGGAACTCATACTCGCGCGTGTAGGATGCTACACCTAGATAACTAACTACTAAAACTAATGAGGGTACAACTTGATCTACCTTACTAATCTGGTTAAGGACTAATGTTACTTAATGTTATAATCCTGATAATAACTTTGATAATTATCATTCATGCGAGGGGTAGGTCGTTGTGACTGGGATCTCAAACGACATAGCTCATGGAGCATTAAGGATTGTGTATTGGGATACGTGAGTCTGAGTAACCACACATATAGACCAAATGTCGTGGATGGGGTCAACAAGCCAAGTAACTAATCGCGACCGGTCTATCCATGAAACTGGCAAGGGGGATGGTGCCAGGAAGATGGTGTATGTAACGATTCAGGAAACTATTATAGTACAGAAGCCTGACCCAAGGAACTAGGAAGATGGTGGAAACCTGACTCGGGCATTCTGTTGAACCTTTTATGAGACATTCTGGACGGATTAGGAAAAGGTTGGAAGACGTGAGGCAACCCTTACTCTCACACAAGGGTATGGTAGTTAGTCCCGTTCTTCCATGTGGGTATAGTTGTACACCTCTGCAGAGTTTTGAAAGCCTGAAGTCCCTTGGGATGGAATCATTCGGTTGTTCCTACTTTCTATACCCATGGTAGCGTTGTTGATGGATTATGGACCTCTATGTGATACATGACTAATAACTAAATACTTTCATTTTAAGAGTTAGAACATGGCATGTCATACTTATAAGCAACGCTATTGCTTTTCTGCAAATGTACAAATACTTGATATTACCTTTTGCATCCACCAAATATTATATGTTAGAATTACGCCCTGCGAGTACACAATGTAATCATGGGGCTGCCGCTAAGTTGTTTTGCAGGTATAGGACAATGGTGGCCATCTCACCCCGTCATGGTGGCAAAGTGGGTGAATGGCATGCGTCGTCCAAGCTATAGTGGCGACGCCCATGGGCAAGGCAACCACCAATTACTAGATATATAATTGATTCGTAGCATAGCGATGTCGGTGAGAGAGTCGTTTGGTTCACACTACATTTAATCTTACGTTGTATAACTAATTTAATTTATTCAACAAGACTTATAATATATGTTTCCGCTGAATTATTATGTGCTCCAATGATGAGATGTAATCTTGAGTTGTGGAGGCTATTGTGGTATGATACTCAACATGATCCTGAAGAGGAGTTGCCAAGGAGCACTCCTAGTGAGTCACCGATGTTGGTTTGCTTAAATTGGGTCAGTCAAGTGGATGACACTCGATTTAGGCGAATTAACGTGGTGGGTCCCCACAAGTAGCCTTCGTCTATCAGCAGCCTTCGTCATTCAATAGCCTTCATCATTTAGTAGCCTTCTAGTCAGTGGCCTCTATCATAAATTGACTTTCGACAGACTCCCAACCTTCGAACCCACAAACACCAACATGTTTTCCTCTTTTTTTGTAGGTTGTATTGTTCATTTTTTATATATTATGCATTAACCAAATTTTATCTGAGCTAACCTTCACTGGGAACTGATCCTTCTTATGTTCAATGTTACAAGTCACATCTATAACCATGTAGGTTTTCGAATGGCAGCCATCGCTAGGCATCCAAAACTACAACCCTCTCATTCGAGGGCATTATTTCTTATATGCATAGCTTATCTTTTGTTCAAGCATAACCTTCATTTTTGCAGGGTGTATGATTTGTTTACCTCCTTTAATATTTTCATACAAATGCACTTACTTGCATCATCACATACATACATGCATTACATAAATGCATTGCACCGCTGTAACCCGACAAAGACCTATTTATGATTAGGCATCGGGGCCGTCACTCTCAAAAGCTTCAAAAAGCTTTACCTGACAAAGACCTATCTGTAGCAGGCATCGGGACCTTTGTTCTCTCAAAACCTTCAAAACTTCACTCCTTGCATATTATATGAAATAACTAACCATCTTTTGTAGCAAGTAGAAAGACAATGTCTTTCTGAGTGTCGAAAGACTTGCAAGCAAGTCGATATTTGACGAAGCTATAACGCCAAACCTAAGTCCTTGAAAAATGCAGGAGATCAACTTAGGTGCATTTTCATGTGACTTCTCTGGCCTTCAGCATGCGCTGTCGGCGCCTACATCGGCATCGCCTTTGCCAACGGGCATCACCACCATCTTCGGTGACTTCACCAACATCGCCTCCGCAAAAATACCTTTTTTCTAGGAGGGCCTTCTCCAAACAACTTTGTAGGAGGGCCTTCACCAACACCTTCGGCATCTACACCAACCTCGCCTCTGCCAAGCACCTTTGCAAGAGGGTCTTCACCAACAGTCATGGCGAACTAGGACAACTCACCTCTACCAATACATCGGCATGAGGGGGCTTCACCGACACCTTCATTGTCCACACCAATACCTACTCCACTAAACACCTTTGTAGGAGGGTCTTCGGTAGGAGGGGCTCTGCCATCATCCTCACCCACTACAACAGTTTAAGAACCTTCGCCAACTCCTTCGACATCAACGCCTATGGAGGCTCGCTCCCATAGCCAAGCATGAGGGGCTACATCAACTCCTTCGACAACAAGGTCTACCACACCTTCATCAACCACTTCAACTCGAGGGGCTCATCGGCAACTCCAGTCCAAACATCTACTTCCACTACTATGACTACGTCGACTATACCAAGGGAGATGGAGGATTTGGTCACGAGCACCGGCCAAGATGGGCTAGGGGATCATACCGGAGGACTAGTAACTCTAGAACATGAAGTCTTTTGCCTAGCGCTCGTGACAAGGCCTTGAAGATGAAGACCTCCACGATAAGAAGTCTAGGAGATGAAGACCCTCATGCTGAGAAGGGATCAGAAGATGAAGAACCCCTCACTGAGAAGGCTCAGAGATGAAGACCCTCACACCGAGAAGGCCTCGAAGATGAAGACCCCCTCACCAAGAAGGCTTGGGGAGGAAAGACCTTCATGTTGGGAAGGCCTTGAAGATGAAGACCTCTACACCAAGAAGGCTCAGAGATAAGACCTCCATGCCAAAAAGACCTTAGAGCCAAAGACCTTCACATCAAGAAGATATTGGAGGAGAAGGCCTTGAGGATGAAGGCCTCTGCACCTTGCGAAGCCAACGAACCATGTCATAGAAGTGTAGAAAGAAGCCGAAGCCCAAAGGTGAAGACATCCAAAAGACCAAGGCACCCATAGGTAGACACCTCAAGAGTTATAACATGTATAGGTTAGAGTCATGCACATGCGCTTTTCTCCATGCTCTTTTTCCCATAGGGTTTTTGGGATGGATTTTTTAGTGAGGCGTGCACGTGTGGTTTGCGAAGGACAGTCCTAGCAACCAAGGTAAGAGTTGTATTGTGCATCTTCTAGTATAAGCATCTACTAGGTCATGTAGTATAGGCCATAACCTAGTACATGAGGGGCTACTATTGGGACATGCCATATTCATATGGGCCAAGTCCCCTAGAAGAGGCCCAACTAGCGACATTGGTGGAGTGGCATGTAAAACCCACCCCCATCGAGGGGTCACTTGTAAATTTCTACTTGCCTATATAATGCCAAGATCATGAGGTCAAGGGGGGCTCTCTCCTCTCCCACTATTTTTTTCGCAAACCCTAGCCACTGCCTCACTCTCCTCCCTCGCGTGTTGGAGCCTTCATCGGCAGACATTCTCTGGTCGGGCCTTCGTCCTAGACCCTCGCCCAGGACCTTCGTCAGGAGACCTTCTCCTACTGGCCTTCATTGGGAGACCTTTGTTTGGGACCTTTGTCCAGGACCTTCATCGGGAGACCTTCTCCCACCGGCCTTCGTCTAGGACCTTTATCCAGGACCTTCGTCGGGAGACCTTCTCCCATCGGCCTTCGTCTGGGACCTTTGTCCTAGATGATCGGGAGACCTTCTCCCACCAGCCTTTGTTTGGGACCTTCGTCCAAGACCTTCATCAAGAGACCTTCTCCCATCGGCCTTCATTTAGGACCTTCATCCAGAACCTTCATTGGGAGACCTTCTCCCACCGGCCTTCGTCCAGGACCTTGGTTGGGAGACCTTCTCCCATCGGCCTTCGTCTAGGACCTTCATCCTGGACCGTCGGGGGACCTTCTCCCGGTGGCCTTCGTTCAGGACCTTCGTCCAGAACCTTTGTTGGGATACCTTCTCCCATCTACCTTCTCTGGTAGACCCTCCCCTACCGGTCTTCTATGGGACCTTCATCTAGGACCTTCATTGGGAGACCTTCTCTTTCCAACCTTCGTCGAGAGACCTTCTCTGGCCAGGCCTTCGTCGCGGACCTTCTTAGGACAACTTTCACTGAGGGACCTTCTCCAGCTAGCATTCACCAAGGAGCCTTCTACTCTCTAACCTGTTTGGGATGCTTGTCCCAACAACTATGATGGTTAGATTTGCATCTTGCCACCTCAGATGGCGTGATCGCATGGAGCGCTTAGCGCTAACCGCCTAGAGATGACGGAGTGGTGGAAACTCGTCATCGTAGGGAGGCCGATCTAAGACTGACTCCATAAGCAACAAGCAGTCGACTATGCCCTTGTCTACCTGATCCATAGATGCGATCAGGTTGTCTTGATCTATCGGCTTCCTCAATCACCGTGGTGCCGATTGGTGAACTCTCGGTGAGGAAGGCGACCCTGGAAGAAGTTCTAGGATCGGGTCTGCTGAAGCAGGTGTAGATGTTGTAGGTGTAGGATCATTCTACACTGGTAACATGATCTCCCCATTGCCTTTGTTGTCGATGACCCAGGTGATTGATCCGACCATGAAGGTCTAGCCAGGCCTGGGGGCAAACGGAGAGCTCGGAAGGAGTACCATCTGGCTCACCATGCACTACCCCAGATCTAGACATCACTGTTAGTTCAAAAACCCCCTTCACTGCCGGATTTTGAACCGACAGTGGCATACCGGCAGTGATGGGGGGTTGACATCACTGTCGGTTCTTAAAAACCGACACTGATCTATAGGAAACAGTGTCGGTTTCTGGCTCCACCCGATAGTGTCTAGTTGAACAACACTATTGGTTTGTAGTCCCAACCAACAATGATGGTTGCTTCAAGAGTGTCGGTTCTTGGCTCAAGCCAACAGTGTTGAGCAAGCCTACACTGTCGGTTCATGGCTCAAGCCGGTAGTGTTGAGCTAGCCAACACTGTCGGTTGATGGCTCAAGCTGGCAGTGTTGAGCAAGACAGCACTGTCGGTTCATGGCTCAAGCCGGCAGTGTTTTGTAAGACAACACTATCAGTTTGTTGACAACCGGCAGTGTTTTGCAAGACAACACTATCGGTTCATTGCTAACCGGCAGTGATGGCCCATTCGCATTTTATTATTTTATAATTGATTTTAATTTATATTTTTTTGTGGAATCGGGTTTCGCTTTATATACGCTACGTAGACGATAGGTTCATCAATATTAAACATTACAAATGTTACTATTACAGTTCAAATGTTCTTATCCAGATCTCGATCCCTCAAAATAAAAAAGAAATGTTCTCGGACTTCATAGATTATGCAATGCTTCTCGGACTTCTTACAATAATCTAGCGAGCCACTCTGGGCCATACTGGTCCTTGTACCTCATGGATTGTACAATGGAAAATACTCCATCTTTTTCCAATACCTCGGCTAAGATGAATTTTGTGAGCTCCGATTGCAGTGCGACGATCTCCATGTCTAACAGCCTTTGGTGGTTATATTTCTTGCGTTGTCGTTCAAAAAAGATGATATCCAAAGAGGAATAGTAAATCATTTTATTGAATTATTAACAGATATAAATGAAATGGGGATTATACACACCAACTTATCGGCTTCTTCCGATTTCTCGCCGATGTAGCGAAGCATTGCCCACATTACATAAAACCCGCATTCATTGTTTCTCGCCGGCTGTGACAGGTACTTCCCCTCCATTTTAACAACCTTGAATGGGACTGACGTCCCACCGATATGTCTTCTTCGGACACTGAGCAACATTATAGGGAGAAACATTAGAAAGCGGTATGTGTAATTAGAAAATAACATGTTATTAGGATCGCTTACTAATTCAGCACTGCCACCGGTGCATCCAGATGATGAAATTGTTTTTTCTTTGAGTCCCACACTTCGATAAGATTTTTGGCAAGATTGACACAAATGAAGACGAAATGTTTGCTACAATCACATAATCCTAATTATCTAATAATCTTAATGAAAAAAGAAGCATAAAATTAAAAGCCGAGAACACATACTCGTAGTTGTAGGCTAGAAATATGTGGGTTTTCTTCTTCATCGTGAATTCATCGAAAACAGCAATCAATCTTTGTTTTAGGTCTTCCATGTCACATCCATAGAGGCCTAGACATGTCCTCTCATTGACTCGCAAGGGGTCCAAGAAGCCTATGTAATCCCATTTGCTTTTTAGAATTCAAAATTTTGCTATACACCTACATAAAATCATGGAAAGTGCTCAAAAGTTAACAATTTGTCTCGAGAGAGTAGTTAATTGTAATATCGTGCGTGTAGGGTACTTACATAGTCCACAGCATCAACATTTGAACATCGAGAGAGCGTTTCTGGTATAGCTGGAATAAGCACTCCCACTCAACATCGAACTTCTCTTCTTTAGGATAATGGAAAACATGTTGCGAACAGATAATAACCTCAAAACCAAAGTCGTCCGTCTCTGTTGCTTGAGCCATGTAATATTCATGCAACTGGCACATATATGTTATCAAATTTTTATACTTGTCATCAGGAACCAAAAGATTGCCCCTTTCACACTTCATTGCCGGTGTTCCCGTCCCTTGTACATCATAATAGATGTTCGCGACCTCTTCTATGGTCAATCCTGGGTTGTCTTCGATGTACTTCTGTATGTTCCTTAAATCTTTATTGTATATTTCTTCGTCTCTTGTTATAGCATATTTATTCTGTGTTTGCCTTTCGAACTCAGACTTCAACAAATACAAAGGCAGTGAGGCACAGAGATTGAAGAAACTAACACAATCTTCCTTCGAGATGTGTGCTGTAAATTTTTCTTTTATCAAGGTGGTAACGTTGCCACTAAACGACCTTTTTCTTTTCTATTGGTCCACTTTGGAAGCATTAGCAACTGAATCCAAGGACCTTTTCTATGGCTACGAGGATGTCCTTGATCTTGTTTTGGGCTGAGGTGGAGGAGGAGGAGGATGACAACAAGAATTTTGTTTTCCCGGAGCTGATGAAGATGGAGGAGGAGGGGGAGGAGGAGGAGGAGTCTCTTTTCTCAGGGCTGATGAAGATGGAGTCAGACGAGGAGGAATAGAAGGAGACCTCTGTCTTCTTAGGGGTGATGGCTTCGGATGAGGAGGGGAGTGATCTCTGTTGGGAGATGGTGAGTGATCATCGTGGGTGGGTGAAAACTCACAGTCGTCCTCATCATCAGAGGACAATTGATGGTCAAGCTTAATGAAGCGCTTGCGCCAGGCCACTTGAGAGCCCTTGTTTTGACCAAGTTTCGGCCTGTCTTCCGCTACGAGGTACTCAATGGGTATCTTGTTAAACTTCTTATCAAGTATTCTGTTAATGGTGACGTGAGCGTACCCCTATGGAATTGGGCGGCCATTAATTGTCCTGTCTCCCATAGGCCAGGTCTAGCCAAGCACCACCTTGTCCTTTGTCCATTCCTGAAGGATGTACAACTTAACATTGACGGGTTCAGTGATGCCATCCACCGGATGAGGCACATTCGCCTCTTCTTCGTCGAGCAGGGTCGATCCGCCACTACTGCGACCCCTAAACTATGGGCTAAAGGCAGTAGGAGTAGGGTTTTGTGGTACTCCAGACCCCTTGGACAATAAAATTAGCTCGACTCACGCTTCAACAGTCGCCTCAATCCGTGCTTCCATTCTGTCTTCCATCTCTTTTAGTTGCCTCAAATACTCTGCCTCTTGTTCTGCTCTACCCCTCGAGCGGCTTCGGTAAGTGTTAGATTCTTGGGGGAATGCTAGTTTCTAAGGAACAATACCGGTTCCTCTAGTGCGACTAGGGTGCTCCTTGGTTCCGAGTGCTTGGGTGAGCACGTCTTTCTCCCTATTAGAAGTGCGAGTCCCTTGCCGCACCTCCTTAGTTACCTGGGAGTTCCTCTAAATGAGTTCGCTCATTGGTTCATTTGTGGAGCTAAAGCTCCTGTCCTTGGCGTGTCGTACATTCCTCCCCATATAGTGTAATACCGATCTGGGCTCCCAATCGGCTATGTCAACCTGAACACCTTCCTCAGCAAGGCGATCCATCTTTTGAAGTTTTGGTTCAAATTCTAGCATCTTTTTGGTGTAGCCACGAGAGCCGAGATGATGAGGATTCATCGCTTTCTACGAGTTCTACTTATTCTTCCTGCTCAGTGCTAAGTACTCCTCGGATAACCTGTATTCCTTGAAATCCTGCCAGAAGTCCTTCTGCTTGCTAAACTGTCCACCATTGAAATCTGGCTCTTTATTTTGGAGGACAAAATTCTTGTACAATGTCCTCTTGAAATTTTGGAAGCATATCCCCATGATTTCTTTTGCTTTTTTCTTGACTAACTCCCTGTCATACTCGGTTGGGAAAGTGAAATACTCTAGGATCTTGACATCCCATATGTAATCCTTCTCACTTTCGGGAACCCTCCATGGGTCATCATCTTTCCCAATCCACTTCCTGTACCTAATCAGGATGAAGTCCCTAACAAGTAACCCAAGGATAGTCTTGTATTTGGTTAAAGCTATAGGCGGTGAGAGTGGATCCCCGAATTCATCAAACTCAGTAATGTGCCAGTGTGTATTCCTACCAACAAGAATCTTTGACATGCCTCGCTTGGATCTGGCCTTCCTGCTACCCGAACCCTCTGGCTCCTCGGCCGGCGGAGGCTCCTGCTAGAGACACCAAGTAAGCTATGACCCTCTCAATTGATTAGCGTGTGTGGCTACATAGTCACATGATACCAAAGTTACCTGGCCATCTTGGTCATTTTGACCTAGATCGAGCAGGCTGAATGGGGTCCATGGCTGCTTGTTCTCACCGACCTGATTGACACCGTCACCGTTTGTCGGATCATGTGGCTCTCCCATCCTAGCGATATCAGTTGCTTCTTGTCGCCGATCTGTTCTTCGGCGATGGGGTAGCAGGCGACGATGAGTCATGGCTATGACACGATCATGGTTAGTTTTGGCCGCAGACAACTACTAATAGCATATGTTCATATATATATATAATATGTTTAATGCAAAGTCTAATAATAAGTCCACATACAACAAAGTCAAATAATAGCATATGTTCACCTAGAACAAATTCATTGTTTGATTGACCACATACAACAAAGTCCACCTACTGTTCTACAAAACTAAGCCTACATCAACTTCCAAATAAGAAAAGCGATGACCATAGCCATAAATAAAAGCATGACATCTTTCTAAGACCAAGGAGCATTTCTCCTAATCTTCACATCTCCGGCGGGTGGCTTCTCTTTGATCTCCAGTGTCAGTGGATGGCTATGGTTTGCATTCATTGGACTATAGTAGGCCGGTTGCCCATGGTTTGCAAGGTAGGCCAGATGACTATAGTAGGCCCTCAAAGCTTCAGTTTTTGTGTTGTATTTTTTATGCAAATTACCAGGGTAGCGATTGACTTGAGCATAGCAATCTTCCCAGATTCGATAAATCCTAGGCATGTGACCAACATGCACTATATACCATGCCATGGTTGCCTATATATTTAAGTAAATTAGGTTGTCATTCAAATATGACGTATTCTTATACAATTTAATATATTTATGAATAACACACAACCATTGCATAGACAGGAGTGTTTGGAAAACAACTATTCGCATGCCTTAGTAATAGTTGTTAGATGTAGGAAAGATATAAAGAATATTTTTTATTCGTTAAAAACCAAATGATGATTTAGAGAGCCAGTTTAAGACTTTTGGATATACTCCTAGAGGTGTCTTAGAGTCTTTAGTCTCACTATAAATCTCCCAACCATCGACGCGAGGTTCTTTCACAAGTATCAGTGCAGGTAAGCATCTTTCCAAATTAGTGATACTTTGATCTAAAACTTACATGGTTGGTAGGGGCAAATATGCATCTCATACTATCACTGCCGGTTTTAAAACCAAAACCAGTAGTGAAGAGCCCTGCCGCCATCTTTTAGTAAAAAAATATAAAAAAACACTATCGGTTTGGAGCCTGCCATCGCAGCCTTTTTGTAAAAAATATAAAAAAGTTTGGCCCGCCTGAGATTCGAGCGCGGGTCACGGGGTCGAGAGTGCGTGGCCTTAACCGTTGAGGTAGGATAGGGAGTTCGGTTAGAATGGTTTTATTTTTTTCTTTTATCCCATCGTAATGCACTACTGAATAATAAATGTAAAATCAAAAAAGTTTGGCCCGCCTGGGATTTGAGCGCGGGTCTCAGAGTAGAGTGCGCGGCCTTAACCATTGAGCTAGGATAGGGAGTTCGGTTAGTTTGCTTTTATTTATTTATTTATTAATAGAAATAATGCAGTTAGTTTATATTCTAAAATAACATAAAAATTTATGTCTTGATTATTTAATTATATGATAATTAATTAATGGTCTATAATTATCAAATAATAGTGTTTGTGAACATCATCTTAATATTTGATTACATAGTCAATAATTAAATTGTAGAGATACACACAAAATATAAATTAAATATTCAGTGTGAATTACTGATACAACGTCTGCATAATGATTACATAGTTAACAATAATCTAACTATCTTTAGGTGCATCAACAATGAGGGCCTCATTGTGATCAATTCATACGTAAGCAGGTTCGTCACCCTCTTGAAGGATAGGTAGGGGTACGTTCGCCCCGAATGGATGCATTTCCTGATAGCCCATGTAGTCTTCTTCGCCCGTCACTCCATTGACACCGACAATCTTCCTTTTTCCTTATCGGACTACTTTTAGCCTTCCTTTTGTCTTGTTGTCCCTTGCATAGAAGACTTGCATAACATCTCTTGCAAGGACGAATGGGTCGTCTCTATATGTGGTCTTAGTGAGATCAACAGTAGTGAACCCTTCCCTATCAGTGTTGATTTCCTCGAGCTAGACCCACTAGCAGCAAAAAAGAGTTGCCTTCAACGAACCATAGGCTAGCTCCCATATCTCCTCTATGAAACCATAGTATGTCACCTGTATGTTGCCGTTTTCGTCGTGAGCATCAAAATGAACACCACAATTTTGGTATGTGCTCTTTCCATCTTGCTTTTTTGTGTAAAATGCGAATCCATTGATCTCATACCCTTGGTACTTAAGATATGTACTCGAAGGCCCTTTGGCTAAGGCATCCAGTTGATTACCCAACTTTATTCCAAGCAAGCAACCTCGCAACCAGCTGACAAATTCCTCCTTATATTTTTTTATCCAGCCAAGCCTATGACCTGCTCTGTTATAGAGTTTGCAGTGATGTCTTGTGCTCGTCAATGTATGGTATCACACCCTCGGCTTGCTGGAGAATAGTGAACTGTGCCTGTCTAAAATAAACAGGGCCGTCTACTATAACAGATTTCTCCCCGATTGTTCCTTTGCCACATAGTCTTCCCTCATGATGAGATTCTGAAACTCCGACCCTTTTGATATCCAGATAATATGTGCAGAACTCAATGGCCTCCTCCGTTGACCATCCTTCAACCATGCCCCCTTTTGGCCTGAATCTGTTCCTAACATACCTCCTGAAAACTTTCATCAATCTTTCAAAAGGGAACATCTGATTCAGGTACATTGGGCCAAGGGCTCTAATTTGGTCAACAAGATGAATGAGCAGATGCAATGAGATATCAAAGTAAGTCGGCAGGAAATGCATCTCAAGCCTAACGAGAGTTTCGGCTATGTCCCGCTGCAGCTGCTCTAGCGTAGACACATCAATGACCTTTTTGAGATCGCGTTGAAGAACGAGCAAAGCTTTATGATTGGGTCATGGACCATTGGGGAGAGGATACCACGTAGGGCAATAGGGAGTAGCTGAGTCATAATGACATGACAGTCATGGGCCTTCATAGGGCCATAGTTGAACTTGAGTTCTCTCATGTTCACTAGCCTCTTCAGGTTTGCACAGTAGCCCATCGAGACTTTGAGTTCATTGAAGAAAGAAATAAGCGCATGCTTTTTTTCCTTCTTCAATGTCCGTGACGCAACCGGAAGTTCGAACTGGCCATTCTCTAGCTCCACGGGATGCAGCTCCTTCCTGATTCCCAAGTGTTGCATGTCAAGGCGTGTGGCTAGTGAATCCTTCGATGTCCCCCCGGTGTCCATCATGGTGTTAAGAGTGCTAGCGCACACGTTTTTAGTGATGTGCATGGGATCAATACAGTGGCGTACACTCAGAAATGGCTAGTAAGGTAGTTTCCAGAAAACTGATTTTTTCTTCCAAATGCTCCCATCAGGCACTGCTACTGCATTGTCCCCCTTCCCAAGGACAACCTCTAGTTTGTTGAGTTCTCGAAGTATCACAGGCCCATCTCGATATTTTGGAGCTAAGTATTTCTCAATAGTATCGTTGAAATATTTTTTGTTCCTGCGGTAAGGGTGATCCTTAGGTAGGAACCTATGGTGTCCCATATTAACTATCTTTGAGTTATTTGGCAGATCTATCACATCAGTGTTGTCCAAGCACTCGACACATCTAGTATAGCCTTTTGTCTTCTCTTCGGACAACGAACCTCGACCTGGCAGGTCGGTGATTGTAGCGATAAGTACTCCCTTGATCGTGACATGTTCCTTTTTGTACTCGTCCCAAATATCCGGCACACCCTTTTCAAACATCTCCACTAGTTTATCGATCACTGGATCCAGAAACACATCGATGTCATTCCCAGGTTGTCTTGGCCCTTGGATCAGTAGTGGCATCTGGATGTATGACCGCTTCATATAGACCTAAGGTGGAAGGTTGTATATACAGAGCGTCACTGGCCAGGTGCTATGATTGCTTCTAACCTGGTCGAAAGGATTCATCCCATCTGTGCTCAAAGCAAACCAAAGGTGCCTTACCTCTCCACCGATGTCCTTATAGAACATAGTATTGACAGTCCTCCAGTCATGCCCATCGGCGGAGTGCCTCATCAATGTATCTTTCTTACGCTCTTCGCCATGCCAGCGCAACAGCTTGGCTGACTTTGCACATGCAAATAGCCTATGCACCCGGGGAGCTATAGGGAAATACCAAATGACCTTTATGGGACCTCCTCTGGTCTTGGTACCCTCATCTGACGGCCCTTCCTTGTACCGTGGAGCTCCACACTTGGGGCACTTGTCCAAGTCTTTGTATTTTTTTCCACGGTACAATATACAATCATTGGAACATGCATGGATTTTATCAACCTTGAGGCCGATGGGGCAGATCATTTGCTTGGCCAAGTATGTCTTTTTTGGTAATTCGTTTTTTTCTGGGAGCATTTTCCTTATTATACCTAACAACTGATCGAAGCCTTTATTGCTCAATCTGTTTATCGATTTGAACTCTAACAACATGATGTCGGCTTCCAGTTTGCTCATTGGACAATCCCTATACAATGGTGTTTTGCCATCTTGTCTCATTTTCTCTAGTTTTATCAGCTGTCTTTCACTAAGACATCCGATCTCTACATTACGTAGCAGCTGAGAAATGCCATCATTATCCTCGGTGTCGTCAGCTAGCGTGTTCCTAAACACATTATTAACTGTGGGCATAGGTTCTGTGTTGACACCGGGTTTCTCATCACCATCGTGGATGGCTACGTCAGGCATGTCCACATCATCATCGTTTTCCTACAGAACATTCACACCAACCTCGCCATGCATAGTCCATATCGTATAGTTTGGCATGAATCCCTTGGTAATCAAGTGCAATCGTATAGACTCAATTTGATGAAAGTTCATTTGATTCTTGCAATCATTGCATGGGCAGAAGACAGGGTTTCTATTCCCAGCATGGGCTTTGGCATCGGTGATAAACTGGCTGACGCCATGCATGAACCGCTTGTCCGTTCGGGACAGATACATCCACTCTCGATCCATCTCTGCAAAAAAAAATACTGAGATAGTAATTACAAAGAATTAATAAGAAATCGAGCTTTATAAACAACAATTGTAGCTCAAAAGTATCATTTTTGGAAAATATTATTGTACACTAATTATTGGAAAATTAAAATTGGTAGCCCCGGCCCTGTAAATTGAAAATCGTAGTAAAAAATAATTATTGCACAATATTGAAGAACAACTATTCTACTCTACTTCTAAGAACTAATTATAGCATCACATACTAACAATGATGATCTTAACCACCATGGAATAATTAACCACAAATTTAAATGTGTTCATAGACACCAACCATTTGAATGATAGATTCACCACATTTTGAGCCTTGCACAAATGTCCAATTGGAAAAGTGCTCTCTAGAATGGAGAAAGAACTAGAAGAGAATCAAGCAATGTAGCCATTAAAACGAAGCTAATTAAGCAACTAAATCAAAGGAGTGGATGTTTGTTACTAACCTTAAAGCAAAAAGATCAAGCCATTCTTCAAAATCCAAGCGCTAGCTTCATGGTGAAGAGCAGCCGCAACAATGGAGGGAAGGGCCCAAACGCGCGCCTCTGTTCTCGGGATGGAAGAGAGGAGGAAGAGGATGGCTACAGCCTTTTTGTGTTGTAGGCTTATCACCGTCGGTTCTTGGCTAGAACCGACAGTGATAGAGCCCAATCACTGTCGGTTTGTGGCTTGAACCGGCAGTGATGAGAGGCCGCCAAAACACTGCCGGTTCAAGCCACAAACCGGCAATGATGTGGTCCTTCATTGCCGGTTTTAGCCCAGCCCCAATCATTTTTTCATTTTCAAGCTCATAACCGGCAGTGAAGGTACATCACTGCCGGTTCTCACAAATCCGGCAGTGATGGTGCCGGCAGTGATGTCCAAATCTGGCATAGTGATGGGATCATTCGCACACCTCTATCTGGTGCGCCAACTGTCGAGTAAATGTCGTTGGCAGTCCACCGAGGAGGATACTCACGATGGTAGATTGATCAAAGAGGTGCATGTGAACAGGAACTAGATGGTGATAGAGACTCAAGATTAGACAGGTTCAGGTCGTGAACTCGACGTAATATCCTAGTCCTGTGTTATGTCGGTTTGTATTGGCTATCGTATAGGAGTGAATGTCTTTCGAGGAGGTCCCCTACCCGCCTTATATAGCCTGGTGGTAGGGTTACATGCCGATCAGGTCTAAGTCTAATCGGGTAACACATAATCTTTACATGAAATTTTACATTCAGCATATCCTTACGGATCCTATGCTATCTTCAGGATGTCGCCGAGATGTCTTGTGGCATGCGCCGAGCAGTGCCGTGCGCCGCAAGTCTTCATCTTGTGGGCCTATGTCCATCGCCGTGGGTACCTGGTCAGACACCCCCACCCACAAACACACACACAAACACACACACACACACACACACAAGGTCATGCAGCTTGTAGTGTTCTTTTAGTTTCAGTTTAATGAGTTATGAGAATAAATCTCATAATGAGTTTTGAGATTTAGTGTTTCAGTTCCCCTTTTAAATGATATTTCATGGTGCCTTGTTTCCATTTTGCAATCAATTTATTGTCATTAGACCTAGTCATTTACAATACACCTTTTCCCTCTCTCTTTTTTCATTTTTTGAACCAGACAAAAGAAAATAAAACTTGCAGTGGCTTCATCTCTTCACCGATTATTGTCCATGCATGGTCCCTGTGTGACGATGGAGAAGAAGCAAAAATATCAATTGCCTAAGAGGTTGTAATGTGCTAGTTATATGAACCATCTGAAAATTTCTCAAGAGGGTGTTTTATTCTCGTGTTAATTGATTCCATGTATATGTACCACGTTGGTACAGTAGTACACCACCGATCGATTGACCTCAAGAAGGCAGGTCCACATACGGAACGTGCCATGCGTCGACGCTCTCGTGTGTGACATTCGATGTCGCATTCTCGCATTGTCTCAGCCTAGCTATCACATCATGCTTGCATATGATGGCTTGGCCGTTGGCTCCGAAAAGAGATACGATGATACACTTGTGTGTCACAATGTCTACTCTCGTGCCAACAATAGCTGCGTCTTGTACACTTGCAATATACAGTAATTTGGAAGCAAGTACGTAGAAATAACGCACGCCTAACTTTACGTTACGTGTGCTAGCTAGCTAAAGCTTAATGGTACATGCCGACTACGTACTTCAGAATCTTCGAAGTCTAATTATACGGTGTTGCTAATTAATGAATAGTTGTGTCTATTTTTATTCTAAAATTTAGGTGCCATTTCCGGACAGTCGAATTGTGATTTTACGGTTATCAATCTTTTTGCTCCTCCGGTCTGCTCGAAAAAAATGCTTTTGGTAGCAATGATAATTAGGTCTGCAGAGTGCATACCAACAATCATCATTTTTGTTGGTGTTTCTTTTAATTTGTATTGATGCCAGCAGGCCCCATGATAGTGCAAGCTTTTTGAATTGAACTATGAATTAATTTTAAATCGGCTTTAGTGGTTTTAAATATCTTTTTTTTAGATAGAACAGTCCATTTCTCAAACCCAAGAACCTATTAACGTTTTCATTATATGTTTCCAGATACACTTGTGAAACTTTAATAACTAACAACATTTATATTATTTACTTTTTTCTGAATTACACAAGTACAGACGCAGACTCTCAACACGCATGCACACTCACCCTTTTGAACACACGTACGCAAACCCTTCCACTATGAGCACCTCCGAAAGACTGTGCCGGCACATCTCGAGATTGACGAAGTTACCACAGACGCCTTTAAACACAAAAATCTCACATGTAGGTTTTCATGAAACAGTACCTACACAATTTGATGAATTTATTTGATTTTCATATATATTTAGTAAATACATAGTGATGCCAGTGTCATATATATTTAAAATTCCAAGTGCTTTGACCTGAGATATATGACTATGCATGCGGTTCAGTGCTTCTTCAAACACATGAGAACGCCACACGGAACTTGTCCAAATATTCCACCAGAGTGGCCTAACTTTGACTCCGATTCCTTAACAGAGCGCCTCGCCATTTGCATGCACAATGACTGCAACGGCACTATAAATAGGGTGCTCGTGCCAGTTAGAGATAAGCCACCAAAAGCTACTCGACTGCTTGTGTGGGTTAGGGCATGGCTTCCTGCTTCAGGGCCTTGCATTGCTTGCTTGCCTTGTCCTTCCTTTCCTCGACGGCATATGGTGGGCAGCTCACGCCGACGTTCTACGCACTGAGCTGCCCGACGCTTGAGCTCATCGTGCGCACCACCATGATGAAGGCCATCAACGCCGACCGTCGGATGGGCGCTTCCCTCCTCAGGCTCTTCTTCCATGACTGCTTCGTCCAGGCCGGCCTTTTAACTTTAATAATCAAACACATAGCACGAACAATACACATGCTCCTAGCTAGTAGGCGTTAGTAGTAACATAGAGACACATTTGCTCACACGCAGGGTTGCGATGGCTCAATTCTGCTGGATGACACGGGGACCTTCGTCGGCGAGAAGACCGCTGGCCCCAACGCCAACTCCATCCGCGGCTACGACGTGATCGACCAGATCAAGGCCAACGTCGAGGCCGTCTGCCCCGGCGTGGTCTCTTGCGCCGACATCGTCGCCCTCGCTGCCCGGGACGGCACCGTCCTGGTATATTCATATTACACACCTACCACACGTAGTGTGTGGCAAAATTGCTTAATTGTGCATGGATATTGCACTTGCATTTCGGTTGTTGTTGGGCATGCAGCTCGGCGGACCAACCTGGGCGGTGCCGCTGGGTCGGCGCGACTCGACAACGGCGAGCCTGAGCCAGGCGAACAGCGACATTCCGGCGCCGACGTCGAACCTGAGCTCGCTTATCACAAAGTTCGGCAACAAGGGCCTGACCGCGGACGAAATGACGGCGCTGTCCGGCGCGCACACCATCGGCTTCGCGCATTGCGAGGACTTCCGCGGCCACATCTACAACGACACCGACATCGACCCGGCGTTCGCCACGCTGCGGCAGGGCAACTGCCCGGCCGCGTCGGGCTCCGGCGACACCAACCTGGAGCCGCTCGACCTGAAGACGCCGTACGTCTTCGACAAGGACTACTACCCCAACCTGCTGGGCAAGCGTGGTCTGCTGCACTCGGACCAGGAGCTCTTCAACGGCGGCTCGCAGGACGCGCTGGTGCAGCAGTACAGCACCATCCCGGCGCTCTTCTTCTCGGACTTCGCCGCTGCCATGATAAAGATGGGGAACATCAGCCCGCTCACCGGAAGCGCCGGCCAGATCAGGGCCAACTGCAGGGTGGTCAACAAATAGCCGCTGACATGATGTTGTTTCAATGATGCGTATAATAATATAATGTATCTGTGAATGTAAGACACAACACCCCCTTCATCTGTGTTTGATTATGTAAGATAGTACAAGTACAATGATGGTGTGTACGTAGCTTGGTTGGCTACAAAATGTACAGCCATGCATGTATGGCAGAATAAGAATTTGGTGGGAGGTTCAGATTTGTATTGCTTGGGCTTAGAACCCAGAAGGCCATAAGCCCAGGCATCTTTAGGCCTGCCAATGGAATGGGTTAAAACCTAGGGAAAATTCCCTATTTGACACCGAGAAAATGACTCGTTCCTTTCTTAGCCCTGAAATTTTCTTCGTTCTTTATTTGACACTCACTTCAACTTTCATCCCTAATATGACACCGCAGTCCATTCCGTTAGCTAATGACGTTAAGTGCCTGTTGAAAAGACCCTTTTGCCCCTCCTCATCACTGCTGCCGTTCAGGAACGCGCATGACTAGGCGTTCAGGAGCGCTTGCACGCTGGGCGCATGCCGACTGGGCATTTTTACTTTTTTTTCATGCACGCTGGGCGCATGCATGACTGCCGTTCAGCTTCCTTATTTTTTTCATCATTTTTGTACAGCATATTTTTCAGCCTGCCGTTTATCATCATTTTGTCACTCGGTAAACATTCTTGCACTCAGCAAACATCCAGTTTCAGGTAGTGGTGAACTGTATGCTGTAGGTTTGTTAAAAAAAATGCCTGTGTATCTGTTGAAAAAATGCTGTAGACATGTTATAAAAAATATTGTACAAATATTGAAAAAAATGATGATAAACGGCAGGCTGAAAAATATGCTGTACAAAAATGATGAAAAAAATAAGGAAGCTGAACGGCAGTCATGCATGCGCCTAGCGTGCATGAAAAAAAAGGAAAAATGCCCAGTCGGCATGCGCCCAGTCATGCGCGCTCCTGAATGGCAGCAGTGATGAGGAGGGGCAAAAGGGTCTTTTCAACATGCACTTAACATCATTAGCTAACGGAATGGACTGCGGTGTCATATTATGGATGAAAGTTGAAGTGAGTGTCAAATAAGGAACGAAGAAAATTTCTGGGCTAAGAAAGGAACGAGTCATTTTCCCGGTGTCAAATAGGGAATTTTCTCTAAAACCTACCCTTTATCCAACCCAGCCTCAACCCATCTTACTTCATAATTTTATTTATTTCAACCTAACTTAATCCAACCCATCAATTAACAGAACACATGGGTTTGCTACAAGAACACTTAGCTTTCAACAGGGCACGTTGGATAATCACTATACAAGCAAAGGGCTTGAATTATGATGGCGTTTGGATAGATGGAATGTAACGTAATTTGTTTACCTGGGGGGAATGGATAACGATTCAGACATTTGGTTCAATTGTGTCCGTTATGCAATAACGTGTAATCAGATACCGCCCTATTCATCCGTGGTACCGCTCGTCTCCTGGGGGGAATGGATAATCACTATTGCGCTGCCGCTCTGTATTACCATTACGACGCCAAACCAAACAAAGTCCGCGATCAACGATCCCACCGACTAACACCCCACGTGAGCTAATTTTGTTTCTGGTTACGTTACGTGAGGATGAGCCTGTTGGAAAATGGTATTTTCAACAGGTAGAGGAAGGGGGACCTCCACCCAGTCGGTGCCCCAGGTGGAGGCTCGGTGGATACACAGTGAAAGGTGGGTCCCAGCACAACTAGGGTTTCATAAATGAGTTCACCAACTTCCTTGCCACAGGGTTTGAGTCCCCCTTTTATAGGGCACTGTCAGGTATGGCTACTTTTTATAATTCTACCCCATGTCGGTTATGGTACATTCTCAGAATATTCTTATGCCGCCAGGGGCAGTTTGGGTGTCTTCTTCTTCAACCACCTTTGCTCGTTGGGCCTCCGTCGATGGCGCGCCATCGGCCCACGGTCCAACGGTGCTACCGAGCGGGAGCTCTCACTGGTCTCGGGACCTCCACCTAGGACTCCTTCGTCGGGGCCTCCGCTCATCGTCACCCGGACCGTGGTCTTCGCCTACGCCGATGGAGCCTTCGCCATGGCCTCCCGGCCTTCGCCTATAGTAGCCACTCGATCGGTGGCCTCCATCTCTTTTCCCTGTATTTTGTCCATGAAAATTGGGAAAACCGTTAGCCCTTACCATTGCCGTGAACCTCAGCCTCTACGGCTTGTAACCGTGCCCCAACAGTTCCCCCCTTGAGGGCATGGTCCGATGTTGGTGTGCCTTGTCCTCAAAATCTAATCCTTAGGTTCTGAGGCGCGGAGGCCCTTGCGCGTGTGGAGGCTTCTCCCTCTTCCCCCCTAGGCCGCTCGAATCTAACCATTGGATTTGTGACATGGTAGTTCCTGATTGGACGTGGTGACTTCGGAACCGATGCGCTCGCGAACGGACTTGACCATTGGTGCCTGGAAGGCGAAGTGTCTGCTCGACACCTATATAAGGGGGGGGGGGGGTTGGAGGTGGTCCCCTATGTGCTAACTTAGCCATCGTTTTCGTTGCTTTTCACTTTCAGAGCTCTCTTTTTGCCTTCTTAGCCTCCGCTCAGCGTCGTACTATCTTCGCTCTTCTCCTGTTTTGCTATTTGCTTTTTAGTGGTGGCTCCTACTGTTAGTGCTCCTCGCCGGGCTACCATCTTTGGTCCTTACTCCTAGCTTGTTGGCGTTAGGGCCAGCGGGTGGTCTGCGTGCTTTGAGGAGTGCATGATTGCTAGCGTGGAGGCTTAGGAGCTTGAGGAGGATCTTGCTGGGGTTGAGGCTTCCGTTGATGATTTGATTGGAGCTAAGGAAGCAGAGGCCATGGCCGGAAAGACATAGGACTTTGGGCCTTCCCTGATGACCAAGAAGATGGTCCTTCAACTTGAGAAGGATGAGTGCATCCCCCAAGGCCGGGCTAAGCTTCCGTAGGGCGAGATGGTATCTGAGCTGGTAAGGACTATTCTGTCATTTTCAAGGACTTCTTTGCCTGTGGCCTTCGTCTTTCCTCCATTAAGTTCCTACGTCAAGTGTGAAAGCTCTAGTTTGGTTTTGGTGAATTGATGAAACCCTAAGTGCTAACCTAGTTTATCAAGTGATCATGAGATAGGTAGCACACTTCAAGTGGATAAGCAAATAAAGATCATAACATGGCAATGGTGATGACATGGCGATGATCAAGGGCTTAAACTTGAAAAGAAGAAAGAGAAAAATAAAAAGCTCAAGGCAAAGGTATAATTTGTGGGAGCTATTTTGTTTTGGTGATCAAGACACTTAGAGAGTGTGATCACATTTAGGTTTGATAGCCATACTATTAAGAGGGGTGAAACTCGTGTCGAAATACGGTTATCAAAGTGCCACTAGATGCTCTAACTCATTGCATATGCATTTAGGATCTAGTGGAGTGCTAACACCCTTGAAAATATTTGTGAAAATATGCTAACACATGTGCACAAGGTGATATACTTGGTGGTTGACACATTAGAGCAAGGGTGGAGAAATTAGAAGTGAAAACAGAGCTGATGCCAGCATCGGTCAAGTGACCGGACGCTGGATCCAAAAGCACCGGACGCTAACTGGCTGCGTCCAGTCTCGTTGACTGGCGGTACAGAGGCTAGGGTTAACCACCGGACGCTGGGCTATATCCGATCGAGGAAAACTAGGTTTCGACCCTTACTGTACTCGACCGAACGCTGAGGCTCCAGCGTCCGGTCAGTTTCACCAGAGTGTCCGGTCAACTTTATAGCCGTTGAAAACTGACGAACATCGTTTAAAGCTGGTGACACGTGGCATCCATCAGTGGACCGAACGCTGAGGCCAGGGTCTGGTCAGTTGGATCGGAGCATCTGGTCAGAGCGCAGTGTGCAAAGTGAAGGGGTACAACGGCTCTATTTCGTGGGGGCTTCTATTTAAGCCCCATGGCCGGCTGTGGCTCACATCTTTGGCCATTTTCATTGACATAGCAACCTTGTGAGCCTAGCCAAAGTCCTCCCACTCATCTCCATCATTGATTCGTCATCATAGTGAGATTGGGAGTGAATCCAAGTGCATTGCTTGAGTGATTGCATCTAGAGGCACTTGGTGTTCGTGTTTCGCTGCGGATTTCGCTTGTTACTCTTGGTGGTTGGCGCCACCTAGATGGCTTGGAGCAGCAAGGATCGTCGAGCGGAGGTGGTGATTGTCTCCGGCTCCGATCATGGTGATTATGAGGGGTTCTTGACCTTTCCCCGATGGAGCGCCAAAAGGTACTCTAGTGAATTGCTTGTGGCTTATGTGATCCTCATCTTGTGTTGGTTGTGCGGCACCCTATTAAGGGTTTGGCGTGTGAAGCCAATTAGCGTGTGAACCTCCAAGTGAGTGAATCGCCACAACGAGGAGTAGCTTGCCGGCAAGCAAGTGAACCTCGGTAAAAATCATTGTGTCCATCCTTTGATTCCGAGGTGATTGGTCTCCATTATTATTCATCCTTGTGATTGATTGGTTCACTCCTCTACACGGTGGTATAACTATCTTGATCACTCTTTACATTATCGCAAACTAGTTGACAAGCTCTTTAGTGTAACTAGTTGTGAGAGCTTGCTTGCTTGCTTGGTGCGGCTCTTTAGTTAGTCTTTGAGAGCACACTAACATAGAGTAGTGTCATACCTCTTGTGTGAATTGACACTATCTAAACTAGAATTGTGGTAGGTGGCTTGCATTTTGAGTAGGCTAGCGCAACACTTGCTTCGCCTCATAATTGTCTAACCTTTTGTTAAGTGTTGTTGTAGAAATTTTTATTAGGCTATTCACCCCCCTCTAGCAATTAGGACCTTTCAAGTGGTATCAGAGCCGAGGTCACTGTTATTTGAGGCTTAACAACCTTCGGTGTTAAAATGGCTCAAATCAACAACACCAAGAAGCCACCCCAATTTGATGGCACAAATTATCCTTATTGGAAGTCAAAGATGACAACACACATTAAGTCAATCAATAGAAAGGTGTGAAAGGTGGTAGAAACCAAAATTGAGATTGGTGATCCGAAGAATCCCACTGCTGCCGAAGAAGTGCTTCTCCAAAACAATGACATTGCTCTAAGTGCCATTCATGATGCAATTGATGAAAGAACATTTGAGCAAATCAAGAATATTGAGATGGCACAAGAAGCTTGGAAGAAGTTGGAAGAATCATTTGAGGGCACTCAAGCCATGAAGAGTGCAAAGGCATATATTCTCAAAGAGAAGTTTGCAAGCTTCAAGATGAAGGACGATAAGAGTGTGCCAGAGATGTTTCATAGGCTTCAAGTGCTTATCAATGATCTCAAAGCACTTGGAGAAGAGGTGAAGGACAAGGACTTCTCTCACAAGTTCTTGAGATGCTTGCCTTCAAGATTTGGTACATTGGTCACCATTCTAGTATGAAGCGGTTTGGACACCATGACACCAAACTAAGTATTGGGAGATACAATGACCGATGACACCTATAGAGATGATGATAAGGAAGAAAAAAGGTGTCACACCCAATTTTAAGGATAAAATTGAATGCAAAATACTCATGTGTGCCCAGGAATCAGTCACACACATAAGTCAACAAATCATAAAAAGTATCATCACGGTGTCTCTTACATCACAAATAATAACATTAAGTAGTCTTACACAACATAGCGGAATAGTAAAGGATAACACTCTCGTGGAACATCATCACAGGAAAGGTCAACTGGTTGACCACAAGCCTAAAAATCCTCGGGGAAATCCTCATACCCGTTGTCATCTGTTACCCACCCAGGATTTTCATCCAAATAAAGAAAATAACAAGTGTAAGTACATCCCATACTTAACAAGCTAACATGGGGTTATGAAGCTCAAAAGGTTGACATAGGTTTACTGCAGTTAGCATTTTTAGTAAGTCAAACTTTTATTCTCAGGTGTTATCAAATTATGCTTAAGCTCCCATTTAATCCCATAAGAACATATATCAGTGTGAAGTGTATCATAGATCATCATAGAACATCTTAATAGATCATCATCAAGTATTCAATTATTCTGTGAGTTTTTTGGGCCGCTCGTGACCGTGAGCACGGCTGTTATAATAGTTTGTTACCCTCTGTAGAGGTGGTGCACATTCACTGTGAGTCGTGATCCCCATATGCCCGGGTTAATTACTCCCATGTCACTACCAAGGTGAGCGGGCAGGGTACACTATGAAGTCATTTCATAGGTTTCCCTAACAAGTTAGGGCTGCTAGGTTTCCTTGGCAGGCAGATGTAGGAACCCCCCTTTCCTATGGCACATATCCATCGCGGCTATACTCATAGGAACAGAGGCAGCCCTATACCCAACGTGGCAAGCCCCATTTGCGCCAAAAAGGTAACCTCTAACTAGCTAGGAAAGATCCTATTACTGAGCTAAAGTCAGAGCCATATGACTCTCGGTTGCACTGTCAGTCCCAGCTTTTGCCGACAGATAAGTCCTTATGGAGGGCCGGGAGCAACATGAACAAAGGTCATTTGCACTTTTGCCCTATGGAACAGTTGTTATAAATCATGTTACTCACTTTGTTCCATAGTATCATTCATCAACATGTATATCAAGTTCAGTTAGAGCACTAGCAATCTATCCATATGCATTTAACCCATAGGAGACAAGGCACAGGATAAACAATCACTAGGTTGTCCTTATGGTTATCAAAATTAGACACATGCAATTGAGTAATTGATTAAAGTGAAATAGGACATCAAGGAAGGCCCATGCTATACTTGCCTTGGTTCACAAACCCGTGCTGGTCCTTCTGGTCGTCGAAGAGTTCTTGGTCTCCAACGCTTTCCTCACCGTCTGAACGTGACTAACATGGCAACATACAACATTCCAAAACCATTCATGCAAAGCAAACATTCCTATCATTAGAGCAGTCCACCAACAGTATTGAAAACAAGATAAAATGTTTGTAAAAATAACCTACATCTTGCTACGATCACGTCAACATGAAGTTCACGAAAAAGAGAGCTAAAATGCGAAAGTTATGATTTAAACGGTTTTCCTATAGCCATATATTTAATTAAATCTAATCATGAAATTAAAAAGTTCCAAACCTGACTAACAGTATTTCCAACATGTAGCTTATGAAATTACGAAGCTAACGCGATTTGAATGGATCAATTCGAAGCTAAAACGACAATTTTATAAGCGAAACAGTTCAAATGGCATTTCTGTAAATACTGAAAACATATTTTTGACTTAAACCGTGAAGTTTACGCTTTCCAAATGAGATTGCGCATTTGGGGAACTACGCCTTGGATTGTGGGTTAGGACTTAGAAAAGTCTAGGGTCTCTTTTGCAAAACAGCCACGCGAAGGGGTATCGGCTGATTTCGGCCGTCGGATCATGGATGGAGGGCTCGGATTAGACCTGGGGAGGGAGAGAGGAGAAATCCAGCCGGCCATAGTGACGCCGGCGGTGAGGCGCCATTGCCGGTGGCGTGGAGGTCTCAGTCGCACGCGGTTAGGGGCTAGGGTTTACCAAACGGAAATCCGAGCGCACCGAGGGACGCGGGGGAGGAAGGGGGTCTCGGCCATGCCGTTATGGCGGCCAAGAACAGCGGCTAGCGCGGTGGCCACCATGGCCGGCGGTGACGGCCTGCGGAGCTCGCGGCCAGAGCTCAAGAAACCAAGAAAAAAGAAAATAGAGGTACCGGGAGATAGAGGGAGGTAGGGGGTTCTCACCGCGGGGAAGAAGGAGGACGGCGAAGCACGGCGGCGACGGTCCGTGCAAGGGAGAAGACGGTGAATCTAGGCGACCTTCGGCTGCGGCGGTTGTGGCTTCCTCGGTGCTTGGCGAGCACGAATACGAGAGCAGGGAGCAGCAGGGTGCGCGGGGAAAGGCTTGGCTGCTATTTGAAGCGGCCGGGGCGCGAGGGGGGCGCTCCCACGACGTCGTTCGTGGGCGGCAGTTGTGGCCAGGCTAGGCTCAAGCAGTTCCGAGCCGCGCGGGGAAGAAGGCGGCGCCGACAAGCGGGGCCCAGGCGTCAGTGGCAGGGCATGGGGGAGCGTGGGCGACGGTTGCCTGGCGCGGCTGATGGGTCGAGCAGCCGAGGCGCGCGGCTGGGCCGGTGGTTGGTGGGGTGCTAGGCCACGGGGCGGGGAAAGGGGAGAGCTGGGCTGCGGCGCCAGGCCAAGCGGAGAAAGGGGAGAGGGGGGAAGCGGGCCAATTTCAAGAAAGGAGAGGAAAAATGATTCTTTCCTTTTCTATTTCTTCTATTTTCCAAAACCCTTTTTAAATTCAACTTTCAATTCCTTTTGAAATCTTTAACAAATTCCAAGCATTCACAAAATGATATGCAGCAGCATGTATGCATCAAAAAGTTTCTAAACTTATTTTTAAATTTTAATTCCACAAAATTTATTATTTCCCTGTCTTTTCATGCACACACATTTGCTTAAATAAATCATATTTACTAATTTTAAAAGAATGTAAATTTTAGGATGTTACAATTCTACCCCCCTTAAGATGAATCTCATCCTCGAGATTCGGGTGATTGCTTACTCAAACAGTTAGGGGTAAGTCTTTCTCAGATCCTCTTCTCTTTCCCAAGTAGCCTCATCCTCTGTATAACGATTCCACTGCACCTTCACATCTTTATTGTTTGGCTTCTCGTAACTCTTTCGGCAGTTTCCAAGATCTTTATCGGATACTCTTCATAAGTAAGATCTTCCTTAACAGCAAGTTCTTCCAAAGGAATTTGTTCTTCTAGTACCCTCAGACACTTTTTCAACTGGGAAACATGGAACATGTCATGCACACCGGACAAGCTCTCAGGCAGTTCCAACTGATAAGCTACTTCTCCACGTCTCTCTAGGATCTTAAAAGGTCCTATATATCTTGGTGCTAACTTTCCCTTCATATTAAATCTTCTCACACTTCTCATTGGTGACACTTTCAAGTACACATAATCACCAATCTCGAAAATCAGCTCTCTTCTGCAGGTATCAGCGTAACTCTTCTGTCGGGACTGAGCTACTCTCAAATTGTCTCTAATCATTCTCACTTGTTCTTCCGCGTCTCTAAGGACATCAGGACCAAACACTTGAGTTTCTCCAGTCTGATTCCAGAACAAAGGCGTTCTACACTTACGTCCATACAACGCCTCGAAAGGTGCCATCTTGAGACTCTTCTAATAACTGTTGTTGTACGAGAACTCTGCGTAAGGCAGGCTCTTATCCCAACTATCACCATACTGAAGTGCACATGCCCTCAACATATCTTCTAAAATCTGGTTGATCCTTTTAGTCTGTCCATCAGTTTGCGGGTGGTAAGCAGAACTGAAATTCAACTATGTCCCCAAAGACCTATGCACTTTATGCCAGAATTGCGATGTAAATTGGGTGCCTCTATCCGACGCAATTTTCTTGGGAACACCATGTAAGCACACTATTCTTTCTATGTACAACTCTGCTAATCTTGCACCATTATGGTAGTCTTGACTGGTAAAAAGTGAGCAACCTTGGTGAGTCGATCCACTATTACCCATATTGAATCATAACCTCTTTGAGTGCGGGGCAGTCCTACAATAAAATCCATACCAACTTCTTCCTATTTCCATTCAGGGATCTTCATTGGTTGTAGTAACCCTGCAGGTCTTTGATGCTTAGCTTTCACTCTTTGACAAGTGTCACACAAAGCCACATATTCTGCCACATCTTTCTTCAAACCAGACCATCAATACTTCTCCTTGAGATCCAAGTACATCTTGGTACTTCCAGGATGTATAGAATAAGCAGACTCATAGGCCTCTTGCAGAATTGCATCTCGGATAGCTTTCACTTCCGGTACACATATCCTTTTCCTGAACCAAAGAGTACCATTCTCATCCATTCTGAATCTGGGTGCCTTTCCAAGCACTACATTCTCTGCTATCTCTTTAAATTTTTCATCCTCCAATTGACCTTTGCGTATCTCTTTTTCTAAAGTAGGCTCTATCACCAATTCCATTGCATTAGTGACCAGACTCAAGTTGAGATACTCCATTTCAGCACACAACTCTACTGACATAGATGTTATCTGAAGTCCATTGGCATAGCTCTTTTTGCTAAGTGCATCAGCTACGACGTTTGCCTTTCCTAGGTGATAATGCACTTCCAAATCATAGTCTTTGATCAATTCCCGCTGTTCTCAACACAATAGGCTTCACTTTGAAGTCTACCCCCCTTAAGGAAATGCTAGTTGAGGGGCTCCAATAAGAAGCAGGCATACTACCTCCTGGGGAATTTACTAGTATGGGGTTTTTCATAGCACACAAAGGTATGCTATGCATTCTAACAAAAGCTTGGGAGATAAAAGAATGCGAAGCACCAGAATCAAAAAGTACGGTAGCAGAAATAGAGTTGATGCTGAACATACCCAACATGACCTCAGGCATCTCCTGAGCTGCATCAGATGACACATAGTTCACCTTCACCGTGTGAGGTGGTCGGGCGTTGAACTTCTGATTGCTGGTCTAGTTCTGAGGTGCTTGTTGGTTCTGCTTCTTAGGACACTGATGAGCATAGTGACCTACTTCTCCACATCGGTAATAGGCATTGGGATTGTTGGGTGCACCACTCTTCGCAGGAGCATTGTTGGGCACTCCCTGGCGTGTTGTAGGATTGCTGGTCTGTTGTGGGGGACGTTGATTTCCAAACTGTTGCTGATACTGAGGGCGTTGCTAGAACTGGTTCCACTAGGGATACTGACCACGGTTTCCCTAGTGAGTTGGTCCTTGATTCCTCTACTGGAAACCTTGCTAGGGATAAGCACGTGGGCGAGTGTTGCTTCTAGAAGCTTGCCCTTGGAGCCTTCTCTTCTTAGCTTCCATCTCCTTGCGCTTATCATCAATCACAATTGCGCGATTCACTAAAGACTGGAAGTTAGGGTAAGTATTAGACATCAGCTGGAGCTGCAGTCCATCATAGAGTCCCTTGAGGAAACAGCGTTGCTTATCCTTGTCATCCGCTACATCATTAGGAGCATAGCATGATAGTTGTGCGAACTTATCCTGATATTCCGCCACAGTCATTGATCCTTGCTTGAGAGATCTGAATTCTTCCTGCTTCAGTTCCACTAGTCCATCAGGAATATGGTATGACCGGAAACTGTCCTTGAATTCCTACTAGGTGATAGTAGGAGCATTGTTGAGATGTCCAAACTGGAATGATTCCCACTAATCCTGAGCAGCTCCTTAGAGTTGCCCAGAAGCATACAACACCTTCTCAAGGTCATTGCATTGTGCTATGTTTAGTTGTTTCTCCACAGCATGCAACCAATCATCTGCCTCCATAGGGTCTGAGGCATGGGTGAACACCGGTGGACGACCTTTCATGAACTCTCCACACTTATCTCTGACCTGAACAGGCGGTGGCCCTCTTGCAGGTTCATTGTCCAAGCGCTGCATCATAGCTTGCATCAGCTGCGCTTGCATTCCCAATATCTGTTCCATGGTCACAGGTGGCGGTGGTGGATTTATAAGAGCATCATGCCCACAACCATGGCCTCTACCTCTTCCTTCTCTTGTGGCCATCTGTTTTCCAACAAATGTGCAAAATTTAGAGATTTTTCCAATTATAGAGAGCTTATAAAAGATAAGACACAATGCTGAGAATTCTCTGGACAAGATTCAAATTCAGCAGTTCAGTAAAACTGTTATAACTCGAGTTTCCGAGATCCAACAGAGGTGCACCAAGATTTGTTAGAAAGCTTAGGACATCAGCTACAACTTTCATTTAGACCACTTTTACAGATTCGGACTCACACATAGTCAAAAGTAGAGCTAAACCAAAACTGTTCTGAGTTCCAGACAGCGCAGGAATATCAACTTGTGTCAGCTAGATCTCCCAAACCTGAACAGCTATTGATGTGATTCCAAAGACACTCGAAAGATATAGAGGTCTAGTTATCTCCACAAAAATTTCAGAATTTTATCGTCCCAGATTTCGAGATACCAGATAAAGATCACAGGCTGCTCCAGAAATCAGCACAGCAGAGATAAGATAAAGCAAAACATCTGCATTAAGATTTCATTCTAAACTTAAGGTTCCAATCTAAGGAAGTTGTGGACATGCCCACAAACTTCCAGCAATCAAGCAAAATATCAAATCAACTAGGTTCACAAATTAAACATCTAATCAACCAAGTTCACAAGACCAACAAGACTAAATAAGAACACGAACTAACAACGTGGTAATCTAGATCAAGGCACCTAACACCTATGGAGCAGTGTCAATCATGGTGAAGGACCGGCGCTTCTTCTTGTAGATGGAAGGCTATCCAAGTTGTGCTCGAAGTTCATCCACTTGTTTCTGAAGACGTCTCTGCGCCCTCTAAGATGCACGCAGTTCTCATTTGACTTCCTCATCCACTCCCTGTATAGTGTGGACATGTTGCACCGTTGCCTCCAGAGTTGGGTCATTCTCTAGTGGAGCCAAAACCTGCCAAACACCCTCATGATCATTTCGAGGAAGGAACCTAAAGCGATCCTCCCTCATGGCCTCAAAGTGACGACCATGGTAGTGGATGTAGGCATTCTGTGCTGCATCCTCCATGCCATCCAAAGCATGGGCTCTCCTGATAGGGGCATAGTGGACAGTCTCCACCTCATGTCCATTCTTGATATCATTCCAAGCGGTGGCCACCAGCTCTACCTTCCAGAAGGTAGCCTCCAATGGGTGCTGGTACTCGGCGTAGTGGTAGCTGATGGAGGTGTGCAAGTCAAGGTAGTAGTCGTCCAGCATGTGAGTGAGGAGAGTGTGGTAGTAGGCTGTCTCTGGAGCTGGCTTGAAGTAGTACTTGCACTTCCAGCCAATCTCCTCGTCCTCCACGGGGGCAGCTAGGGAGGGTGCAGGTGTAGGGGAAGTAGCCGTCGACTCCTCAGGTGTAGCTACAACAGGATAGACTGGCACGGCGACTGGTGTAGGAGTAGGAGTAGGCATCGGTGTAGCCATCTCCTCATCGTCGGAGATGATCACAATCTCCCTCTCCGTCGGTGGGGCACGCGGTGTGAACATGTCATGATAGCCGGCGGTGCTGAGGCGAGCAGTCTTCGGATTATGAGACATCTATAGATTTAATATGAGATAGAATTAGAATCAACAATTTTAAATAATATATTAAGGTATGAAAAGCATAAATGTTTTAATAAAATAACAAGAATAAGACAGTAAGCAAGAAACCAGAGGAGCAAAGATGCTAAAACGACCATTTTCTAACTAGGCTTGCATCCTACAGTCAACCTAGCTCTGATACCAATTTGTCACACCCAATTTTAAGGATAAAATTGAATGCAAAATACTCATGTGTGCCCAGGAATCAGTCACACACACAAGTCGACAAATCATAAAAAGTATCATCACGGTGTCTCTTACATCACAAATAATAACATTAAGTAGTCTTACACAACACAGCGGAATAGTAAAGGATAACACTCTCGTGGAACACCATCACAGGGAAGGTCAATTGGTTGACCACAAGTCTAAAAATCCTTAGGGAAATCCTCATACCCGTTGTCATCTGTTACCCATCCGGGATTTTCATCCAAATAAAGAAAATAACAAGTGTAAGTACATCACGTACTTAACAAGCTAACAAGGGGTTATGAAGCTCAAAAGGTTGACATAGGTTTACTGCAGTTAGCATTTTTAGTAAGTCAAACTTTTATTCTCAGGTGTTATCAAATTATGCTTAAGCTCCCATTTAATCCCATAAGAACATATATCAGTGTGAAGTGTATCATAGATCATCATAGAACATCTTAATAGATCATCATCAAGTATTCAGTTATTCTATGAGTTTTCCGGGCCGCTTGTGACCGTGAGCACGGCTGTTATAATAGTTTGTTACCCTCTGTAGAGGTGGTGCACATTCACCGCGAGTCGTGATCCCCATATGCCTGGGTTAATTACTCCCATGTCACTACCAAGGTGAGCGGGCAGGGTACACTATGAAGCCATTTCATAGGTTTCCCTAACAAGTTAGGGCCGCTAGGTTTTCTTGGCAGGCAGATGTAGGAACCCCCCTTTCCTATGGCACATATCCATCGCGGCTATACTCATAGGAACAGAGGCAGCCCTATACCCAACGTGGCAAGCCCCATTGCGCCAAAAAGGTAACCTCTAACTAGCTAGGAAAGATCCTATTACTGAGCTAAAGTCAGAGCCATATGACTCTCCCGGTTGCACTGTCAGTCTCAGCTTTTGCCGACAGATAAGTCCTTATGGAGGGCCGGGAGCAACATGAACAAAGGTCATTTGCACTTTCGCCCTATGGAACATGTGTTATAAATCATGTTACTCACTTTGTTCTATAGTATCATTCATCAACATGTATATCAAGTTCAGTTAGAGCACTAGCAATCTACCCATATGCATTTAACCCATAGGAGACAAGGCACAGGATAAACAATCACTAGGTTGTCCTTACGGTTATCAAAATTAGACACATGCAATTGAGTAATTGATTAAAGTGAAATTGGACATCAAGGAAGGCCCATGCTATACTTGCCTTGGTTCACAAACTCATGCTGGTCCTGCTGGTCGTCGAAGAGTTCTTGGTCTCCAACGTTTTCCTCACCGTCTGAACGTGACCAACACGTCAACATACAACATTCCAAAAGCATTCACGCAAAGCAAACATTCCTATCATTAGAGCAGTACACTAACAGTATTGAAAACAAGATAAAATGTTTGTAAACATAACCTACGTCTCGCTATGATCACGTCAACGCGAAGTTCACGAAAAACGGAGCTAAAATGCGAAAGTTATGATTTAAACGGTTTTCCTATAGCCATATATTTAATTAAATCTAATCATGAAATTAAAAAGTTCCAAACCTGACTAATAGTAGTTCCAACATGTAGCTTATGAAATTATGAAGCTAACGCAATTTGAATGGATCAATTCAGAGCTAAAACGATAATTTTATAAGCGAAACAGTTCAAATGGCATTTCTGTAAATACTGAAAATGTATTTTTGACTTAAACCGTGAAGTTTACGCTTTCCAAACGAGATTGCGCATTCGGGGAACTACGCCTTGGACTGTGGGTTAGGACTTAGAAAAGTCCAGGGTCTCTTTTGCAAAATAGCCACGCGAAGGGGTATCGGCTGATCTCGGCCGTCGAATCATGGATGGAGGGCTCGGATTAGACCTGGGGAGGGAGAGAGGAGAAATCCGGCTGGCCACAGTGACGCCGGCGGTGAGGCGCCATTGCCAGCGGCATGGAGGTCTCGGTCGCGCGCGGTTAGGGGCTAGGGTTCACCAAACGGAAATCCGAGCGCACCGGGGGATGCGGGGGTGGAAGGGGGTCTCGGCCATGCCGTTACAGTGGCCGGGAACAATAGCTAGCACAGTGGCCGCCATGGCCAGCGATGACGGCCTATGGAGCTCGCGGCCAGAGCTCAAGAAACCAAGAAAAAAGAAAATAGAGGTACCGGGAGATAGAGGGAGGCCGAGGGTTCTCACCATGGGGAAGAAGGAGGACGGCGAAGCACGGCAGTGACGGTCTGTGCGAGGGAGAAGACAGTGGATCCCGGCAACCTTCGGCTATGGCGGTTGTGGCTTCCTCGGTGCTTGGCGAGTGCGAATACGAGAGCGGGGAGCAGCAGGGTGCGCAGGGAAAGGCTCGGCTGCTATTTGAAGCGGTCGGGGCACGAGGGGGGGGGGCACTCCCACGACGTCGTTCATGGGTGGCAGTTGCGGCTAGGCCGGGCTCGACTGGTTCCGAGCCGCGCAGGGAAGAAGGCGGCACCGACAACCGGGGCCCAGGCGTCAGTGGCAGGGCATGGGGAGCATGGGCGACGGTTGCCTGGCATGGCTTGCTGGGCTGGCGCGGCTGCTGGGCCAGCGGTTGGCGAGGTGCTGGGCCGCGGGGCAGGGAAAGGGGAGAGCTGGGCTGTGGTGCCGGGCCGAGCGGGGAAAGGGGAGAGGGGGCCAGCGGGCCGATTTCAAGAAAGGAGAGGAAAAATGATTCTTTCCTTTTCTATTTCTTCTATTTTCCAAAACCCTTTTTAAATTCAACTTTCAATTCCTTTTGAAATCTTTAACAAATTCCAAGCATTCACAAAATGATATGCAGTAGCATGTATGCATTAAAAAGTTTCTAAACTTATTTTTAAATTTTAATTCCACAAAATTTATTATTTCCCTATCTTTTCATGCACACACATTTGCTTAAATAAATCATATTTACTAATTTTAAAAGAATGCAAATTTTAGGATGTTACAAAAGGAGAAGAAAGATGAGAAGAAGGATGACAAGAAGAAAAGCGTGGCATTCAAAGCCACATCATCCAAGGGCAAAGCAAAATAAGAAACATCAAGTGAAGAAGATGAATCTTGGGATGATCATGATGATGAGAGGATGGCTCTATTTGTCAAGAGATTTGGCAAGTTCATGGTGAAGAAGGGCTATCATGCTAGAAGAAAGAAGTCTTCATTCAAGAACAAAGAAGAGTCAAGAAGGTGCTTCAAGTATGGAAGCAAAGATCATCTTGTTGCTCAATGCCCATACAATAGTGACAATGATGATGACAACAAGAAGAACAAGAAGAAGGACAAGAAGGAAAAGAAAGAGAAGAAGGACAAGATGGCCTTCAAGAAGAAGAAGGGTGGTTCATATGTAGTCACTTGGGACAGTGGTGCTTCCTCAAGTGATGATGATGATGATAGTGATGATCACAAGACCACCAAGAAGAAGGTTCTTGCAAGCATTGCAATCAATGAGAAGCCTTCTCTCTTCGAATCTTCATCATGCTTCATGGCTAAGGCCACTAAGGTACAATCTTGTGATGATGAAAGTGATGAAGAACACATTAATAATAATGAACATGAAAGTGAAAATGATAGTGATAGTGATGATGATGAACCTACTAAGGACGAGTTATTTGACATGCTAGAGGATGCTAAAGAATACTTTGACATTAAAAGAAGGGAATGCAAGAGCTTGAATAAGGAGGTAAAAGCCCTTAAGCAAGCCCTTGATGAGCTCAAAGCAACTCATGAGAAGCTAGAGGTAGCCCATGAGAAGCTTGGCAAGGCTCACAAAAAGCTTGAAAAAGCTCATTCCACTTTGCTTAATGAACAAGATAAAAAGAAGCATGTTGAAACTTGTGATGTAGGTGTAACTTGTGATTTAATTGATACATCACTATCTATGCCTATCATCATTGCTACTACTAACCCTTCTTGTAGCACTTTCACTTCTACCTCATCTAGTAGTGATGGTCTCACTTGTGACACCACACTAATGGTTGAGAATGAAAACCTCAAGAAGGAGGTCACTAAGCTCACTCACACCTTAGCTAAGGCTTATGGTGGTGAGGACCGCTTGCTTATGGCCTTGGGTAGCCAAAGAGCTTCTCTCTACAAAGAGGGATTGGGCTATACCCCCAAGAAAGGCAAAGCGGCCTTTGCTCCTCACAAGACTAGTTTTGTGAAGAACAATGGTCGGTTTTGCACTAGTTGCAAGCAAGTTGGTCATAAAGAGCAAGAATGTAAAAAACAAGAGCAAAAATGCTAATGTATCCTCCATTAAGTTTAATTCATGCTATATGCTTACTAAAGGTACAAATGGTGTGAAGGCTAAGTTCATTGGTAAACCATGGATGGGCTCAATGAAGAAAGCCATTTGGGTACCAAAGAGCTTAGTAACTAACCTTCAAGGACCCAAGCAAGTTTGGGTACCTAAAAAGAATTGATCCTCTTTTATAGGTCAATTACAAAGCCGGAGGAAGGCATTGGGTTCTTGATAGTGGGTGCACTCAACACATGACCGGTGATGCAAGAATATTCAACTCAATCAACACCAATGGCAATGATGGTTATGATAGTATCACATTTGGTGACAATGGGAAAGGCAAGGTCAAAGGGCTTGGTAAGATTGCAATATCCAATGACATAAGCATTTCTAATGTGTTGCTAGTAGAGAGCTTGAACTTCAATTTGCTATCCGTAGCTCAATTATGTGATCTTGGATTCAAATGCATATTTGGAATAGAGGATGTAGAGATCATAAGTGTAGATGGCTCTAACTTGATCTTCAAAGGCTTTAGATATGAGAATCTATACTTGGTTGATTTTAATGCTAGTGAAGCTAGATTATCTACATGCTTGTTCACTAAGTCTAGCATGGGTTGGTTATGGCATAGAAGGCTTGGTCATGTTGGAATGAAACAATTGAATAGATTGGTTAAGCATGACTTAGTTAAAGGCTTCAAAGATGTTGTATTTAAAAAGGATAAGCTTTGTAGCTCTTGTCAAGCCGGCAAACAAGTTAGAAACACCCATCCTAAGAAAAGCATGATGAGCACTAGTAAAGCATTTGAGTTATTGCACATAGATTTGTTTGGGCCAACACAATACACTAGTACCGGTGGTAACAAATATGGATTTGTGATAGTGGATGACTACACTAGATACACATGGGTATTCTTTCTAGTGGACAAAAGTGATGTATTTGCAACATTCAAATCATTTGTTAAAGGCATTCACAATGAGTTTGAAACAACCATCAAGAGAGTTAGAAGTGACAATGGTAGTGAGTTCAAAAATACTAGAATTGATGAGTTATGTGATGAATTTGGAATTAGACATCAATTCTCGGCCAAGTACACTCCACAATCAAATGGCCTTATTGAGAGAAAGAATAGAACACTCATTGATATGGCAAGGTCTATGCTTAGTGAGTACAATGTGAGTCAATCCTTTTGGGCTGAAGCTATCAACACGGCTTGCTATTGTAGCAACCGCCTCTATTGTCACCGATTGAAAGAGAAGACACCATATGAACTCTTGAATGGTAGAAAGCCCAATATTGCATATTTTCGGGTCTTTGGTTGCAAATGCTATATCTTGAAGAAAGGCATAAGATCGGGCAAGTTTGACAAGAAATGTGATAAAGGATTCCTACTTGGTTATTCCACTACAAGCAAAGCTTATAGAGTTTGGAATTTGGATTGTGGTACTCTTGAGGAAGTTTATGATGTTGAATTTGATGAAACCAAGGGTTCACAAGAAGAGAATGAGAACTTGGAAGATGTTAGAGGCATTCAACTTTTAAATGCCATGAAGAACATGGATATTGGTGAATTAAGGCCTAGGCAAGTGAATGATGATGAAGATGATCAAGTGCAAGTGCTCTCTAACTCAAATGTGCAAGAAGATACAAGTCAAGCTAGTGCAAGTGACTCTCATGATATTAATCAAGATCAAGTGGCTAGTACATCTTCTCAACCCAATGATCTAGCAAGTGCAAGCAATCAAATTCCAATCCTCCAACCAACAAGTATTGCAAGAGATCATCCTTTGGACACTATAATTGGAGATATTTCAAGAGGTGTACAAACAAGATCAAGATTGGCATCATTTTGTGAACACTTCTCATTTATGTCATCCATTGAACCAAAGAAGATAGATGAAGCTTTAAAGGATGTTGATTGGGTGAATGCTATGCATGAATAATTGAATAACTTCACAAGAAATCAAGTATGGGAGTTGGTAGAAAGATCAAAGGGACACAATGTGATTGGAACCAAATGGTTCTTTAGAAATAAGCAAGATCAAGATGGGATAGTAGTAAAGAACAAAGCAAGATTGGTAGCACAAGGCTATACTCAAGTTGAAGGTCTTAACTTTGAAGAAACATATGCCCCGGTTGCTAGATTGGAAGCAATAAGAATCTTGCTAGCCTATGCTTGTGCTCACAACATCAAGCTCTATCAGATGGATGTTAAGAGTGCATTTCTCAATGGTTATATCAATGAAGAAATATATATTGAGCAACCTCCCGGTTTTGAAGATGACAAAAAGCCCAACCATGTGTACAAGTTGAAGAAGGTATTGTATGACTTGAAGCAAGCACCTAGAGCATGGTATGAGAGATTAAGGGACTTCCTCCTCTCTAAAGGATTCACAATGGGCAAAGTTGACACCACTCTTTTCATCAAGAAGATTGGAAAAGATCTATTTGTATTGCAAATCTATGTTGATGATATTATATTTGGATCAACAAATCAAGAATTTTGTGACGAATTTGGAAAGATGATGGCTAATGAGTTTGAAATGTCCATGATTGGAGAATTGAGTTACTTCCTTGGTCTTCAAATCAAGCAATTGAAAAATGGTACATTTGTAAGTCAAGGCAAGTACATCAAGGACATGATCAAGAAGTTTGGCATGATTGATAGCAAAGTCATTAGCACACCAATGGGAACCAATGGCAACTTGGATAGTGATGTAAGTAGAAATATGGTAGATCAAAAGTTGTATCGGTCCATGATTGGAAGCCTACTCTATGTGACCGCATCAAGGCCGGATGTCATGTTTAGTGTATGCATGTGTGCAAGATTTCAAGCCTCACCAAGAAAAAGTCATTTAAAGGCTACTAAGAGAATATTGAGGTACTTGAAGCATACACCAAATATTGGTTTGTGGTATCTCAAAGGAGCAAAGTTTGAGCTAGTTGGTTACTCTGACTCGGATTATGCGGGATGTAAGGTAGAAAGGAAGAGCACCTCGGGCACATGTCAATTGTTCGGAAGATCACTTGTTTTATGGTCATCAAAGAAGCAAAATAGTGTTGCATTATCAACCGTCGAAGCCGAATACATATCCGCCGGTAGTTGTTGTGCACAAGTACTTTGGATGAAGGCCACTTTGAGTGATTTTGGAATCAAGTTTAAAAAAGTGCCATTGCTGTGTGACAATGAGAGTGCAATCAAGTTGACAAACAATCTGGTTCAACATACAAGAACAAAGCACATTGATGTCCGCCACCACTTCATAAGAGATCACCAACAAAAAGGGGACATTTGCATTGAGAGTGTAGGCACCGAAGATCAACTTGCCGATATATTCACCAAGCCATTGGATGAGAAAAGGTTTTGCAAGCTAAGGAATGAGTTGAACATATTTGACTTCTCAAATATGTGTTGATGCACCCCACTCATATGACATGCCTCTCCTTCGAGCAATCCAAGGTAAAAGTTGATTGGTATGACGCACATCCTTGCTAAGGACATGTTTAGTGCATCTAGTCATATTTTCAATTCTTTTAGAACCTTTCAAGTGGTTCTATTTTATTAGGCTCATTTATGGAAAACAAATGTTTTTATGTTTATATGGTATCACTATTGCTTCTATGCTTGTTTTGATCTAGTGATAGCATATGACATGTTTATGGGCTTGTAAACCTAGTGTTTAATCTAGAAAATGAACTATAAGTGTTTAACTCAACATGGTACAAGATAATCCTTATTTGGAGGTGTGAAGAAGCTTGTCCTTGGATCAAACCGAGTTAAATATCTTTGGGGAATAATCTAGAATTGAACCAAATTTGGGAAAATGACCCTCACCCCATTGATTGACATTGATAATCTCGACCCTACAAGTAACTCTATTTAGAACCTTTGTGGTCATTGATGACAAAGGGGGAGAGAAACAAAGATAAGGGGAAGAGACAAACAAAGATAAGAAGGAGAGAAACAAACATAAAGATATCTAGAGATATGACATAGGGGGAGAGATATAACAAAGGAAAGGGATCAACTAAAATTTTAAGCACACAAGTAGGGGGAGCAAGCTCATGAACTTGTATAGTGCATTTGAATGTGCATTTCATATGTTTGCTTGCACAAGTATTAAACTTACACATCCATGCTTGTGTGATAAATGTTAGTTGTAAGATTGAATGATGAAATGAAATAACTAGATAACTTTCATTTCCAAGTAATTCTTTATAAGTGATATCTTTTCAAAGTATGTTTCCAAGTGATATAGAACTAACCATGGTGCTAAGGATGGTAAATTGGTGCACTCCGATTGGTATCACGCTTCAAAGGTCCATCTATTATACCTTAGCATCATTTGGTAGACATTGACTCCTACATTTTCTATCTAAGCATATGTGCAAGCTATAATCCAAACTCTTAGCATATATGTAGGAGGAGCAATTGCTACCATTTAGGGTTTATGAAACTTGTCCATATCATTTTACACATGGTAAATATGCTTGGGCAAGCAACATGGATTCAATTGAATTTCAATTCATATCTTTGTATAAGGGTTGTCATCAATTACCAAAAAGGGGGAGATTGAAAGCTCTAGTTTGGTTTTGGTGAATTGATGAAACCCTAAGTGCTAACCTAGTTTATCAAGTGATCATGAGATAGGTAGCACACTTCAAGTGGATAAGCAAATGAAGATCATAACATGACAATGGTGATGACTTGGCAATGATCAAGGGCTTAAACTTGAAAAGAAGAAAGAGAAAAACAAAAAGCTCAAGGCAAAGGTATAATTTATGGGAGCTATTTTGTTTTGGTGATCAAGACACTTAGAGAGTGTGATCACATTTAGGTTTGATAGCTGTACTATTAAGAGGGGTGAAACTCGTGTCGAAATATGGTTATCAAACTGCCACTAGATGCTCTAACTCATTGCATATGCATTTAGGATCTAGTGGAGTGATAACACCCTTAAAAATATTTGTGAAAATATGCTAACACATGTGCACAAGGTGATACACTTGGTGGTTGGCACATTGGAGCAAGGGTGGAGAAGTTAGAAGTGAAAACAGAGCTGATGCCAGCGTTGGTCAAGTGACTGGACGCTGGATCCAAAAGCACCGGACACTGACTGGCTACGTCCGGTCTCATTGACTGGCGGTACAGAGGCTAGGGTTAACCACCGGACGCTGGGCTATGTCTGGTCAAGGTGGACCAGACACGTTCGGTTGAGGAAAACTAGGTTTCGACCCTTACTATACTCGACCAAACGCTGAGGCTCCAGCGTCCGGTCAGTTTCACCGAAGTGTCCGGTCAGCTTTATAGCTATTCAAAACTGATGAACAACATTTGAAGCTAGTGACACATGGCGTCCATCAGTGGATCGGACGCTGAGGCCAGGGTCCAGCCAGTTGGACCGGAGCATCCGGTCAGAGCGCAGTGTGCCTAGTGAATGGGTACAACGGCTCTATTTCGTGGGGGCTTCTATTTAAGCCCCATGGCCGGCTGTGGCTCACATCTTTGGCCATTTTCATTGACATAGCAACCTTGTGAGCCTAGCCAAAGTCCTCCCACTCATCTCCATCATTGATTCATCATCATAGTGAGATTGGGAGTGAATCCAAGTGCATTGCTTGAGTGATTGCATCTAGAGGCACTTGGTGTTCGTGTTTCGCTACGGATTTTGCTTGTTACTCTTGGTGGTTGCTGCCACCTAGATGGCTTGGAGCAGCAAGGATCGTCGAGATTGTCTCCGGCTCCGATCATGGTGATTGTGAGGGGTTCTTGACCTTTCCCCGGCAGAGCGCCAAAAGGTACTCTAGTGAATTGCTTGTGGCTTATGTGATCCTCATCTTGTGTTTGTTGTGCGGCACCCTATTGAGGGTTTGGCGTGTGAAGCCAATTAGCGCGTGAACCTCCAAGTGAGTGAATCGCCACAACGAGGAGTAGCTTGCCGGCAAGCAAGTGAACCTCGGTAAAAATCATTGTGTCCATCCTTTGATTCTGAGGTGATTGGTCTCCATTGTTATTCATCCTTGTGATTGATTGGTTCACTCCTCTACACGGTGGTATAACTATCTTGATCACTCTCTTTACATTATCGCAAACTAGTTGACAAGCTCTTTAGTGTAACTAGTTGTGAGAGCTTGCTTGCTTGCTTGGTGCAGCTCTTTAGTTAGTCTTTGAGAGCACACTAACATAGAGTAGTGTCATACCTCTTGTGTGAATCGACACTATCTAAACTAGAATTGTGGTAGGTGGCTTGCATTTTGAGTAGGCTAGCGCAACACTTGCTTCACCTCATAATTGTCTAACCTTTTGTTAAGTGTTGTTGTAGAAATTTTTATTAGGCTATTCACCCCCTCTAGCCATTAGGACCTTTCAAAGTGCTTGAGGAGTTTGATGTGTCTAGATTCACCACTTCACCCCCAATGGATTTCTTGCTTTGAGTAAGTTTTGCTGGGCTTGCGAGTCCTATGGTGCTAAGCTGGATTTGGATACCTTTTGCACTTATTATGAGCTTCAGTGGCAGCCTAAAAAGGTGGGCGACAATGAACTCATAGCTCAGTATGGCAGTTGCGCGTTTATGGCGAAGAGGCAGTAGGGAGAGTCCTAGCTAGAAATCTCATATTGTTAGAAGAACAAGTGGGACAAGGACTGGGTGCGCTATTAGTTTTACGTCCAAACCTTCGGTGTTACTTCTACCCATGAAGACAGGAAGAAGATTACTTGTTATCCCCTTGCCTACGTAATGACCGAAATGAAACCTTTGGCGAAGGTGGCTCCTGGTGAAGAGATTACACCTCATAGAGAGGCATGCAATAAGGCCTTTACCTTGGCTTGCCGATACTCCAAAGGTCATGACCTTGTGGAAGAAATGGTTGCTGCCAAGTTCAGGCCCCTTAGGAAGTCTAGGCCTTTGTTAAAAATAGAGATGGTGAATCTCCCTATTTATGGTGAAGCTGATGGGGTTCCTTTTCCCCATTTTGGGATAGCTCTATCAGAGGAGGAGACTCCTGAGGATTTCGTTGCTGCTGTGGAACAAGAGGCACGGGAAATTATTGGTGACATATCTGATAAAGAATTTCTTGCATGAAGGGCTGTTACGGGCACTATGCCCCAGCTAAACCGCATGTTCGAAGAGTTGGGGATACACCACATGGAACACAAGGTTCCTACGAAGGTGTTGAAATTGCTCAAGGATAAGGCAAGGAAGGCCACTGCAAAGAACACAATTATTGCGGCGGAGACGAAGAAGAGGAGGGGGCTGGCACTTCCAAGGTTGTCAGCATGAGGCAGAAGACCATGCCCACCTCTACCACTACCTCCACTGATGCTGATGAGGAGGTTATGGAGAATGTTGCCTCCGCACTGCCCAAGCTGACTTGGAGGAGCTATAGAAGAATGTTGATTCGCTGAACAAGGAAGTTGATGACGAGAAGGCTATGGAGCAATAGGCTACTGAACATGCCCTAAAAGCTATTGAGATGGTCGATAACCTTCGCAAGGAGGTGGATGCCAAGAGAGAGTCCAGTGCTACCTTGAAGGCACAAGTAGACATGCTGACTAAGCACCTCGAGGACACCAAAGATGTTGGATTGGCCACAACTGAGCTCTATGTGGGTACCCTCAAACAATTCAGAGGCTCTTCATCTTTGCTGCCCTCTGAGCCTTCAGTGTTCAACATCTTTTCTTGGATGAAGGCCAACTTCCTGAAGCTCCCTGACTTTGTTGGTGGCACTATTGACTTTAGAGCCATGGCCTCCGCCACCAAGCTTTCCAAGCTATTGGCGCAGGATGGCTGCCCGCACGTGAAAGACGTGAAGGAAAGAGACCTTGAGGGCCCGTCCGAGCTCAGAGTAGCTTCGCACGATGTTAGAAGATCCGTTCGTAACTTCATGAAGTCTTTTTGGGTGAAGTTTGGCCGAGCGGAGGCTCGCTCGATGGTGGAGGCATGGCGTGCTGCGGTAGGTTTTATGTGACTTTTTGTTTTTTCTTAGTTTGTATGTGCTTTGTTCGTTGTGCTTACAAGCTTTGTTTTGCTTTGCAGGAGTTGCAGAAGGAGGAGGCCACACGTGGTACTGCTAGGGCGCACTTTTCCCAAACTATAGAGGTGCCATCCCCAAAGGTCCCTCCCATGCTATTGAGGTCCCAAAGTCCAGGGAGCCTATGCCTGCCCATGCTAATCCGAGGTGTAATGGCTAGGTTTTAGCTAGTTTCTTAGGTTTGGTCTTAGGCGATGTGCTACAAACACCCACCCTTTTGTGTATATTTTTAGGTCTAAATTATGAACTTGTCCTGCACAAGTTTCCTTCTCTGGGCCTGTGCAGGACGTACGTCCTGTGACTATGTATTAAGACCAAATTTATGTTAGTGGTGAACTATGGCAATATTGGCGAGAAGCTTTCCCCCGATGTTCTGTTTATGATATGTTTGTGTTCATGAGGTACGATATTGATGATGAACGTGCGGAGTTTACTAGGTCACTGGCCTAGCGAGGGCCTCAACCTCCGGTTTAGTATTAGGTTTATGTTTTTGTTGGCTGGTCTTCGTGGCCTTGTGTTTGTTTCTTCAAAGACAATGCCTTTTGGGTTTTTGCCACATGTATTGCCTTTGGGCTTTTGTATACTTGTGCTTGTAATGCGCTTTGTTGTAATATGTGTGTTTCCTTTGATATAATATTGCTGCAAAGTTTGGTTGCACACTTATTTTATTGAAGATAATTGCTATGAGTGCTAGTTAGACCGAAGGGTTACATTTTTCGTGATCTGTTTCTTTTCCCTTCCTACGCTTCTCTCTTCTCTGGCCAATGTTGAGTACGAGTCTGCACGTCTGTGCGGAAAGGCTGAGGTGCTGGTCTCCAACCTTGTGTCTTGTGCGGAGGCTCTATTACATACTTGAGTTGTTGTAGTCCCTGCTTCTTGGTCTCTAGCTGTCAATAAGGATGTTCTAGCGTGTCACAGCAGAGAAGCTGAAGTGCTCATATTTGATCTTACAGTTGTTACGAAGGCTTTGGTACAATTTGAGCACTCATCGGGGGTGTTGGTCTTTGATCTTGATGCTTCTCCAGAGGCCACATAGCAATTTGGACAAGCAACGGAGGTTGATGAAGCATTTCTTGGACATTACCTTCACTTGCACCTGGACATCTTTGCTGCTGCCTTCGGCCATGCTGGAGCAGTTGTGCTCCCATTGAACATGGTTGATGCTGGGTTGCGCTAGATGGTGTCTTTGGTTGTGGGGGTGATGTTACGAGTCTTCATGCGATACCCTCCCATAACCTCTGACACTGACTACTTGCTGTCGGACTGTGGTCATACAACACCCTGTGGAGGCTGCACAACATCATGTGGAAGATGCGTACAACCTCAATGTGGCCTTCGTCTGGCTATGTGAGCTGTTGTAATTACAAGTCTTCGCACAGTATCATTTGTTTTTTGTTTCTAGGGAAACTCCAGCCTCCATGGCTCTCTCGCCTTTCTCTATAGTTTATTGGCTCTTGGTTGCCTTGACTTCCCCCCATGCACTCTTCTAGAGTTAGGGATATGGCAATGCACTGACTGAGGCTAGTGTTGGGGCGAGGCGCTAGATTTTATAGTCTGCTACTTGTACAATTTAATAAATCTTGGTGTTTGGACAAGGTTTATTACTTAGATATGTTCTTAAAGCCGTATGATTTTGACGGATTTCATTGTACTTGATGTATCATTGATTCTTTAATTTCTCTACTCTTAATTCATTGTTGCCTGGTGCCTGATGCGGACAGGTCTTCACCAGGTACTGTTCTTTCTCGATGCCTACGGCAAAGGTAGGTCTTTTCTGGGTTTTGCGGCCTTTTGGCCATTTTTGAGAAATCCTTGATGCCTAATTGGGGACAAGGCTTTGTCAAGGACATGGGCTGATTCAGCCGTGGAGGTCGTTCCATGCTTAGAGCCTTCGGCTTGGGCTATGGAAGGTCCTCTTTATCGGGATTAGTTGTCGTCGAATGCTTTGGCTTCGTTGCTAGCCACTTTCAACCTTCAGTTTGCATAGTGTTCTTAGGGGACTTCCTCTTTATATTTTAGAGGGTTTTACTTGGGTCCTACCTCATTAAAAACCTCATCTTCACTAGGAGCCCCCTTTGTGAGGAAAAGAGTACATGCCCTTCTTTAGGAAATTTTGAGGAAATGCGAAAGCTACGAAAATGAAAGTGAGGTGACCTTCGCTTATGGTTCTGCGGAGGCTACCCTTTTACAATTATACATAGAACCTATGCATATTGTCAATATTCCAAGTGTGAGTTGTTGTTTTGCCTTCGCCATATGTCAGGTAAAATGATCCTAGTCTTCCGGCGACCTTTGTAGTGTAAGGGCCTTCCCATTTGGGTTGTAGCTTTCCTATGTTGGCTGCATTGGGCTTCCTTCTTAGGACTAGGTCTCCATCCTAAATTAACTTTCTGACTACTTGACTGTCTCTCCATTTCTTGGTTTGCTCTTGGTATTTAGCGATATTTTCCATAGCTTCCAATTTTGTGCCTTCAATTGTTTCTTTGGAGTACTCTTCATCTTCTGCCAATGCCTACTTCATCACCCGGAGGCTCTGATGCTTGATCTCTTCAGGTAGCATCGCCTCTTCACCATACAATAGCTTGAACGGCATGAAGTCTGTTGTTCTGGATGCTGTGGTGTTATGAGACCACACCACCTTCGGTAGTTCTTCTATCCATTTGCCTTTGCGGACCTTGAGTAAGGTTTTTGAGATTGTCGAGAATACTATTCTATTAGCTCTCTCCAATGCTCCATTTGACTCTAGGTGATAGACTGATGTGAAGGCTAACTTTGTGCCTATGCTTTGGCAGAATTCTTTGAACTTGTCTGAGTCAAACTATTTCCCATTGTCCACTATTAAGGTTCTCGGTACTCCAAACCTATAGATTATGTTCTGCTTTAAGAAAATTTTCACTATTTCTGAGGTTATTGTTGCTAGTGGCTTGGCTTTAATCCATCTTGTGAAATACTCAATTGCTACTACTACAAATTTGTTCCCCCTTGTGAAGGTGGTAGCGGCCTGACAAGATCCATACCCCATCTTTGTAGTGGACAAGTGGGTGGGATGAGTTGTACTACAGTTGAAGGCTTTGACTGATGTGGGGATGTGCTTTGGCATGCTTCACATGTCTTGATAATTTGCTCTACATCTTTGATGTGCGTGGGCCAATAGAATCCCTACCTGATTGCCTTTGTGGATAATGCCCTTAGGCCAATGTGAGAGCCGCAAATCCCTGAATGGATTTCTTGGAGGAGCTCTCTACCTTCACCTTGGGTTATACACTTGAGCAATGGTTGGACTACACTGTTTTTGTACAAGATGCCATCTATTAGCGTGTAGCTTCTTGCCCTGGCTGTTATTCTTACTGTTCTTGCCTCATCTTCTAAATGATGAACGTTGTTAAGGTGATCTATAATCAACTACCTCCAGTCTTTGGATTCAGTGACTAGGATTGTTTTGAATGCCTTCGCAGTTGCTTGGGTTGCTGGTGCTTATAATATTTGGTAGAAACCACCCTCTGGAATGGGCAGGTTGCCTGCTATTGCCTTCTCCAGTTCATCTGCTTCTGTGTTTTCTGCTCTTGGTATATATTTTACGATGAATCCCTAGAACCTCCGCTCAAGTGCCCTTACTATGGCCAGGTATTTGGCCAACTCTGGTTCTCTTACCATATATTCCTTTTCAACTTGTCCAGCCACAACCTAGGAGTCTGTTTTTACTAGTACTGTATTTGTGCCGAGTGCCTTCGCCTTGTTGAGCCCTAGTATGAGACCTTAAAATTTTGCTATGCTATTTGTTGCTTTGAATTCTAGTCTCGCTACATACTTTGTGCGGAGGCCCAATGGTGTTATGAGAATGGTGGAGCCCCCAGCTCCTAGATGCCCCTAGGCTCCATCTGTGTAGAGTGTCTAGACTTGAGGCTAGGGCTACGTGGTTTGATGTGCCGAAGGTGTCCAGTCTACCACAAAGTCTGCTAACGCTTGGGATTTGATTGTTGTTCTAGGCACAAAGTGGAGTTCAAACTATGATAGTTCAATTGCCCATTTCCCTATTCTTCTGGAGGCCTCTTTATTATTAAATATGTCCCTGAGCGGTTGTGAAGAAGGCACTATGATCTCATGTGCTTGGAAGTAATGCTTCAGCTTCTTTGATGAGCTAAGTACAGCTGTTGACGGTCACTAACATCAATTATAAACCATCAACATAACCTGCATTTATACTTAATTCCATCACCAAACATAGGTATAGGGGTTTAAACTAATAAATTTCATGAGTTTTGGTGAATTTGTATTTTTAGTAGGGTTTAATCAGAAAACTACCAAGGAGGACCTAATCATTAAATGAAATCACCGAATTCTACCATGGTATCAACGTGGGAAGACTCTAGAAGGGCCTAGAAGGCAAATCATCAAAGCAGGGCTTGACCCACTACCATGTGGGGCCACCTGACCTGTAGATTGGGTTGCATGGCCCTTGTGGTCTCCACCTGTCAACCTCTTTCTAATGTCGATTCCCCACCGTCTTAAGGATTGCATCTAAGCCATTGCTTAAGTCAGTTTGATCCAAGGGCTCACATTGGACCCTTAGGGCTATATACACCAGCCCCTGCCCCCTCCCTCAGTAGATCTTGAAACCCTAATTCATATATGTCCTTCAAATCAGCATACACCAGAGGGATTAGGTCTAGACTCTCCAACATAGTACATTACTAGCTCGGGAGTGAGGGTCAAGTTGGGCTCATGCTCAAGTTCTGGATCTAGTCTTGGAGGCTCGGTGAAGCCATGTATCTTCATTTCTATATCTTGTAAAACTTATTATTAATTCATCATATTCTTATCTACATGGCTATGTTTACTTTGAATATATATCTTGCTTAGTTAAGATTATCATTGCTTTTGTGTGCGGGTTCATAGAGCGCTTAGCTTACTATAGCTTATCGATTGGGCTAAGTAGCCGAGTCTTGTGTAAGCATCGTGCTTATACGATGCTCTGCCTATGAGTACACCCTATTCTCTGGTTGGGTGGTAGCTATGGGAGGTGACAACCCCGTCTATCCTTTGTAGTCCACTCTGAATTGAGTAGGTTCTTAAATTGTAGGACCGTAGTCGCATAAGTAGAGTTATCTATTGTGGGTGCTTTATCATCTAAGTGGCGTCCCAAAGTGCACAAGAGTAGAGTTAGTCTTAGCTATAGTCGGGTATATATATACTTTGATCTTATAATAAGAATATCATAGAAATCTACCTCACCCGTTGTTCTCTCGAGTTGACTAGTTTACATTATCATAGTGACCTATCCCCTGAGTGTCATTATACTTAATTCTTATCACCTTTACCCCTTGTTTTAGCTATGCTAGTATGTTGATTAGTATACATTCCTTTGATATCTGATAAATCTTTACACCATTGTTTTCTTGTGGTAAAATATAAATAATTGTACCAAGAATACTTCCATAAAATGCTACAATAGTATTATGTGCGCTTGCGAAATCCTTCAAATTCTATTTGCGTTAATAAATACCAATAAGCATTTTTGGTGTCGTTGCCAGGGAAACAATTGGCATAAAGAATTAGATCATTAACATACCACTAGCTTTAGTAGGTTTACCCCTATTCTGTTGAATTGTGGAATAAGACATGATAGCAGACGTCGTTTCGACCTTTAGGCAAACATCCACAAGAAAAGAAGAAGAACATTGAAGAACCCAGGGTACCTAAACATTGAAGATCCATCAATATTGGAACCCGAGCATCTCACAGGTTTGTGTAGACATATATATATATATATATATATTCTCTAACCATGTGTAGATTGGAGAAAAAGGTCGACATCATAAGAATTCGAATCACATCTCAAGTAACGGAAATAGATGCTGCACTACTCACAAATTCCATCATGTGAGTCATGGTAAGTATGATCAAGAAAGGTGAGATAGTCTTGCTCATGGACTTTAAACTTGATGAGTATTTATCTTTTAATTTTTGCACACCACTGCATGTTTACTTTAAAAGATCCATGCATTCACCCCGTTTAGTTTAAATTCTCTCATATCAAATTCACATCACATTTAGTTCCTTGCATACATTCATGCCACTTGCATCTTTTATTTAAAAAATCTCTCATCATGATCATGCTCTTTCATCTCTATTTGAATACATCTCTATAATGTTTTCATGTTTCCTTTGCCTGCCATAGTATGCTTTGGTTTGGAAGTACTAGACATACTTCCAAAGGCTTTTTAAATTAAGCGTGGTGCTTAGTTAAGTAGTCTTCCTTAATCAAATTAGACATGGAGTTTAGTTTGGTTATTGAACTAAAAATTGCTTGTGTAGACACTGGATATTTTGTTGGACTAACCCCTACAGAAAACTCTCAAATTCAATCTAGGTAAGTCAAGAGATGAATTCACATAGGAGATAAATCAAGGCATGCGATAAACTCCAACAACTCTGCACAAAAGAAGACACAGCTCATACTTCATTGAAGGAAGGACTGTGAGTATCAAAATTCATTCACTTAGTCTTTTGTAGTAAGTTACCTTTGCCTTGAACCATGCTAGAATGCAGCAAACAAATAAAATTGGTATAAAACATGATAAATGATATCTATGCTAAAGTAATCTTAAAACCTTCTTTTCATTAGCATAGAGAAAATTTACAAAAGATATGGACAACAACCTGCGTTTCTAATTTGTTGTATACCCTCGGGTATGTGTCTACTAACATTTTGTAGGAAAAAAATGAATATAAGTTGTGCCTATCCATGGTTTGGTATGGACATGCGAAATCAAACCACCACTTCAACAATGGAACAAAGAGAAATGAGACAAGTGCCACAAAAAGGATCTACAATAGAAGCACTCACTCATAGGAAGTGGACGAACAAATCAACGGGCCTCAAGTAATGTCGAAAGTGACCTAGCATTGAGATTTTCAAGGACTCAAGCTAGGAGACTGATGAGAAGCAAGGTGCAACCCACCTCGCATTAGCTAGAGTACACATGCTTTCATCATCTTCGAAAAAGACCAACACGCACATTGGCAATAAGGACCAAGATGACAGGATGCCACCACATCATGGCAAACATTCTTGATCAATGGTCTACCTATGGTGTCTTGTAAGGCTATGAACAACCATGAACACACAAAAGACACCCCTAAGCCATTGGAGATGAAGCTTTCATGCAAATTCCAATGAAGTTCCTTCCTTGATCATCAAGACAGCTAGCGTATCGCTAATAAACAAAGAAGAACTCTCCACCATGCCATTTGAGGACAAAGACAACCAAGGAGAAACTTGAGTTTACATCTCCAATGGACCCCAACTTGTCAACCAAGAATCAATGAAAATCAAGAAAGGTTGATGGAAGAAGAGCATCCAATTGTCTGTATCCTCATTGGATGGTGCAAAGACAAAGCTTAATGTAAGGAAAGGTCCTACTCAATGGACTACGAGCTCTCGCCAATAGGTAAATTAGATAAGCCTCCTTCAGGTATGTTTGTCACTAACCATTTCAATAAAAAGAAGGAAAACATAAGGTATATCCAAACAAGCATTATGCAACATAAAATCTCATTCACAAGAGAATTCTATTATCCAAACTTGATTCTACATTTTGCAAAATTCAAGTCTAGGGGATGGAGTTCTTTAAAAACATCTCATGCCATGTTGCTAATTTGTCTTGGTCATCTTTACCTTAATGATGTGCTCCACTTGCTAAATCACTAACAAATAAAAATCTAAATAATCTTGGTTCATCATACATATTCTTGTTTTTACTTGAATGAATCTCTTTAGTCTTTTAAGCTTCGTTCTTCTATTATAAGTATGCTTTGGAATATTATTCAAACATGATTATAGAATCAAAACATGCTTGTATAGAATTTGGTTGTATATATGGACAAACCCTTGCATGAAAATATTCAAATTTTGTTGGAAATATTAGGAGATCATTTGTAGAAACAGATCAAGGTTTGAGGTATTTTTCAAAATGATTTTACACATATTTGCCTTAACCTTGTTGAAAATTTGAAGTGGTGGTGAACAATCAAGGTACACTATTTAAAACATGGGATAAAGATTCTATACAAATTAAAATATTAAAACCAACTTTTTGTAGTATAGAAGTTGACCTTTGGCTCTATGATAGCACTATCCTTGCTTTAAATCATTTGTATATTCTTTCAGATATGTGTTGTCCACTAATACTTTGCAGAAAAGAAACAATGAGTAGAGCATAAGGTCTAACACAATGTCAAGATCCACAAAAGAAAGGACAAAAAGATGGCATGACAAAAGAATAAGAAAGAAAGAGTGCGACATAGGAGACAAGATGCTCATGAACAGCTCAAGCAAGGAAACCTTCAAGCATGAAGAGAAGACCACCACAAGTCATCTACCCTTCATCACATGGTGTCATCATGCTCCAATAATGAAGGTAACATCTTAAGGTAAGTGGTCATCATTTTCCTTTTGATCTTGGTATGCACATAAATGAAGAAACAAACATGTTTGAGTTATAATTTTGCTTAATCCAACATGATTAACTCAATATGTCTTGTTTCTTAAGCTTGTTCATAGCACCATTTTATTGATCTCATAGTCTTAACCAAATTATCTAAAATGTTGCGTATCTTATCTTTGGAAGATGATAGTTATAGTCATGCAAAGTTTGATACATTATAAAGATGGATAATCCTTCCATAGGTTAAGCAACTCCACACTTTTTGTCACAGTCAAAATGCTACATTCATGCTCATCCTTCTGATCTGATCACCCATGTTATAATTGAACAAACCACATAACATCAACTTCATCTTGTTCAATATGCCTAAGGTTAGAAAAGAATAAGTAAAGTTTTGGTTCTATTGGTGTTTTCTCACCAACAGAGCCCATGCACTTGATCTCTATCTTATCTGTATGAGCAGGACACACATCAAGCAGAGTGTGGATGAGTCATTGATTCCCCAATTTCTGCAAGTGAAGATTCTGAACCTGCTAAGCCAAAAATCAAAACCCAAAATCAAGACGGGTTTGGCAGAAGAATGTAACATCATCATCAGAGAAATTGTTACAAGATATGCAGCCATCTGTGTCTCCATCGTTGAGACCGGATAATGCACCCAAAAGGTAAAGGACTCTTCTCCAGCCGAGTCCTACCTAGAGGACTTAAAAATCTAAACCCTGGCCATGAGGTAACATCGGTAGTTATCTATATTTACTTTTTAGCATTGCATGAATTATTTTCACTTTTAGCATATTTATTTTTCTGCATTAGCATTACATTTAGAAAAGAAAAATAATAAAAAGTTTTTCATTACTACATTACATCATTGTATCATTAAAGCTTAAACCCCATGTGAATAAATCTATGGTGTGTAAAAGCCCATAAAAATATTCACTGTGGTGGCATAAAAATATAAAAATAAAATACATACACATTTCTGTCTATATTATATAAGTAAGAAAATCCAAAAATATTAAATAGACATCCTCTAGAACTTGGTCAATTAGGAAATCTTTCTAAACCTCCAAGGACAACAAATCTCTGAATGGCTGACCGCTAACCCCTTATCCTAATATGTGTCAGTAGTTTTGGTGTTCTTGTTGGAGTATTTTGCAGGATGATCAAGAGCAACGCCATCCATTCGAAGTACATTCTTCCAAACCGCTGCTACACCCGCTACGCGAGGAACACTGGACGGATAAGAAAAACCATGACAACATCCAACTTGGGGGAGGAGCATCCTCCATATATTAGCTAAGTATTTCTTTCACTTTTTGGTTCTACTATTTTTAAGTTTGCTTCATATTTACAAAAGAAATAAAAAGATGCATAACAAACTAAAACAAAATAAAAATTTATTGTAGCTATATATATTAATAAGGTGTGATTTTAAATTATGAAAATAAAATAAAAATTATGTGTCTAGTTTTCTGTCTTTAAGAGTTGAATAAAATAAAGAGAACTTAGAATAATCTCTTAAATAGAAATGATGAATAGTTACTCTGTTATAATTCCTTTCAAGTACCTAGTTTTTAGCCTTAAATTCTTCTGAATTTTGGATAAAACTATTTTGATATAAGGATTTACTCTGAACTTAAAACTTGTGGGTAGCATATGCTTGATCTAAGTCTAGGTAATTAACGGATATGATATGAGAGGGTTTGAGCTGTTGTTTATCCTGTTCCAAGTGACACTAAAGTTCTGGAGATTTATCTTTTGAAAAACACAAAAATGCTACATGATGAGTTCCTATATGAGAAAGCTTGAATTCCCACCAGAGCCATACATGTTATTTAGGCTAGGAAAACTTCCACATATATGCTACTTGCTTTTGTATTGGGTTTAGTCAAGCTTTGTTGACCCTTATGAGAGGTTTGCCATGCTCTTAAAATCAAGATCACATACACACCATCCAAATTTACACTACTCCAATACTGGGGGTAGGCGCAAAAACATGCCATTCCATCTAGATCCACCCAAAAATATTTTACTCCTACACTGGGGTGAACACAAAAATATGCTTGTTAGATTTTCCATCCACCAAATAAATGCTCAAAGTTTTTGTTCATGTCTCTCTCAAAGTTCTGTTGTAGAAAAGAGGCATGGGGCTATGCAAAAGTTATTCATAAAAAAGAAGAATTGAAAAAAAATAGATACAAAAGTGTCTGAGATATTGAAAATAATGGGTACTTAGATGCTCGCCTAAAAAAGAGAAAGAGAGATGAATAAGATAGCCTCTGTTCTCTAGCAAATGTTTCCAAGTTTCAAAAGAAAGATATTGTTTCAAGGAGCAAAGAAGAATTAGGCTAGCCACCATATATATATCCACACACATGCATATTTTGATTTGATTGTATGACTTAACTCTCTTTGGATCCGAGGTTTGACTTTACAATATATGCATTACAAGTATACTCTAGCTTTTTCCCTACCTATGAACTCCACATAAGCCTTAGTGGTAGGAAGAGAAAAATGCATAACATCTTTAGTGCCTTGGTGAGGATCCACAAATACCACATATATTGAGAGACTCAAGAGTGTCATACAAAGGAATCTCTGAATTTTATTTTGAAAATTTATAAAAACTCCGGAATGATGGTTGAACAAAGAACTGAGACATGGTGCTTGACTTGATTGTTCTGTCTTTCAATTGCTCAAGACCCAAGTGAAGGCCGAGAAGCCCCATGGTCGAAGGTAATATGGGTAAGTTTGAAAGTTAGATCAGTTATTTCTAATCCGGAGGAGAATTTTTCATTGAACACCTGTGTACTTTTGAGGCGTGAAAACATAGTAGCAACTCCTGATCCATTGCTAAGTTTAGCTTTGCTCAAGGAATGGCAATGGTTAAGCTTTGGGAAACTTGTTGATGGTCACTAACATCAATTATAAAACCGTCAACATAACCTTCATTTATACTTAATTCCATCACCAAACATAGATATAGGGGTTTAAACTAATAAATTCCATGAGTTTTGGTAAATTTATGTTTTCAGCAAGGTTTAATCAGAAAATCGCCAAGGAAAACCTAATCATCAAAGGAAATCATGGAATTCTGCCACGGTATCAACGTGGGAAGACTCTAGAAGGGTCCAGAAGGCAAACCATCGAAGCGGGGCTCGACCCACTGCCATGTGGGGCTCGCTGGCCTATAGGTGGGGCTACCCAGCCCCTATGGGCCCCATCTATCAGCCTCCTTCGAATGTTGGTTCCCCACCGCCATAAGGATTGCATCTAAGTTGTTGCATAAGTCAGTTTGATCCAAGGGCTCACGTTAGACCCTCGGGGCTATATATACCAGCCCCTGCCCCCTCCCTCAGTAGATCCTAAAACCCTAATTCATATCTCTCCATCAGATCAGCATACACTAGATGGATTAGGTCTAGAGCTCTCTAATGTAGTAGATTAGTAGCTCGGGAGTGAGGGTCGAGTTGGGCTCATGCTCAAGTTTCAAATCTAGTCTTGGAGGCTTGGAGAAGCCTTGTATCTTCACTTCTATATATTGTAAGACTTATTATTAATTCATCATATTCTTATCTACATGGCTATGCTTACTTTGAATATATATCTTGCTTAGTTAAGATTATCATTGCTTTTGTGTGTGGGTTCATAGAGCGCTTAGCTTACTATAGCTTATCGATTGGGCTAAGTAGCCGAGTCTCGTGTAAGCATGGTGCTTATATGATGCTCTACCAGTGAGTACACCCTGTTCTCTAATTGGTTGGTAGCAGCGGGAGGTGATAGACCCATCTATCCTTTGTAGTCCACTCTAAATTGAGTAGGTTCTTAAATTATAGGACCAAAGTCGCATAAGTAGAGTTATCTATTGTGGGTGCTTTACCGTCTGAGCGGTGTCCCAAAGTGCACAATGGTAGAGTTAGACTTAGCTATAGTCGGGTATATATATGCTTTGATCTTGTAATAAGAATATCATAGGAACCTACCTCACCCGTTGTTCTCCTGAGTTGACTAGTTTACATTATCGTAGTGACCTATCCCCTGAGTGTCATTATACTTAATTCTTATCATTACCTTTACCCCTTGCTTTAGCTATGTTGGTATGTTGATTAGTATACATTCCTTTGATATTCGATAAATCTTTACTCCATTGTTTTGCTATGGTAAAATATAAATAACGATACCTAGAATACTCTCATAAAATGCTACAATAGTATTTTGGGCGCTTGCGGAATCCTTCAAATTCTATTTGTGTTAATAAATACCAACAAGCATTTTTGGCATCGTTGCTGGGGAAACAATTGGCATAAAGATTTAGATCATTAACATACCACTAGCTTTAGTTGGTTTACCCCTGTTCTGTTGAATTGTGGAATAAGATAGGACAATAGACGTCGTTTTGACCTTTAGGCAAACATCCACAAGAAAAGAAGAACATTGAAGAACCCAGGGTACCTAAACATTCAAGATCCATCAACATTGGAACCCGATCATCGCACAGGTTTGTGTAGACATATATATATTCTCTAACCATGTATAGATTAGAGAAAAAGGTCGACATCACAAGAATTCGAATCACATCTCATGTAACGGAAATAGATGCTGCACTACTCACAAATTCCATCATGTGAGTCATGGTAAGTATGATCAAGAAAGGTGAGATAGTCTTGCTCATGGACTTTAAACTTGATGAGTACTTATCTTTTAATTTTTGCACACCACTGCATGTTTACTTTAAAAGATCCATGCATTCACCCTGTTTAGTTTAAATTCTCTCATATCAAATTCACATCACATTTAGTTCCTTGCATACATTCATGCCACTTGCATCTTTTATTTAAAAAATCTCTCATCATGATCATGCTCTTTTATCTCTATTTGAATAAATCTCTATAATGCTTTCATGTTTCCTTTGTCTGCATAGTATGCTTTGGTTTGAAAGTACTAGACATACTTCCAAAGGCTTTTTAAATTAAGCATGGTGCTTAGTTAAATAGTCTTCCTTAATCAAATTAGACATGGAGTTTAGTTTGGTTATTGAACTAAAAATTGCTTGTGTAGACACTAGATATTTTGTTGGACTAACCCTTGCAAAAAACTCTCAAATTCAATCTGGGTAAGTTAAGAGATGTATTCACATAGGAGATAAATCAAGGCATACGATAAACTCCAACAACTCTGTGTAAAAGAAGACACAACTCATACTTCATTTAAGGAACGACTGTGAGTATCAAAATTCATTCACTTTGTCTTTTGTAGTAAGTTATCTTTGCCTTGAACCATGCTAGAATGCAGCAAACAAATAAAAATTGGTATAAACATGATAAATGAAATCTATGCTAAAGTAATCTTAAAACAATCTTTTCATTAGCATAGAGAAAATTTACAAAAGATATGGACAACAACCCCCGTTTCTAATTTGTTGTATACCCTCGGGTATGTGTCCACTAACATTTTGCAAGAAAAAAATGAATATAAGTTATGTCTGTCCATGGTTTGGTATGGACATGTGAAATCAAACCACCACTTTAGCAATGGAACTAAGAGAAATGAGACAAGTGCCACAAAAAGGATCTACAATAGAAGCACTCACTCATAGGAAGTGGACGAACAAATCAATGGGCTTAGGTCTCCTTCAGATCAGCATACACCTTAGGGCTATATATACCAGCCCCTACCCTCCTTCCTCAACAGATCCTGAAACCCTCATTCATATCTCTCCTTCAGATCATCAAACACTAGAGGAATTAGGTCTGAAGCTCTCCAATGTAGTAGATTAGTAGCTCGAGAGTGAGGGTCGAGTTGGGCTCATGCTCAAGTTCGGATCTTGTCTTGGAGGCTCGGCGAAGCCTTGTATCTTTATTTCTATAACTTGTAAGACTTATTATTAATTCATCATATTCTTATCTATATGGCTATGCTTACTTTGAATATAAATCTTTCTTAGTTAAGATTATCATTGTTTTTATGTGCGGGTTATAGAGCGCTTAGCTTACTATAGCTTATCGATTGGGCTAAGTAGTCGAGTCTTGTGTAAGCATGGTGCTTATATGATGCTCTACCTATAAGTACACCCTATTCTCTGGTTGGGTGGTAGCAACAGGAGGTGATAGCCCCATCTATCCTTTGTAGTCCACTCTGAATTGAGTAGGTTCTTAAATTATAGGATCGTAGTCGCATCATTTGAGTTATCTATTGTGGATGCTTTACCGTCTAAGCGGTGTCCCGAAGTGCACAAGAGTAGAGTTAGTATTAGCTATAGTCGAGTATATATACTTTGATCCTGTAATAAGAATAACATAGGAATCTACCTCACACGTTGTTCTCCCGAGTTGACTAGTTTACATTATCTTAGTGACCTATCCCATGAGTGTCATTATACTTAATTCTTAATATTACCTTTACCCCTTGCTTTAGCTATGCTAGTATGTTGATTAGTATACATTCCTTTGTTATCCGATAAATCTTTACTCCATTGTTTCCCTGTGGTAAAATATAAATAACGATACCTAGAATACTCCTGATAAAATGTTACAAGGGTATTTTGTGCACTTGCGGAATCCTTCATGTTCTATTTGCGTTAATAAATACCAACAACAGCGTACATTATTTTTTTTATTTCTTTGTAGTTCAGCTTTGCTCTAGACATGGCTTCTAAGATGTAGTAGATAGGATGTTGGATGACCTTCGACTGTTCTTCTTTTTCCTGAACAAGTACCCCATTGACTACATGGTCAGAGGCTACCACATATAATAGTAGTGGTGCCTTCAGATCTGGTACTGTCACCAAGAGTTTGCTGGCCATGTAGCTTTTGAGTTGCTGGAAGGCCTCCAACTGTTTTGGCCTCCATTCACCTTTGTCTCCGCCTCTTAGAGCTTTGAAGAATGGGAGGCTACGTTCAGCTGACTTTGAGATAAATCTGTTCAATGCTGTTATTCTTTCGATGAGTTTTTGGACTTCTTTTTTGGTTGATGGTTCCACCATCAAAATTATGGCTTTCGTCTTCTCTGGACTGGCCCGAATGCCTTCGGGTCCTATGATGTACCCAAGCATCTTGCATCTGCTAACGCCAAAAATGCACTTTTCCAGGTTTAGTTTTAGGCCTGCTTCCCTGAGGTTGGCGAAGGTTTTCTTTAAATCTGTTATGTGATCTTCTTTATTTTTGCTCATTACCACAATGTCATCAATATAAGCTATGATGTGTAGCATCCGGTTTTAAGAACAAAACCAGGTACACACCATATGTGAGCCCAGGAAGTCAAATTTCACATATAGCTACAAATAAGGGTAATATCAAAAGACAATGCTTAAATACATAGCGTATTAGTATAAAGATTATAACCTCAGAATATAGACAGCGGAAAGACAACTCTGATCTTCGGGCGAAAACTCTAAATCCACAGGGACAATTGACTGGTTGATCACAAGCCTCATTCCTCCAAACTCTAGCAATCTGGTACACATCTAGGATTTTTATCCAAATAATTGAAAATAAAGCAAGCGTAAGTACATGTCGTACTCAACAAATATAACATGGGGTTTATGAGGCTCAAAAGGCTGACACTGGTTTACTGTGATTAGCTTTTAATGAGTCATCTTTTAGTAATTAGGTGACAACAAGTTTATCACAAGCCTATAAACACATGATCAGGTAAAAATGAATAATGAATAGCATAAACAGTAATCATTAGTGAGCATCTTCATCATCAGTATCATCTGTGTTCATCATCTATTCTGTAAATGTTCCAAGGCCGCTTGTAACTGTGAGCATGGCTGATATACCAGTTTTACACTCTGTAGAGGTTGTACACTTTCAATGTGAGTTGTGATTTACCCTTTCGCCTGAGGTGATCAGCCTCTTGACCCACTACCAAGGAAGGTCGGTAGAGTTCACTATGAAGCCTTTCAAAGGTTCGTCTAACAAGTTAGGACCACTAGGTTTCTGTGGCCTGCGAATGTAGAGCTTCCCTTCCTACAGGCACAATGATGTGCAACCTATATACTGACGGACAGAGGCCGCACTATATCCAACCCAGAACACACCCCTCTTGTGCCATAAAGGTAATCACTAACAAGCAAGAAAAGGTCCTCATACTGAGCTAAAGCTAGAGCCATGTAGCCCTCATAGCTGTACTGTAAGTCCCGGATGATCACTTACTGATAAGTTCTTAGGGAGAGGAATCTAGAGTACCATAAATAGCCCAATGCTCTAGCCCCCTTGTTCCATGTTGTTAAAAAGCATATTTTAATGTTTATTGCATATACCTTTAGTCAAGTTACAAGATCATGGTTGTAGTTGAGCACTAGCATCAAACTACCCAATGCAGTAACCCAAAGGTATCAAGGTACAAGGTAACAAAGTAGGAAATCCTTAGTGGTAGTCAAGGTAGACACATGTAGTATGAATTAAGTGATCAAAAGTGAATAGGTAACAAGGAAGATCTCATGCTATATTTGCCTTAAACACTGATCCTTCGGTAAGCTTTAATCTTCAACGTTCTTCTTCTTCTTCTTGATCATCACGTATAACTCACCAACTAGACAAGATTATAAAGCACCACACAAGCATCCATGCAATCATACACGAAGCAAATAATTACATCTATATTAGAATAGTACGTCAATCATAGAAAAATAAGTAAAAGAGTTTTAAATATGATTCTATGCATCGCTACGAATACACAGACACGAGAGACACGTTAATCGGAGCTACGGTTGAAAAGATACAACTACCGATAGATCTACTCATAAAACTATTAGCTTCATGTGTTTTAATTATATAATAACGTATATAAGATATTTTATAGATACTATATATGGAATCAAGTCAAATTTAGATTCAAATTATAAAACTAAAGTAAAACAAATCATATTTTATTTACAAAACCCAGTTGCATAATTGTTATTTAAGATATGATTTAAACCATGAAATTCTAGTATTAGTGACCTGATAAACACTATTGCTAACACATAGATCTCGTCGCTATGAATCTAACGCAACTTGAATGGGCCAAAACGGAGCTAAAACGCGAAAGATATGAAATAAACAAGATTTCCTTAAATAAAATAATAGATTAAATCTAACCTCGAATTTTAAAAGTTGAAAACATATTTAACAATAGTATGAACATGTAGATTATGAAATTACGAACCTAACGCAAGTTGAACGAATTAAATCAGAGTTAAAACGAAGAAGTTATGGCTAAAACAAATCAGTGGCAAATCTATAAATAAGTGAAAGCGTATTTTTGATCTAAACCGAAGAAACTACGATTTTCAAAGAAGAAAACGTAATCTGTGATTGCGCTATGGTCTGCGGGTTGATTTTAGAAAACATCGGGGCTCTTTTGCAAAATTCCCAGACAACGGGGTATGGATGAATATCGGCCGTCGGATCAGACGCGGGCGGCCGCGATTGGATCAGCGGTGGAAGAGGCGATAGTAGCTGGCCGGAACAGGGAAAATCACGGCGGCGCGCCATGGCCTATGACGGAGCTCGGCGGCAAAAGTAAAAAACGACCCTACGGTGCATGGTTTTTGATGGAGAAGACATGGAAGGATAGAGGAGGAGATGGCGAACTTACTGCAAAGGATTGCGGCGGCACAGAGCAAGCGGAGGCGGCGCGGAGCTTGGCACAGGGGTCGGCTCATCGGCGGCACGGATAGCGCGGCAGCGATGACGACGACGACGGCAACGGCGAGAGAAAGGAGAAAAATATAATTTACTACACGAGGGATTTCCCAAACTAGGGGCTTCCCTTATGGTAGCTTTGGTGTGCTTTGCCCAATAGGTGGATTGATATATATAGGAAGAAAAACTACCCACATCCACGTCAACTAGCGATATAGTACTAATTGACGTTACACCATCCACCTGCACTAATGGGCCTAAATAAACATTAAAGCACATTAGTAAATAAATGCATGGGCCTTTATGATTTATTAGGATTATTGCACATGGGCTTTGAGCATTGGGAAAATGAGAGATTTATTATTTTCAGAATTAATTAATTTCGTGGATAAAATAATTCTAGAAAAGTCCAAAATTAATATTTAAGCCACGAAAAATACTCCGAGACCTTTGAAAATTGGGGAAAATTCCCAGAGACACTTTGGAACATGATGAACTCAAATAAAGTATTTAGAGCTCATAAAAATTTTGTTGGGAACTTGGAACATAAAGATTAAGGTGAAGGAGGTAGGAATTAAATTCCAGAAAGAAGCTGGAAAATTCCTAGAGATAGATATTCGTCTCCTAAACATATAAAAACATATATTTTGCACATAGAAACACGAGGTGCGACTGGCATGAATGCAACAAACATGTTTCTACCTTAGGATAAATTTTAAATTAATGATTTTTTTTATTTTCCTATGTTTTCATGTGCACAAAAATTCCAACTTAAATCTTTTTAGCTCTATTTCCAAAAATTTAAATTTTAGGATGTTACATGATGTTTTTTTTGCAGTTGTGGGCCGAGGACTGCCTTCGTCATTCTGGCGAAGGTTGAGCCTGCGTTCTTTAGTTCTTTGGGCATTCTTGTGTAGCAATAAGTTCTGAAGGGGGTAGTAAAACTTGTTTTCTCCTCTTCTTTGTTGAGCCAGATCTAATGATATCCTAAAAACAGTCTAGGAGGGAGAAGCGCTTGCATCCTGCCACCTTATCGACGGATGCATCTATCCTTGGTAGCAGAAATGGGTCTTTCTTGCATGCTTTGTTCAGATCTATGAAGTCTATGCACATTCTTATCTTTCCATTTTTCTTCGGTACTAGCACTACATTGCCAACCATTCTGCTTCAGCCTTCGCTACTAAGATTCTATCCTCCAATATTTTCCTTTATCGCTGCTTCCTTGGCTTTATTTTGGGGTTGATGTCAAGGGAGTGTTGTATAATATCCCTGCTCACTCCTTTTCGGTCGGAGGCTGACCAAGCGAAGACGTCTTTGTTTTTTGCTAAAGTTTCTATGAGTTCTGTTTCTTCTTCCATCGACGGGTTGTCCCCGATGGTGATCTTTTTATCTGGGACTACATCTTCCAATGGGATTGACTTTGTTTCTTCTTGATCTTTGAGATCTATTTTGCCCTTCAGCATGTCCGGAGGCTCCGGTGAATTGCTTCTAGTCGCTTCGATAGAATTGATGTTGCGCTACGATTTGTAGATGGCGCTTTCTATGTTTCTTGCCTCCTTCTGACATTCATGCACTGTGATGGTGCCATGCAAAGCTGGCATTTTCATACATAAATAGCCCATATGAATGGCAATATTAAACTTGTTTGTGAAGCCCCTGCCGAAGATGACATTGTATGGGTAGTAAAGGTCTACTACGTCGAAGGTCACGTATTCTGTCCTGACATTTTCCTGGCCTCTGAAAGAAACTGGCAGGGATATTTTTCCTAATGCATTGATCCTTTTTCCTCTAAAACCTATCAGTGGTGAATCCGAAGGCTGCAGCTGGCTTCTTAATTTCATCTGATCGAAGGAATTAACAAAGATGATGTATGTGGAGCTTCCGGAGTCTATGAGAACCCTGCTGATTTCCTAGCCTGCTATATTGGCTTTGATTACCATAGCTCAGCATGGGGTAGCTCTCTAACTGGAGGTCTTGTTCTGAGAATGTGATGGGTAGTGTACTGGACCCTGCACTGCTATGTTGTTAACAAGCCTGAGATGATCTTCTTCTGCTTCTTTGTCTATAATTCCATTGAAGAGCCTCCGGCAATCGATAGTATCATGCCAATGGTGGATAGTAGTGTATGTGGATTGAGTTGGTTTTCTAGGTTGGGCTTGTTTTTTGGGGCGGCTAGCTGTGGTGGAGGTGGTGGTAGAGGTAGTGCTTCAAGTTGTCTATTTTGCGCTTGAGCTGGCTGCCTTATTTCTATGAATGTTATGTGAGGAGGCCTTGGGTCTATGTAGGTGAGGTTAGCCTCTGCTCGCTAATTACTTGCCTGCCCTTGTTGCTAGGTGCCTGGTCATCATGTGGGTAGGAAGTTGGGGTAGTATGCAGCTGCTAAGATGGATGGGTGAATTTGACTGGAGTTAAGGTTTAGGTAGATTGGGCGATATGGCTGCTGCGAAGGCACAACGAAGGTGTGGTTGACCTCATTGGCGGGCTGTCGTGGCAGAGGTTGAGGATTTGCCCTGTTTTTTATTCTCTCCTAGGTTTCCTTCGTATATGGACAATCTCTGGTGATGTGCTTTTTGTTTTCTCCGTGAAAGAAGCAATACTGTCCTCGCTGCCTTGTTCTGGTTTTTGTTTCATCTCTTCCTTTGATTATATTTCTTGCTTTCGTACTCGCAGACGCATCCACGCGATGAGTCGCAGTCGCAGGGCCGGACCACAGGAGGACCCTGCAGGCCAAGCGTGCAGCCACGCATGTCGCGCTTCACCCAGTCCAGACAAACCGTTCAAAACCCAAGGCTACCAAGGGAGCCCAAGCCGGTTGGAGCCCACCGGCGGGCCGCGCCCTCCTTGCTTGTGGCTCAAACCAATTCCATCCAAAGCCCTGTTCGATCTGGCCCAAGAGCGAGAGGGCCGGCTAGCCTTCAACGGTGCAAAGTTCTCAGGATGTCGAGATAATATCATCTGAGTTAGCTATCTAGTCGATTCTAAAAAAAAAACCTATCTAGTCGTGTGCAAATTGGCGGGGATTACTACAGTACGCTAGAACAATCTGATGCTATACGCCTTTTGCAAATAAAGCAGGAGACATCTATTTTCTAAAAACAATAAAAGAGGAGAGACATCATGTAAATTTTGTTCAAAAAATCTCCATATCCGTCACCAGTTTTGTGAAAAATGAATGCCCAGTAGTAATTAATTTTAAATTTCATAGCAACACTGCAAATGAAATTAACAAGCAAGTACAATTTAAACGAGTGTAAGGAAGCGGCTCTTTTTTTTGGCTAAACGATACTTCGAACTTGGAACGAGCATGAAGAGATTAACGAGACTTCTTTCTCCTTTGAGTTTTTCTGGCGGACCGGTCGCGAAAGATCTTGTCGATATCATCATTTTGAAAGGTGGCCTTCAATTAAACAATCACATTTACTAGAGAATTAAAAACAATATAACCAACCAAACTATCATGAAATTAAATATTCTGCTAGTTAATAGCATGTTACATGGGCTCATAAAAAGTTGGTAGCCCTCATGAACAATTTTATTATATGCTACACTAAATGGGAAAACTAAATAAACCAACTAAACCATCATATTTGCTAGAGAATATCAAAAGCAATCTAACGAAACAAACTAGCTACAAATTAAGGGCGTGTTTGATCTGGCAGAGTAGCTTCTTTGACTAGAGAAGCAGCTCCACTAGTGTAGGTGAAGCTGTGTTTTGAAAAAATGTTTGGTAAAACAACTTCTCATGATAAGTAGAAATTATGAGATGTCTAGATGTCCTTTTTCCCTATCTTCTTTTATTTTTTCTCCTCTCATGTTTATCTCGTTTCTTCCCCTTTTCTATCTTATATCTCAAAAGATCGACTCTTCTCTATCTTATCTCGAAGAGCCAATCGGAAGATTCCACTCGCCTCCGACGCCTTCCTTGCCTCCTACCACTCTAGTGCTTCGGCGTGACCACACTTTGGCACCTTGCCTGGCTTACATGTAGACTAAGTCCCCGTTCGCTTGTCTTAAAAATGGCTTATTCGGCTTCTTTTTTCAGTCGGAACAGTGTTTTTCTCTCACAACAATTCAGCCGGAACAGTGTTTTTCAGCCAGTTTCAGTCAAGTTTCAGACCAGCGAACGAGGCCTAAGGAGGCTCACCACATTGCGCATATGGACAACGCTTCCTCCTCCTCCTTCCCCGTCAGCCCTGTCCTTCGCCGGCTCTGTCCTTGGCGCTGCTGCCTTTGGCCGCGGCCCACGCCCGCGCCTCGCCTATGGTCGGGGCAAAAGGGTCCGGGCCTGCGCTGTGGCCAAGGGAGCCCGGGCCCGTGGGAGCTGCTTTTTTAGTTCCGTGCCGTGCCGGTGCCTTGTGAAAGTGAAAAAAAAGGAAATCTCAGATGAAAAGCGGTTTAGTTTTTCGCCGTTTAGTAAAAAAATGCTCCCTACTTCAGAAGTTGCTCGAGAATCCCTGGCCTCTAATGTTCCATACGCGCCCACGCGGCCATGTCGTGGCAAGCCGATTGCAGCAGCCATGTGCTAGCTATAGCAGCCAGCTGAATCGCATTGCTGCCGGCGAGGCGTGCCTGCCGTCGCAAAAAGGAGAAACCAAAAGGGAGAACCATATTTTTTGGTGGAAACAAAACTTGGGTGGGTCGTGCACAAGCATGCCATGGTCGTGAGTTCACGACTTGGAAACAGAGTTTAGCTGGCTAAGATTTTTTTCATATATAAAATAATACGTACTCGTGCTCGTGCTCGTGCTCGTATATTGTTATTTAGCTGAGCTGCGACAACATATATACCAGCTTTTAAGTCAAATGTTGTCATGGTCTTGGAAATGTCGTTCAGCTCAGCGCCAGCACAAGCCATTGGAACATGCGAACACGTTGAAGCTGGAGGCGACGACCTGCTGCGGTGGTGCGCGTAGTATGCGTGTTGCGGTGTTGCCCGCAAATGCATTCGTTTTTGCTGTCCGCGCCAAGCTATTAGGAACGCCCAACTGTCGGGCTGCTTCGGTTACGATTACGATCTGCATGAGACGACAGGCAAATTTGTTCAAGTATGCAGCGAGCAAAGTGGCTCTATAAATACAGAGACGTCTGAGCTCGTTCCAGCAGTGCCAAGGAACCAAGGCAGTTGCCTATCTAGCTTGCTATTAGCAAGACTTTACCTCCTGCAGGCTGCAGGCTGCAGACTCCGATCCGTGTTAGCTAAGCTCGCCATGGCTTCATCCACTACCGGCGGCCATTATTTCTTCCTTGTTGCGCTTTCTCTTCTCTCCTCCGCCGCCTACGGGCAGCTCTCAGAACAATACTACGCCACAGAGTGCTTGCCATTGGATCAAATCATCAAAGCAGAGGTGCGTAGTACCTTGGTCACCGATGGACGCCGGATGGGCGCGTCCCTCCTCAGGCTCTTCTTCCACGACTGCTTCGTTCAGGTATTTTATATCTTATTACATGTATTATTAATTTGAGACTTCAATAGAAGTTCCACGTTAATTCTTATGAGATGCGTTAGATAAAAATAAATAATAGAAACTCTCACAAATAAGAAACATATGACCTTTGATTTTGTAGACTGCGATCATGGCCGCCAATAATAACTATTTTATTTTGTAGGCCTATGTGATTATTAGAAAGCCATAAAATTACCCTCAAGATTACCCGTCTCTATTAGTTTTAAATATAATTCACAATAATTCTCTAAATTGAGTCGCAAAAAAAAATAATTCTCTAAATTTGTATCTAAATTACCCATTTCTATCGTTACAAAATATAATTCAAAGTAATATAACCACTTACCTCTTTTTAAATAAATTGCCCATCTTTGACACTATGAAAGATAATGTAAAGTAACCTTACCAACATATGTCATTATGGAAGATAACATAACGTAGCACTTTTAATTTGAAACTAAATCATCCACCTTCACCATTATAAAAGAATAAACAAAATATCCCTACATTTACATGTAAATACTAGTAAATGTTGTTGTAGAAACTAACTTAACAGATATACAATAGTCTATATATATTTCTAAATTATACACACTTCTACTACTGATATGTTAAAAATAGACAAAGTGCTATGTAAACATGCATACATTAGATATAAATATTTATTTGAATATTTTATCAAGCATGAAAAATGATCCACAAGCCACTAAAAACTATATAAATACCCTATGACAATATTGATAATAAATATTATAAGTTGTTACTTTAAATATATTCTGATTGAAATATTATGCCACATCAATATTGGTAGTTTAGTTTTATGCACTCTATGTTTTTATAAAATTATACTATGCACATATATACATATATTCTTTAGTATAACAAATTTAACATATTGAGTGCCACAGTGCAAGAAGAAATGATTATTTATGTCGATGTAGAACAAAAAGTGTAGCCTAATAATACCTAGACTCTTTTTTAATAAAATAAAAAATAAAATTTAAATAAATAAGCACTAGAGTTTCAACTTAACACGTGAAAAAATACAACAATTAACAAGATTAAATTTTGAAAGCTGAAATATAGATTCATGACATCTCAAAAGGGGACTAAAAAGAGCTTATATAACTTAAGCTTATGATTCAATTGAATATATCATGCTAGAGAAAAGATAAACCCCGGACATTCTATCCAGAGATCCCCAGCAAAACTTCCATGTTAATCCTCATGTTATGTGTTAGAAAAAACAAATCCTAGAAATTCTCACAAAATTAGAATCATCTAGCCTTTCATTCGGTATATTCTAATAACCATAGGCTCTATTCTATTTTCTTAGTAGTTATCCACCTTAGCAATGGTAAAAAAACAACAACAGAAAGTAACCCACAAATTTGTATTTAAGTTATCTAGCTATGCTATTAACATGATATAAGGTAATTAACCGTAAATTGGCATCTAATTAACCACCTGCCATTACGATAGATGATCTACTTAACATCTGAAAATTTGAATCTAAACTAAACTTCTACCATTATTTAAAAAACTAAATATCTCTCAAATCTACATATAAACTATCAAAATCTTCTATTACAAAAACATTTAATTAACCATAAAATACATTATGTATATATTATATTGTTATTCGAGATAATTTAATACTCCCTTTATTCCAAATTATAAGACATTTCGGCTTTTCTAGATCCTTTGCTTTTACTATGATCTAGACATAGTGTATATCTAAGTGCATAGCAAAAACTATATATCTAGAAAAGCCAAAACGTATTATAGTTTGAATAGAGGGAATACATTTTAACAAAAACTTTTGACATAAATTATTGTATAATCATAAGATCTCCATTTTCATAATAAAGAAATACTATTACACATATAATTTTTTGGTAAGAAAAATCAAACATCTTAAGAAGTCGGAGAGGTTGGTGCAGACCAGTTATATCTGTACTTGGTCTTTGAGATTGCTTTTCAATACAAGGTGATTACAGGGCTTAAATATTAATATTCTCTTGAGGATAGCATCTCGCTACCCTATCTTGTATCTCACTTGAAGCTCTACTGCCAATCTTAAATGATGTGGCTCAGGTTTAAATAACTGTTATGCTATTGCAGTGCTTAAAAGTGCAGTCTACAATCTAAAATATTTATTTTCAATAGAAGACAAATGAGAGTTAAAATTGAGGATAAAAACTACGTAGGCACTAATAAAGATACAACAAGCACCAGAGTTTCGGTTAAACTTGAGGATAAAAAATATGTAGCCACTAATAATATTAAAATTTGAATAATCTAAATCTGAATTCAGAGCGTCATAAGAGATATGAGCTACAACAAGAGCCATAATAGTTTAAACTAACATAAAAAAACTAAATGTATATTCAAAATAATACACCTATCTTGGAAATAAAAGAAACATCTGTTACACTCCGACTCCATTCCTGTCGGCCCTTTCCGCCTCCTCCTAATCTATCTATATACGGTGTTATGCAAGACGATCGATACCATTCATTCTGGTCCTGCAGGGCTGCGACGCCTCGGTTCTTCTGGACGACGACGTGACAAAGGTACCGGCAATCGTAAGCGAGAAGAATGCCAACCCGAACGTCAACTCCCTACGTGGCTTCGACGTGATCAACCGTATCAAGGGTAAAGTCGAGGCCAGCTGCCCCGGCGTCGTCTCCTGTGCCGATATCCTCGCCCTCGTTACGAAGGAAGCCGTCATCGCCGTAAGTAACCTGCGATAATTAATGCTACATGCATTGATACTAATATCATAAATTAACGAGTAGCCGTTGTGTACCTGTACGTACTCCTCTATGTTGTGTTAGTACTCATTACTTAATGTATGTATCGATGATGTTTGCATACCTACATATGCGCGCTTACCCCAAATTGAACGACTTTGATGCATATATATGCATGCGCTATGCAGCTCGGTGGACAAGGATGGCCGTTGTTACTCGGCCGGCGCGACTCCACGACAGCGAACAAGGCGGAAGCAAACACCGATCTCCCGTCGCCGGCCTCAAATCTCACCACGCTCATCGCGGCATTCAACAAAAAGAGTTTCACCGCTAGAGAGCTGGTAGCGCTGTCCGGCGCGCACACCATCGGCTTGGCGCAGTGCGCCAACGTCGACGAAACCCAGCAGCAGAGATATGGATGCAGCAACGCCAATAATGTCCTCCTCCCGCTCGACGAGCAGACGCCTAACAAGTTCGACACCTTGTACTACGGGAACCTGCTGCTGCCCGATAATAGAGGATTGCTGCACTCCGACCGCGTGCTCGTGAACAGCACCGATCTCAAGAACCTCGTGGTGCAGTACGCATCCAATAGGAACGGCCTTTTTTTCCAGGACTTCGCCAACGCGATGAAAAAAGATGTCGGAGATGGGCGTGCTCACCGGAGCCAATGGCGAGATCAGGCGCAACTGCAGTAGGGTCAACTAATAACTTCCTTTCTTTTACAGTTTTTTTTTTTTTTGTCGTGAACTGGACCGACCGATGATACGTCGAGTACAGTGATCGGCCGGGTGTGCTCCGATTTTTAATTTGTTTCATTCATGTGTTCGGTGAGTTGTGTGCGCATCAATGTTTTTCCGTCTCGGTGGGCGTTCGTTCTCGGTCGTGTGTTTTTTCTTTCCATGTATCGTTTCAATTCTATCGGATGTCTCCGAAGACACGTGTGTTTTTTCTTTCTTATATAAGTGTGTATGTGGATGCTGTCTACAACATTCTTTCGTCTTTCTTCGGTGATTAATATATATACATAAGTAGCCGAAAACTGCGTTTGTTGGCGTTCCTTGAGCACACCACCTTATTAGCACCATATTAACGTTGTATTAGTAAGTATATATTTCATAATTTTTGCATCCAATAGGCATGGTAGGAAAGTGATCTCAGGGTAATCCCTCCTGCATACCACTGGAGTGTATACGTCAGATGTTTGTCTGGTGCTCTCTCACCACTGGAGTTTTCCGGCTGTTCGGTGCACGACTGCCTCTGTTTCGTCGTGTCTTCTCATCCAGGCTTATCTATTTGGTGTCTTTGCATGTCTTCTAAGGTATGCACAATAGCTCCTTTCCTTTTGCTTGAGGTATTGATCACTTGATCTTCATGTTGTCTTTGTCCAAGTCCACTTTTGCATCCATTAGACTAAATACCTTGTATATTGTGGGGGGTCTGACCCCAAGTACACACGGCGACGCACATGGGCCGCACCAACAGGGACGGTCCAGCCCACAAGACGAAGGCTTACGGCACACGGCACAGCTCGGCGCACGCCGCAAGGCATCTCGGCGGCATCCTGAAGATCGCGTAGAATCTATTAGGATATGCCGAATGTACGATTCCATGTATAGATTATCTCTTACCCGATCGGACTCTGGCCTTATCGGCATGTAACCTTACCCCTGGGCTATATAAGGCGGGTAGGGGACCCCCTAAAAAACACAATCATATACGATAGCCAATACAAACCGACGGGACACAGGATTAGGGTATTATGTCAAGCTGATGGTCTGAACCTGTATAAATCTTGTGTCTTGTCACCATCTCGTCCCTGATCTCGCTCACCTCTCCGATCAATCTACCATCATGGGTAGCCCCCTCGGTAGACTGCCGAGCATCTTTAGTCGACAGCTGGAGCGCCAGGTAGGGGTGTGCGCTTGATCCCATGGCAAGCCAGATGGTACGTTTTCCGAGCTCTCTGTTCGCTCCTAGGCCCGGCCAATCCTTCACGGTCGGATCTGTCACCTGGGTCATCAACACCAACGGCGATGGGGAGATCGTCTAGCCAGTGCAGGTCAACCCTGCGCCGATTGTGCCTACGTCTGTGCCAGCAAATCTGATCTCGAGAACTCTCCCGGGGTCGCCTTCCACTCCGGCGACTCGCCCACCGCTACCACGCTGGCAGAGGAAGTCTATCCAGCAGGACGATATGATCTTCTCCATAGATCAGGTCGATGAAAAGCTAGCTAAGGGCTTGTTGCTCGTAGAGTCAGTCATGGATCAGACTCCTCACGACGACGAGCCTCCGTCGCTTTAGCACTTCACGACAGTTCGCACCAAGCGTTCCGCTGGACCGCGCTGCCCGAGGTAGCACGATCCAGATCTGATCATCATGGCGACCCCAACGGGGCGCACGGCGCAGTGCCGACCACTCTCCAGATCCAGTCCGCCTAGGGCCAGGCAAGAAGCTCCAGCGCAGAACTCCATGGCTGCCCAGCCCTATGACCTAGCCAACGCGGTTACCGTCTATCAAAACGCCTTGCGCGAACTTTATGCCAACCAGATCTATCAGAGATATGGGCCAGGGGTACCTGCACCGCCTGTATATATGACTACCACCAAGCTATCGGCCCAGCAGCCATCAAGGAGGAGGCCCGTAAGGGCTAACACGATCAACCAATGTGGAGATCAAGGCAAACCAAGGCGGGCGTATCTGGACAATAGCGAGGATCAATCTGTTGTAACAAACTAGGAAATAATCTGTTAGCCCGATCGCCCTCTCTGTAACCCTACCTCTCTTGCCTATATAAAGGAGGGTAGGAACCTCGGGCTCAGAATCCAATCTTCCACCTATTCCATCTACCTCGTAGCTAGGAGCAACAACCATTGTAATTGAACATATTGAAAGGATCTAGGATGTCGCCTAGAGGGGGTGAATAGGCGTTTCTGAAAAATCAACACCTTTAAAAGCGGAAACGATTAGTAATAGGAGTTTCCAAAATGGAAACTCCAAATTAGAGTAATACAACCCCTCACAAGTTAGCCACAAAGTATATAAAAGATACTAGATAAACCTAGGGAGCCAAACAGCGGCAACCAAAGAGTTGATCAAAATGCACTAGTCAGTTAATGTCGGAAGTCCCGACAGTTTTGGTCAGAACTTCCGACGTGTCAGAAGTCCCGACGTTTGGGTCAGAACTTCCGACGTGTCAGAAGTCCCGACAGTTTGGGTCAGAACTTCCAACGCAAACTATCAGCACTTCCGACCCCTACGGGAAATGAACTACAAGTGCTAAAATGAACTTTGTGATGCTGATAACTTACAAACCCACTTCCTAGTGGTAAGGTAAGGTGTTGGGTCACTCTCTTGACGTTGATAAGCCACCACTCCGTAGATCGAGGCCCAAACCTAAGAAATAGCTAGAGAGAGGAAGACAACCAAATACATGTAATTTCGAGCAAATCACAACAACAACAAGCACGCGGGAGACAAGAATTTATCCCGAGGTTCGGCAGCCCCACAAAGGAGCTCCTACGTCCTCGTTGTTGAGGTGACCACTTTGGTCGGAGTCTCTTCCACCTCCTTGCCTCACTCAAGGATACCACAAAGGTCACTTGAGTTTCTTCACTAGAAATCAAGGGTAATACAAACTTCCCAAGGCTCTTCCACAAGATGGAAGCTCTTGGGCGACGGCTCGCCGGCTAGGGGAAAATCCCCAAGAGTAACAAATGCAAATCAAACCGGCTTGATGAAGAAATCAAGTGCTCAAGCTTGCTCAAAGTGTTTTTCTCACTCAATCCACTCTCCAATCACTCAAACTCTTTAGGAATTGAAGTTGGAGGCAAAGAAGAGAAGAGTGGCGAGCCTAGAATGCTTGGGGCTGTTTTGGCCGAGTGTTCGTTGCAATGAAATCAGTGGGCAACGGTTAGACATGAGGAGAGGGGTATATATACTCCAAGGCAAAATCTAACCGTTCAGATCTACGTCGGTAGTTCCGACGTAGATCTCGGGACTTCCGACGTATGAAGAAAACACTGTTCATGCGAGGTCAAAGTCCACTCGAGATAGCCAACGTCGGGACTTCCGACGGTCGGAACTTCCGACGAACGTCGGGACTTCCGACGTGCACAGTCAGCAGGTCAGTAGAACCATCGATGCCGGGACTCCCGGCTCACGTCGGGACTTCCGACTGTCGGGAGTTCCGACTCACGTCGGGACTTCCGACGTCCACAGTCCCCGCGCAGGCTATGACTGGGAGTCAGCACTTCCGGCAAGAGTCATGACTTCCGACTGTCGGGAGTTCCGGCTTACGTCGGGACTTCCGACACGACAGTCACAGAAAATTATTCTATGTGCTCGTGAAGTGCTAGAGTGTCTCTCTTTTAATTTTATTTAAATGCTTGAGCACTCTATCTTCCTCAGACCATCGAAACTTGCATCCCTCTTAATAGTATGGCATACCTATTAACTCAAGATCAAAAGAAAAACAAAATTAAACCTTTTGAGTTGATCTTCTTTAAATTGATGCCGTGTCTTTCAATCTTCATCAAGTGAGGGTGCCAACATGTCAATATTGATTTTGTCACTTGAGCATAGCCATCTTGAGCACATGACTTGATTCCATTCATCAAATATGAATAACTCTGAATGCTTCAAGTCACTTTAATCAACTTGTCCAATATAGATTTGATCCTTCACATCAACATGACCATCTTAGCTTGATTAGTACCTCAACTAAATGCAAGTACTTTCTTCTTCACCCTAGCTAGGTTCTTCGGCCGCCAAGCCGTCGTTTGCCCTTCACCCTTGCTTAGTACCTCGAAGCCTTTCCTTGCTATCTTCACCATCTCAAGCTATTAAGTCACATCTTGTGTTGAATCATTCATTCATATGTATTGTTATCTTTTTCATTTCAATTTAGCAAGCTTCAATTATGAGACCATTCCATATGCAATCCCTCATGTCTCATTAACTAATACTCACGAGCTTGCTTTCACATAGTACATGGAAATCCCACAATAAACAAGCATTTGCATGAATTCCATTTGCATTGTTGTCTTGTGCTTGAACTAGATTGTTTATACAACAACACATCATTTTGGCTTTCATTAAGTACCTGTGAGATAACCTATTACTTGTCCACACTTAGCAAACGGGTTAGTTCTTTAATCACATTGTCATTCAATCATCCAAAACCCACTAAAGGGCTAGATGCACTTTCACATATGAATACAAGAGCAGCCACACCACTAGAATAGGGATTAGCGTGCACCATGCCCCGGACCTGTATAAATCCTTTTGTCTCGTGTGCTACCATCTGATTCCGTCTACACGGTCGCGTTGCTAGATATTGCCGGAGCAAAACAATCCAACAAGATCAGCCACGTTTACCTGCTCTCTGAGCCCGATCTGCCCATCACCGATCAGTTCGCTCCGGCGATCAACATGGTGCAGATCCGGCAGCTCGACGAAGACTCTATACTCCCCATCTTGGAGGAGGATCCAAGAGCCGAATCTGAGGGCACCACCAAGACCGTCATCGACATCCTCGCCGAGACCCCATCGCCACCTAGGCGCTTCCTTGGGGAACTTTTCTTAGTCAGCTATGATAGCCCCCTCGAGACAGGGAAACTAATTCCCAGCACGCCGTTCGGGAGCACAAGAACGCTAACCGCACCAGACACCATGCAGCAGAAGGCACCGCCACGGCCGCCGCAGCGGCAGGAGGTTACACCGATCAGCAGGGCGGCCACCGCAGCGCCCGCAATCTTAACGATGAGTTCCTACAAGTCGATGGGCACCAAGTCCAGCCGACGCCGAGCGCTAATCTCGCGGTGGCCACGAACGAGCTCGGCAGGCTCCAATAGACCCCTGAGCTCGCCAAAGCTGCTGCCATGCTTAAGGTAGCGATGGTCTAGGTCCTCGAAATCCACGAGAATCAAGCTCCATCTCACTCCACCAGGTCCAACCGGTCTAGGAGGTCACGGCGATCTCACCCTGACCATCTAGGTGGCAGCCATTTTTAGGCTGGCGACCCCTATCTCTAGAGGGGGTTGTGAGGCAGCTATGTTGTCAACCTCGGATAGTCGCCACGCTGTTCCAACCCTAAGTCCCTAACACTAATTAGGAAGTCAACCAACCCCGTCGTGGTGACGCTCGGAGCCACCTCAACCAGCTCCATGACATTCGTCGTCGCATCATGAGAAACTGCAACTCGTGCCATGAGGGGGAAATTCTTCACCGGTAGGAGTATGACCGAGAGTGGGGTGATCCTGAAGCCACCCTTCAATCGCTCAAGCTAGCTAACTCCGGCAACACTGCTTGGCCTGCTGTCTGACCTGATGCCGGTGCTGTTGCCCCATGAGCTGTAGGAGCCACCTCTCCACAAGCTATCGTTGATGACACCACCATCACTGATGGTCCATGAGCTTTCATGACAAGGCTCCATGCCATACAGTGGCCCACCAACTTCAAGATCTACAGAGTCCAGCCGTATGATGGCCACGCCAATCTTGAGCAGTGGCTAACGAGTTACGCCATCATCGTGACGGCCGGCGGCGGCAACCCTGACATCATGGCAAATTACCTGCTAGTTATGCTCCAACCCACCATAATGAATTGGCTCACTAGCCTCCAGCCAGATATCATCGACTCTTAGGACGACCTCAAGAATATGTTCATTGAGACCTACAAGGCGACTTGCGAGCGGCCAGCCACGAAGCATGACCTGGTGAGGGTCTATCAGAGGATGGGAGAGCTCCTTAGGAGCTACATCTGGCATTTCTCAAAAGTAAGGAAACAGATTCCTAACATCCTTGAGGCTGAGGTAATCACCTGCTTTGTCCAAGGGCTCTATCATCATGACAAGCTCCTGTAACACCCTGGTGTTACATTGTAATGTTTTGCTGAAACATTTCGTAAGCATCTAATTTATGTGCATATGTGTATGACATAATGTATTCCTCGATGTTCGGCACTTGAAACATTCATACGAAACATGAGTCCGTGGTTACGTTTCATATATTACTATGTAGTATTCCGATCGATTGGTTGTCAAAATCAAAGTGCTATAGAACGTTGGCTAATGGCGATGAAATAGGTGTGGTCAGATAAGGATAGCTGGTTAGAACCGTGAGTAGGCTGGGTTTGTTTCCGACGCGGAACCATTCGTTTCAACATCGTTCTCGTACGTTTTGAAATTGGTCGACGATGCCACTTTTGGCAAGCTCTGTGGAACAATCGGCTTAAACAACAGGACTATATCTTGGCTCCGTTAGATAGCTTAATGTACCCTGTGGTGTATCAAATAGTTAGTTCGGCTTTTGGAGCATCGCGTACTAGTTTCCTGCTTGCTTTAAAAAGCGTGCGCATCACTGAAATCGGCACTAGGCGCGGTCACCCCTGGCCTGGCACGTGGCTGGCATTGCCAGCGCTCTGCCGTGCCGGCCGCGTTAGCGCTCGCATCGTGTCCACCGTTCTGGCATCGCGCGCCATGGTCGCCTGCCACTGCGCCACTGCGACCCCAGCCACTGCCGGCCTTGGCCACGTTGCTGCCCGCCGACCAGACTACCGCGCCATGCCGTGTTCTACGACGTCTTGGCCGGGAGCACGCCAGGTCATTCACTGCACAGCGCCAACAGCTAGGCTAGCTCTGCTCCATTGTCTCCTTGGCTGTGCGCTCGATGGACGTCCACCTACACTGCCATACCTCCGCGTCGCATCATTTTGCATTGGTGTCGGGCGCTGACTGCAGCAATGGTGCCATACCGCGTTCGTCGCGTTGCTGCTATGGCCGTGCAGGCAGCTGTCTGGGGGTATGTCCCGCCTGTCCCATTGTATGTAGTGGTGATGTTGGCCTAAACGTTGACGCCGCAGACGAGCCAAGCCAGGACCTCCCCTATCTCCGCTGTCTCCTTGCCGCCATGGCGATTTCTCCCAATTCACCGTAGTGGTTGCACCACGTTTCGATTGGCTTTGCTTGTAGCTCCATTAGGCAGCCGGTCGTCCAACCTAGCCTATCGTGCTGCCGTTCTCACCTCACTGTGCTCCAATTTCGAATTACCGCGCCACCGAGTCCATAAGGCCGAGCCGACGCCCTCCATCGGCGAGCCAGCCCCACAGTGCACCTCGTGGCGATTCAGTGCACCCACAGTCTCGCCATGTCCTCCTGAGCATCCCATGCCCCGTAGCCATAGCTTCACAGTAGGCCCGCCCCACCGTCGTGGTAGTGCCACCGTCGGGCACCACCGCACCACCGCGAGCTCACGTGGTCAGCCTTGCTCAGACCGCCTCCAACCAAACCGTCAGCGCCATGGTGTCGATGAGTACTCCCTGGTGCTCGTGCGCTCATGTGCTGGCCTCGCCTTCGCTGTTGCTCACGGGAACGCGGCCGCCTTTGCAGGTCAGGAGCCATCGCCGGGGAGGGAGTTCGTCACTGCGCCTCTGCTCGTCGTATCGCCTCTAGTAGCTTCGACTTGTCGTCAAGGTACCTATCAACCCCTTAGGTAGACCATAGAGGTTTGGGTGTGGCTGGCGTAGTCGCCCAGTGCCCGCGCCATCGCGCTGGTGCGCGCCCTGGAGGGGGCAGGGACTTCACCGCGGTGAAGACGTAGAAGTTGGAGGGTGCAGGTGTAAAACTGCAGACTAGCGAAACAGTACCATAGGTCACGTAGCAAATACCGTGTACTTCGGGGGTGCCCGTGCAATTTTGCCGACACGCGCAGGCCTTTCCCCATCGTGGGCCGTTGGCCGTCTGGGCCACACCTCCGCGTGGGCCGCGCGCTGGTCTGCCATCACGCGTGGGCAGGATGACGCGTTGGATCGGGCCGCGCGTTGTGGGCCGACGAAAGAGGTTTCGGGTTTCCTTATTTCCTGGAATTAGAAATGCTTATTTATTTTATGTTATGAATCCAACTTCGATAAATCGTAGTAAATTGCATGGTTGTCCAAAAATAGGGAAACTAAGTTTGTTAGGTTCACAAAAATGTCATCTACCTGTTAGTACAGTTAGTTCACCATTAGCTATTAGGATGGTAGGCTCATAAGATTTAAATAGAAAGCTTAGAATTATATCGATCAATAATTGCAAGAATTGTTGTGGCGAACCAACAATAGCTTTAGCTTTGAAATTGTTACAGTAGGGTCCTTAGACCTTTATATACTTGCTGTAAAAATTGGTAGCCGTAGAGCGAGTCGTTTAATGGCGTAGTTATTATCCTTGCTTTAGTGAATGTATCGTAAACTGGCATTAGGAGTAGGAGTATCCGTAGTCACCGTAAGAATGTATGACACGTTCATACTTGTTAGTAGTGCTGGTACGTAGCTTAGACTTTAGTGGGTAGATATCACTTAGTAGTTTAATAGAGGTACTTTTGCATTGAGAAGTTCTGTTGCCATAGTGCTAATCATTGTATCGTCATTTCATGTAGATCACGAACAAGTAGACTTCGTACCCGTCGGTGAGCCGGAATACGACGAGGTGATCGAGGAGTATGAGAAGGAGCTCTTCGCATAGGAGAGAGACTAGGAGCCTGTTGGTACTGACTTTGCTGACCCGGCACTTGCCCAAGGCAAGCCCCGGTGCATAACCCCTATTTTTTTAAATGATCACTGAATATATGATATGCATTTACGTACAGGCATTTTATGGAAACTACATGCATAAATATATCCACCATGAGTCCTACTAGTACAAGTCGAGTAGCTACTATGCTCAGGATGTCGATAGCGTGAGTAACCTGCCGTTACTCGCAAATAGGTGATTAAACTATGATATCATGATGGAATAATGGAAAGGAAAATGATGACCAGACAGGGATGTGGATTTGGTACTGGTGGGTGTGAGGGGTTGTGTCCTGCAGCCAACAGGGCATAGCCCGGTTACACTTTTTCCCTGTCTATGTTGATTAAGGACCGGTCGTTGCATATGACTCTAGGCAAGTCACAGACTATTGTCCCGAGCACATACTTGGGTATGGGCGTAGGGAAGACTTGCTGCTCTCTTGTCGTGGATCCGGCTCTTTCCAGACTGACTGATGGGAAGAGGAGGTGGTGGAGGTCCTTGCACCGCACTGAGTCTGGGATTCAGAGGCGGGGGCTTGGAGTCCAAGTTTGGACGGGGACCTGGACACCCGGGATAGGAGAGTGGTGGGTTAGTTCTGCTTGTGCCTAGGGCACAAGTGGGGCGTGTGTCTTCAGGGCACCCAGCTGAGTACATTGATTCACGAATCGCCGGGTTATCTGGTATGGCTTGTCTGCGGTTTAGCACCGTAGTAAGAACTATAAGTGGAAAAAGGAGAAGGAACAGTATCGATTGCTCAACTCTTGCTTGAAAGTAGAACAGGTGCTTATATAGATTGACTAGATGAAAACTTAATACAGCTGATGATAATAATGTATCAATAAGGACTCACTATTAGTATTGCTTTTTGCTAAAAGAGAACCAACAAACCATAAAGCCTAGCATATTCCTTGGAGTCGGGAAAGTATTCCCACTAGTCGGATAAGTCTTGCGAGTACATTGTGTACTTAGGGTTTATTTACCCCTGTTGTAGGTGATGCTTGTGGAGTACCTTGTGTGGAGGATTCTTCTGGTGGGCTCAGATGAAATCCTTGTTATCTTATCGCTAGATGTTATCTTTTAATATTCCGCTGTTTATCATTCCGCACTCTGTATTTAGTATTGTAATAATGTACTTTCTAAGAAACTCTAATGTATGAGATGGACTTGTGTTGTAACTCATTTTCATTATTGGATTCTTGGGAAAAATGTGGATCTTTTGGGTTCTCCCTCAGGGTGTGCCCGATGGACACCGCTCGTTGTAGTTGCTTTCGGGGGTGCTTAGTGTTTGGTGGAAGACGAGCGCCTCCGTAAGTACGCTATTCTGGGCGGTTCTGCCACAGCTCCAAATGAAGTTCAATAGGATGCTGCCGACATCGATCGGCGAGATGTTCCACACGGCCAACCAATACGCCGATGCTGAAGAAGTCGAACAATGCCACAAGGAAGAAGTTGGTTGGGCTCCTCAGACTGATCGCCCTGCATGCCGCGACGATGACCGTCGCGAGGACAGACACCCTGACGACCGCGACCGCTGTTGTGATGATCGCAAGCGCTAATTCGACGACCATGACCGCCACAATAGGCTGGAGGGTTCTAGGCAAGGGCAAGTTAGACGCCGTCAACTAGACAATTTCATTGCTTCTATCGAGCAGCCTCGTGCCAAGCACAATTATAGTGCACAGTTTGACAAGATGTTCGATGGTCAATGCCCAATTCATATGGGTGTGAAGCACACCATGATGGAGTGCATGGTCCTTGCCAAGGCCCTACTCGACGAGCAGAACAAGAAGCGCGATGATCATGATGACGACGTGGGCAAGGATCTTGAGCCGCCTAGGGATGTGGGCGATGCTTTCTAAGAACCTAGCATGACCGTCCATACAATCTTCGGGGGCCGAGCGGCCACCAATAATAGGCGCAACCCGAAGCTCACAGGATGGTGGATCCTGGCCATCAAAGCTACTAGCACTATCGCCGATCCCAAGTACCTCCCCTGGTCAAATCAGCCCATCACCTTCACTAGGGACGACTAGTGGGTGGAGATTCCTTACTCTGGACACTTCCCTCTTGTTCTGGATGCCATTGTTTAGAAGGTTCGCTTCATGAAGGTTCTCATCGATGGGGCGAGTGCCCTCAATATCCTTTTCGCCAGCGCCTTGAAGGAGTTAGGCCTCTCCAAGCAAGACCTCACTCTGTAGATTCTCCATTCTAGGGGATTGTCCTGAGTAGGGCATCATAGCTTCTCGGTGAGATTATGCTGCCTGTATAGTTTGGCACCTTCGACATGTTCCGCTTTGAGTACATCACCTTCCTGGTCATTGACTTTAACACTACCTACCATGCCATTCTTGGTCGACCGACGCTCACCATGTTCATGGCCATACCACACTATTCCTATCTAGTGCTGAACATGACGGCGCCTGGAGGAGTCCTTTCTCTACAGGCCAACCTCATCGTCGCCTATGATTTTGAGAAGGAGAGCCTCACCCTTGCCGAGGCCTTCGATCTCTCCACACGCATGGAGGCCTGCCTCGCTGAATCTAAGAAGGTGCTTGAAGAAGCTCAGGAGATCCCGATGATGGAGGCGCCCTAGAAAGCCACTAAGGCCAAGGACACCAAGGAAGTTTACCTCAATCTCGCCGATCTGGCCAAGACCATGAAGATCGGGGCCCACCTAGACTCCAAATAGGAAGAGATGCTCGTCAGCTTCCTGTGTACCAATGTGGATGTGTTTGCATGGAAACCTGCAGACATGCCTAGGGTGTTAAGGGAGTTGATCGAGCACTCCTTGCACGTCTCGCCGACTGCCAAGCTGATCAAGCAGAAGCTTCGACGATTCACGCAAGACAAGAAGGAGGCTATTAGGGTAGAATTAAATCAGCTTCTAGTAGCCAAATTTATCAAAGAGGTGTATCATCGCAAGTGGCTGGCTAACCCAGTGCTCGTTTAAAAAAAGAATAAAGAATGAAGAATGTGCATTGATTACACTGATCTCAACAAACACTACCCTAAAGACCCCTTCGGTCTCCCTCACATCGACGAGGTCATAGATTACACCGCCGGTTGCGAATTGCTTTCTTTTCTAGATTGCTATTCTGGTTATCACTAGATCTCCTTAAAGGAGGAGGACCATATCAAAATGTCCTTCATCACACCATTTGGCGCCTACTGTTACACCACCATGTCCTTTGGACTCAAAAATGCTGGTGTGACATATCATAGGGCCATCCAATGGTGCCTTAAAGATCAAATAGGCCACAACGTTGAGGCCTACATCGATGATGTAGTTGTTAAGCCGAAGATCGCTGATAACCTAATCACCGACCTCGAGCAAACATTCAAAGCTCTCAAAGTATACCGATGGAAACTGAATCCCACCAAGTGTATATTCAGTGTCCCATCAAGTATCCTTCTAGGCTACATCGTCAGCGCTCGGGGGATCGAGGAGAACCCTGAGAAAGTCTCGGCCGTTACCAAAATGCAGCGGCCAACCTGCGTCAAAGATGTCCAAAAGCTTACGGGATGCATGGCGGCCCTAAGCCGCTTCATATCGCGATTGGGTGAGAAAGGTCTCCCCTTCTTCAACTACTAAAGGCTAATGAGTGTTTTGAGTGGATGGCCGATAAGGCCTTCGTCAAACTCAAATAGTTCCTCACTTCACCTCCATTTATGATCGCGCCTCAATCCGGTGAGACTTTACTGGTTTACATCGTTGTGACCTCCCAGGTTGTTAGCATGGCTATCATCATCGAGCGCGAGGAGGCTGGGCATGTGTACAAGGTCCAGTGACCTATGTACTTCATTAGTGAGGTCCTAAATAAGTCCAAGACTCGGTATCCCTAGGTCCAGAAGCTTCTATACGTGGTCCTAATTACATCCCACAAGCTCCACCATTACTTCAAGTATTACAAGATCGTCATGGTCACCGAATTCCCTCTTGGTGACATTCTCCGCAACAAAGAAGCCAGTGGGCGCATCATCAATTGGGTGGTCAAGCTCAGCACCTACTCCATCGAGTTCAGGAGCCGGCTGACCATCAAGTCACAAGTTCTAGCAGATTTTATGGCTGAATGGACCGACATCCAAGAGTCGATCCCGGCCGACCGCCCCAAGCATTGGCAGATGTATTTCGATGGGGCTCTCAACATTGAAGGCGCCAAGGTAGATGTACTATTCATTACTCCCTCCAAGGATGAGCTATGCTATGTACTCCGAATCCACTTTCCAACCTCCAACAACGCCGCTGAATACGAAGCATGCCTCCATGGCCTTCATATCGCCACTGAGCTCAGCGTAAAATGCCTCATGGTTTTTGGTGACTCCGCCTTGTCATCAATTAGATTAACAAGGACTGGTCCTACACCAGCAAGAAGATGGATGCCTACCGCACCGAGATCAGAAAATTGGAAGTCAAATTTTACGGCATCGAGTTCCATCATATCGTTCGGGACACTAATCAAGCAGCTGATCGCCTGTCTAAACTGGGATCTTCTAGAGCTAAAGTCCCAGCAGGTGTGTTTGTCCAAGATCTGATGACTCCATCCATCAAGGAAGGGCAACCAGTTGATGAAACGCCTCCGTCTGAGCAATTAGTCCTAGCGGTGCCTACCCCTAGCCTTGATTGGAGAGAGCATTTCATCAAGTATCTCACCATAGCTGAGGTCCTGAGCGATAGAACAGAGATGGAATGACTCATTCATCATAGCAAGCACTATGTGCTCGTGAATGGCAAGCTCATGCAGAAGAACGCCAAGGATGAGCTATTGTAGAAGTGCATCACCCAAGAGGAGGGCGAAAAATTACTGCTCGAGATCCACGCTGGCTCATGTGGCAATCATGCTGCCTCTAGAAATCTGGTCGACAAGGCTTTTTGAGTTGGTTTTTATTGGCCATCCATCATAGCAGATGCTGAGGCACTCGTTCGATGCTGTGAAGGTTGCTAATTTTTCACCAAGCATATACATGTGCTAGCACAAGCCCTTCAGACCATCCCCACATCTTGGTCCTTCTCATGCTGGGGACTGGACAAGATCGGGCCTTTCAAGCCAGCCCTGAGAGGTTTCAAATATATATACATCGCCATTGATAAATTCTCCAAGTGGATTGAGTACAAACCCCTTGTCACCGCAACTGCCAAGAAGGCAGCCAAGCTATTTGAAGACATCATGCATCGCTTCGGCCTACCAAATAGCATCATAACCGATCTAGGTTCTACTTTCAACGACAATGATGTCTAGGAATTCTGTGAGGACCAGTGCATCTCTATCACATATGTCTCGATGGCCCACCCTAGAGCCAATGGCTAGGTTGAACAGGCAAACGGCATGATCTTAGATGCCCTTAAGAAGAGACTGTACCAAAAAGACGAGAATCACCTGAGTAGATGGATAAAGGAGTTACCAGCCATCGTCTGGGGACTCCAGACTCAGACTAGTCATAACACCGGTGTCTCCCCATACTACGTGGTGTATGGCTCGGAAGCCGTCCTACCAGCTGACATTGCCTTCTAAGCTCCATAAGTTGAAAATTTCAATGAAGAACAATCGGTTATTGCTCGCTAGGAAGATATTGACCGTTTAGAGGAAGAACACCTGGTTATGTGTGTCTGCATGGCTAAGTATTTAGAAGGCCTGTGACATTATTACAATCGCAACATTCATGAGCGCCCCTTTGAGGTTGGCGATCTAGTTCTCCATCGAAAACAGAAGACCGATGGTTTGCACAAGCTATCATCGCATTGGGAAGGGCCATTCATCTTCAAGGAAGTCACCCGACCAGGGTCTTATCGGCTCTGCGACTTCGAGGGGACCGATGTCCCAAACTCCTGGCACATCGACCTCCTTAGGCGTTTCTACCTTTGAAACAAAGATATATATTTCTCCATATTTGATGATTCAATAAAGATTTCACCAATTATGTTCTCCAATTGTGTTCTCCATTATTTTTTCCGCTACAAATAGCTTCTCCACATTTTCTCTAGTTTTTTTGCTTTATTTCTCCAAACGTTAACTCTCCGGTTGCTCTCCATAATTTTAACAACTCCATAATGCACTATTCATTGACTCTCCATGAGTTTAATCACTGATAAATGCTCTACTGGGCCCACTAACCAGCTATGTTTTTACCCACGCAATCCAAAAGCGGCCCTGGTCTCGACTTCCTCCTATGCGTGCATGAGCCACGCTCTACGCTATGGATAGTCAGCAGTGGCTCCCTGGCGACGCTCTCTTCTCTTACGCATACACGAGTGCCAGCCACTCCGCACTATAGAGCTTGGGAGCTAGTCAGGGCTGGTGATGCGATACAAAACTAGCTAGAGAGTGCATACATCATATCTAACATATGAACTAAACATAGCTTTGAAGCCAACATTCAGTGTTCAACAAAAGTCGCTAAGACACTATACATAATATTCAAATGTAAGTTTTTCTCCTAATCTACTAGGCATTTTCTGGTCTTTCGCCGAACAGGTCGACATCGCTGGCAAGCTTCATCGCCGCTTCCTCTAGCTTGGTTATTTTCACTGCACTCGTCCCTCGAGCATAACCGGCCATTATCACTTCAGTTTTCACTAAAGGATAATGTGACCGTAGCACCGCGAGCGCGTGGATGACGGCTCCTTGGGTGGCGCTGCATGTGAACTCCTTGAAGTCTGCCCAAGCCCTCTAGCACTAATCTAGGATCGGCCAGGGGGCATGTCGCCGAGCAGCCACGTCGACCCCTCAGGTGGCTCGAAGCTGACGTAGTCGAGCACAGGTTTGATCTCTGCTATTATTACTGCCTCTAGCTTATCCTCCCGGGCCTTCACCTGTCTTCGAAGACCTTGAATTACGCTTGGGCATTATACCGATACTCTGCAACAAGGATTAACATGTTAGAGAATGTTCCTAGCACTACAAGAATGGATTCTACAGAAGTTACCCTCACCTTCAAGGTCCCTTGTGACCCTATCGGCTTTCTCCTCTACCTCTTCCTTCTCCTTCTGGAGTTGGGCGACGGCCTCACAGGAAAGGTCAAGCTCTATCTCCAACTCTGCATAAGAAAAGGTGCATAAGCATGTAATGACAACAAACACTCATTGGGTGAGTGCTGGAGATCTTACCCTTCTGCTGGTTGGCACTGCAGCTAAATCGCTCGGTCAATGACTGGTTCTCTGCCTCTAGCAACTGGTGCTCTTTCTCCAATGCTAGGACTTTAACCTTCAAGTCCTCTTCTTGATGGCGCGTTTGGGTTAGCCTCGCCTTGAGTTCCTTCACCATCGACAGCAACTCCTTGTTCTCCGCAAGGACCGGAGCCATCCGTCCAATTGCTGCCGATGTTGCTCTAACGTCTTCATCACGTTCTACAGAAGCAATTGGTCAAAAAACATATCCATAACAGAATGCAGCAAACAAGATAGTTATCAACTTACCTCAATTTGGCCCATCATCACCGATAGGTCGGCCCTCAACCTCTTCACCTCCATAGTCGCCTCCTCCTAGCATGTCAAATTTGTCTCCATGCCGGGTAACCGTGTAGAAAACTTGAGGAGACCTCCTCGAACACTGCTACACCTGGACAAAATGTCTAGGGCTTACCTCCTTCACTGGCGATGTCTTGGGCGCCGCATGCTCCATGGCCACGGGAGGATCCTATGTTGAGCTTCCAGCCACGGACCCTACGATCTCTGCTCCCACTCTAGCAGATTCCACCAGCACGCCCACCTTGGCCCATGCCCCTTCACCACCCAGAGCATCCATGGAGTCACCCTCATCATGTGCCCCGCTAGTAGGGGAGGTCAGCCCGGTAGCCGGTGGCTCCTCCACACCGAGGACACCCGGGTCTACTCCTGTTTGTCCCTATGTAGCATCAGGAGCTCCAGTTTCTACCTCGTGCTAACCATCATCAGTAGCTAACGGGCACAACTCTTCAGTGGTCTCTGCGCTAAGCCAGTGAAACATATTTGTCAAACAACAATATCAACTTAACGAAGTAACGCAATAGAAGAAACACTTACAACTGTGATTCTCGTTGGGCTCTCCTAAAGCGGCGCGCCCGCCTGGAGTTGCCTTGTCCAGCAGTAGGGCTAGCTAGAGTCTCCATATTCCTTGGGCTGGTGGTCTCAGCTGCTACTCCTGGGGTCACCTGCGCAGGCTCAGGGACTCGCCTAGCGGCATCGACCACCGTTGTCGGGGTCACCCGAGCAGTCTCGGGGACTGTGGCTGCCGCCCTAGCCATCGCTGCTCGAGTCGTTCGAGCGCTCTCAAGGGCTGTGGCTATGGACTCCCATGCTCGGTGCCTCTCCCTCGTCTCCACTCTAGTCGGCGTAGCTAGCGGAGGCGCCTTAGTGCTCGGAGGAGGAAGCGACGTCGTCTCGTCGGAGGACGAGTCTGATAGGACTATCTACCGCCGCTGGGGCTGTGCAGCACCCCCAATGTTCACTAGCCCCTCTCCATGATGAGAGGAGCCTAACTTTTTCCTTCTCTTCAGGGATGGCTCATCCTATGTAGGCCATTTTCCTCGAAGTTTTTCATGGACATAGGCAGTCCGTGAATCCTCATCTCCATCACCAGTGTCATTTGACCTCTCCTCGCCAGTCCCTGAGCTGGACTGACACTGGGGGCTGCTCGGCCAGGCGTCTATGGCCCTTGGCTAGTCCTCTGATGGCACCACCAAAAAGTACACCGCCCGGTCCTGCCCATGAATCTTCAAGAATGCAAATGAATACAATGTACAAAGACAAAGATCAATTTCATGTTGCAAGCAAACTCTTACCACCGGGGGAAGGCTCACGACGTTGTATGCCCTCTGCTGGTCTTTGATCGAAGCATGGCCCACGAGGTTGAACAGCATCACGATGCATCGCATGACTTCATTTTGGTCGATCTCCTCGGGCACCTCGCGGGTCCTATCAGTGTCTCCTCAAAATTCATATTCGGGATGTGCCCTCTCTTTGTAGGGCTAGATCTGACGAAAGGTGAAGTTCATCGCCACCACAACTCCATCCAGCCTCTTGCGATTTATTAGTGTCAGGAGTCCCTCACCTGCTCCATTCCATCGGAATTGGGCCTCTTCGACCACTTGGGGTGGCTCACTAGGACTTGATCGACATCACATGGCACATACAGCTCCACCTGCCTGATGTAGAACCATCTGTAGGCCCAGTACTTCACATTCATGTTCAGTGGGATGTCGATGTACTGACTTGCCATCCAATCCTACAGCTGTAAATAGGCGCTGCCAACCACCCTAGATCCAGATCCCCTGATTTTGAGCCAGAAGAAATGGCGGAATAGATCGAAATGGGGGAGGATTCTCATATACGATTCACACAGATTGATAAAAATTACAACGTGCAATATGGAGTTCGGGGAAAGATTGCATAGACTGATGCCATAGTAAGCAATCAGATTGCAGAGAAAAGGATGAACAGGAACACCAAATCCACAAAAGAAATAATCCTCGAACACGACCAACTCGTCGGTACGGGGAGTGGGAAAGTCCTCACCGGCCGCCGACCGCCATCCCACCATTGCCATGTCGGGCAACACGCCGTACACCAATAGGTTGTTGAGCACTGCTTCGTCGCTGATGGATTGTACCCACTCCTCATCGTGGTTGATCTCGCACGCCGCCTTCTTCAAGCCCCCTGCGGCTTCTCTTCGGCGCCATCGAGCAGATCTGGGGAGTGGAGGTGGCTTGGTGTGCTTGGATTTGCTCTAATGGCGGAGCGGTTGCGGCTGACGGAACGTGAGGCGCGAGGAAGACGAGGGGTCTAGTGCAGAAATGAGGCGTTCGTTTCAGAACTGTGACGGATTTATAATGATTCACCCCCGTCTTTTCGTCTCCAGGGTTTTTGGGAAACCGTGCTGTGCCGCCCACGCCCGCTCCCGCAGTCGCCACGCCACGCGCACGCGTTAGCCGCAATAATTGCGCGTCTCTCTGTTTTCTTCGTTTCTTCACTAATGGGCCGTTCAACGGGCTGCTGTTTGCCTTCGTCGGGAAGCCACCAACGGGCGGCTTGTTTTCTTAATCTGCTCCGTCAATAAGTACATGATGAATTGTTGTGTGCCACAGTTACGTACAAGATTTTCTCCAGTCTGGTGGCATATTTTTAAGGCTTTTCTTTGACCCTGCTATAAGATTAATTCTTCATCTTCTAGCAGGCTCGGGAACTAAGTGTGTACACTTCACCTTGTGGTGAATGTACTAGTTTCTTGATGAATTAATTTCCTTGGCAACGCCAAGAATTGGTTGCATACTCAGCTATAATGGCGACTCCATATTTTTTCTTGACCCTGCTACAAGATTCATCATTCATCTTCCAGTAGGCTTGGGGACTACATTGTGTATAATTCACCTTGCAGTGCATGTGCTATTTTTCCATGATGTTTTGGTTACGCCAAGTCTATCATGAAAATACCTCTGCCCTGGTGACCTCATCATTGGCGCAATTGCAGCTGGCATTTAAGTGTGTACACTTCACCGACCAAGAATTCTCAAATTTTTGTCTTGAGCTCCTTACATTCTAATCGGTGAGCCTCACTTGGCTAAGTCCGAGGTCTTCCGGGCAACCAAACTGGTCGGCAGCTGTCCTTACAGGTCGGTAGGACAGTTAAGCTAGTCGACAAGCATTTTCACCGCTCAGGTCACTAGCTACGCTGGTTGGCTTTCATTTTCACCGCTCGGATCTTCAGTCGAACTGATCGGCTTCATGGCAATCTGCTCGGACTTGATCTAGACAGTGTCAACAAGTGGAGACAAGATGCTCGGGGACTAGTTGTGGGGGGCCTAACGCCAGGTACCCACGGCGAAGCACATGGGCCACACCGTAAGGCATCTCAGTGGCATCTTGAAGATCGCGTAGAATCTGTTATGATACGCCAAATGTACGATTCCATGTATAGATTATCTCTTATCCGATCGGACTCTGATCTGATCAGCATGTAACCCTACCCCCCAGGCTATATAAGGCGGGTAGGGGACACCCTCAAAACACACGCAATCATATACGATAGCCAATACAAACCGACGGGACACAGGATTAGGGTATTACGTCAAGCTGACGGCCTGAACCTGTATAAATCTTGTGTCTTGTCACCATCTCGCTCCTGATCTCGCTCACCTCTCCGATCAATCTACCATCGCGGTAGCCCCCTCGGTGGACTGCCGAGCATCTTTTGTCAACATATACTAGCAAACCGCATTAGTTCAATTAATCATGTTGTCACACATTTGCCAAAATCATAGATGGCCCTAGCTAGTTGCCATTTTTCTTATATTCTCTCCCTTTTCTTTATCTGCTTGCTTGGATGAATGCAAGAGCAAGATCATATGATGATAATAGATACCACTTGTAAAATGTATAAAACTAAGTGAATACCTTACCTTGCTCTTACCAAATATCATATGTCCCCTTTATGTGATATTATGGGCATAAGCCACCCCCTTACTCTATAATTGATCACTTCTCCCTTTCTAGAACCAATCTGCCCATCATACTTGTAATCACCACAAATATGACAACTGTTTTATGTTATTGTAGTATTCATAAATGGATGGGCTTGCTTTGGTCCATAATCCCCCCCCCCCCCTCTAGAATCAAAAGCATCAAAAAGAAAAACATTAGTAGCACAAGGGAGGGTCAATTATTGTGTCAATTATTGTGATCCCTAGGATTGGAATGGAATGAATCACACTACTTGACACTCACATTACATAGGTTAAGCTCCTCCTAAGTGTATGCATACATATGGTAGAAGGAAAAAGCTTATACATAACTCCATTGGTAAAGCACAAATAGGGAGATAATCTATATATAATGCATGGAGATAGCAAATTTGAATTGAAACAATTATACCAAATGAATAAATTGATACCGAATTGCAGGCTGATGCCGTGTGTGGATTGACATCCATGCTTATTTCTACAGACTACATTTTCCTCACAATAAGCCAATTTATATTTTCTAGGACTACCTCCATTCCGAGTAATAAGTCGATTTATCTTTTCTAGATACATATATTTTGCTATGTATCTAGAAGTAGCATATATTTATGTGCATAGCAACAACTATTTATTTAGAAAAGCCAAAATGAATTATAATTTAGAATGAAAGGAACCATAATTAACATAATATATATGGTTCGAGGAAGTGGGTATCCCATCTCGAGTAACAAAATTTGTATTGAATATATCTTAAAAAATAACATGCCAACATCTAATACACCTAATTATAAAATGTCGAGTGAAAAGCCTGAAACTATGAATGTCTCTCTTATAAGTACAACTATATCAAAACTCCATGACTAATACAACTTTTAAAAAAAAAGAAAGCATCAAATCTAACTTTCATAATTTCCATTAAGTTCAAGCTCTAACACTCATTTGTATCTTAAAATTTATGTTTTATATTTTACAAAAAAAAAAAGATTCTACGTCTGAGTTAGAATTCACTCTTAGTTTCTACAATAGCACAAGTCATTTCATCTTGCACTACGACACTCAAAAATCTGGAGCTTCCTCTACCAAAGAGTTCTAGGTACTAATATTGTGTTATAAAAATAGAGTACCTACGTACAATTTAACTATGTTTTAGCAAAAAAAAATAACTATCATAGAGTTCTAATTGTTTTATAATGAGTTGTTTGTATCATTGTATGTTGTTTGTTGAAGGCTTTCTTTCACTATCGGTACACCATAAAAATATATATTTATCGCCATGGTATGTATGTATACTTGGTACATATGGTGACATAATTGAAAGTGGTAGATGGTTTAAAAATATATACATTGTACTTTATTTATTTATTTTAATTTCATAACGGTTTATATTGGTGATTTGGATGTAGATTCAAGTGATTTTTAGTTTATGTTTTATAATAGTAGCTGTAGCTAATTTAGATGCAATTTAAAGGTCTTACTTTATAGTACATTTCAAAATAGTAGAGGTAGGTAATATATAAGCAAATTTGGGTGCTATATTTATAATGGCAGAGGTTGGTAGTCTAGATGTAGATTTATGGAGTTATTTAGTTTTTAATGGTGGCTGAAGTGCATCATTTTTTTAGAAAAAATAATAAATTTAGTGGTTACTATTCTCTATGATGATTATAGTTGACCAAATTAATGGCTAGAAGTTTCTGATTATTATGAGAAATTGTTTTAGAATTTATCTTTTCTGTAGCGCATCTTGCGGATTAATGTGGATACTATGTTGAGGCCTCCAGATATTAATATTAAGATATGTGTTGTCATCCTTTGTATTGCACCTTTGTGGACCTTCAAGATGTATTTAGTTGAAACCTAAACATAAGTTATATTAACTCTTGTGGCTAGGTAAGCACGAATTCAGATGTTTCCCTATTTGAGATCTTGTGTATATCTCCTTTAATTACTTCTTAAACATAAAGGTTGAACCCCACAAATGTGGTGCACTAAAGGAATGCTCACTAATGGGCATCTTGGTAGTCATTTTCTTTACATTTTTAGACTTTGCGATTACTCCCTTGTTCCACTTCAAAGATATATACGCAGAGCTTTGTTTCTTCCCAGAAAACCTAGTGTCGCAGTATTGAGAAGCTAGTGTTGCTGTCGTGAGTAGCATTTGGCTGGACTGCGCAGGTGGACCTTATGAAGAGAGAAATGCTCAGAACGAACTATCACTATTTCCTGTAGCTAATTATTGACATTGTCAACTCCAAGGCCAAGAAGGCAATGTTTGGCAATTTACGTTCAAAAACATGATCAGATTAGGAAACACGAAGTTTTTGGTATTTCTCTATTTGAGATCTTGTATAGGACTTCTTCAGTTACTTATGATAAAGAAATATTTGACCTCGCAAATGCTAGGACAGAAAGAATTCATGCTCATCAGTCATCACCGTCGTTATTATTAGAGATGGATACTTTTCCTTAGGCGGTGATGAACCCAATTTGGTATAGGATACAAATGGATACTTTTTTAACGTTAGGGCATGTACAACCCACAGACAGAGGTCGAATCTATCTTATAGACATGTATAAAGACAAGTCATACAACCCACCGACAGGGTTCGTCTCTAAGCCGCTTAATGCTTTGCATTTAGCTAGGATCAATTATAAATAAATTTTTGTATACCATTTGTGGCCATTTGATTGAAATGTATCAAGGATAACTTTAACGACAGTTCACACTCACTAATGCTTCAGTTATGCATGGGAAACATGCAGTTTGTTACCAAAAAAAACGGCAGTGGAATGACTATAGGCATTCAGTCAACTCTCACATGTTCACACGGAAGCATTCAATAACTCACTAGCCCACATTCAGATAACTCACTAGTCCATTCAGAAACATTCAGTCTAACTGAAACTTAATACAGAAATTTAACTGAGAAGCATTCAGGTCACTAGTAGCATTCAGGTAACTAGAAGCATTCAGGTAACTCATCACAGAACATCAGAATGCAGAACTTAGAAGTTTCATCACTCCAGAATGCCATCCTGTGCACAGAACATAGAAGTTTTTTTAGAAACTTAACTAAGTTTCACTGAACTTCAGAATTCAAAACTTAACTAAATTATATACCTATTTAGAAACTTTCAGGGAAAAGTGTCTTCCTAAGACACTTCATGGCAGCCACTCGCTCGGCCTTTTCCTCATCTGACATTGAACTTGTATCTTGTGAGATGGGATTGTTATAAGTTTCCATCATCTTTGATTCTTTCTCAAGCCTCTTCCCCTCTAAATCAAGCTTCTTTCCCTCTTTGATCTCTTGTGATGTAAGGTGGGCAAGTTTTGTGGCCTCAAGCATCTTTAGTTTTGAATAACCATCAATACTAAGTATGCTACAGCGCATAGTTAGTTTCAGCACCAATACATATATGAAGTCGAAATTACTCTAACATTACATTCAGGCTATGGATTTTGTAAATGCAGAGATTCAGATAAATGTGACCACCACACAACAAAGATTCATAACTGAAACACACACCAGATTCATATAACTGAAACACTCACTCCATCACACTGTAACTAAAAATCTGAACTAAAAAGATCAATGGAAGCTATGTGAACTCTGAAATCTGAACTAAGACGTCTAGGACATGTAACTAAAAAATCAATGGTTGAAACTTGATAGGACCATAGGTGGCGATGCATACTCTGTTCTTGCCAAATTATTTGTGGAACTATGAGCTGCCAATAAATGTGCTTACTTCAGTACCTTACATGATCGACATAACTAATCCAAATAGCATAAAAAAAACTTTATTTTGCAAGACCAAGAGATTACCATGATGGATCCCAAGCTACTGAACGCCCAAACGACGGAGAAATCGGATCAACGCTGCCAGATTCCGCGACCTAGGTTCGGCCCGCAGAATCCGCGCCCAAGGCCGAGCCGCCACCACGATTGAGGTTGCGGGCCGCCGTTGTCGAGCCACTTCCACGACCAGATGTGCGCGCCGGGGACGCCGCCGCCGTAGCAGCAACCGAGGGAGACGAGGCTGTACATCGCTATACGCCGACCAAATCAACTGTTGCCTGCGCGCGCCCAAATCGGTTGTTGACCGCGCAGGATCCGAGCGCCCGGTCGACTCTTGGAGACGAGGCTGTACATCGCTGTTGCGGCGTCTATTCCGCCTCGGAGCACGGGACATGGCCGTCGCCTCACGAGGTGACGTGGCGCTGGGCTCTCGTGAGGTGGTTTTTGCAAAACTGGCGTCGAAGAGACGGGAAGAAGACGGGCGTTGTACATGCCCTTATATGTCTTTTAACACATACTCCCTCCGTTCCTAAATAATTATCGTTTTTTATTTCCGTGCCGTAAGTTTAACTGAATTTGTAGAAAATGCATGTATTTATATCTTTAAATAAGTTTATTATGAAAATAGATTCAACGATCTATGTAATGATATTAATTTTGTATCATAACTATTAATAACTTTATATATATATTTAGTCAAAGTTGTTTCTCGAGAAATAAAAATGACAGCTATTTAGAGACGGAGGGAGTACTCCTAATAAAAAAATATCAATGGATACATGGGTACTCGGTTGTTTCGGGTAGGGAAGCACCATACATGTTAACTTGTTAGGAAAATGTTGCACGGGAGTGCGTAAAGGCGCTTGCAGAACATGCACTGTAGAGGCACTCTCGGTTCGTGGCACCAATGCACCATATGTACATGTTAAAAAGAAATAATGTCAGGCGAGAGTTTCACAACCGCACGGTTGGTGATATGAACCTAGAGTAATTATGACTTCAACTCTCTGTTTTATAATTAGCTGGGGCATCATTCCAATCAGAAGTTGAAAACTTATTGTGAAAGGGGTTAGAGTTGTCGATCGAGATCTCTGTCGATCTCTTTCCCAATCATAGGCATGTGTAATCGCAACAATATACATTCAATCAATGAATTTACATTTCAACTTCAACACAAGGTACCACCATGCATTATTATGGACGCTACGGCGGCGGGAATAATCACGGCTGGCGCGTTTAGTGCGTTGCTGGCTTGCTGGTACAACAACGATCCGGCGGACGTTGTACGTTTGCATGTGCATCTTCCTATATATGAGGTGAGATGCCTCATCATACGTATTCCATGGGTATCCTATATATCCCTAATCAAGGTCAACACCCCCGTGTAGCGTCCATAAAAATGGTCTTCATGTTTAGCTGTGATGGCTTACTGGCGTAGCGGGTGATCGAGCTAGCTAGGGGCCGGGCAGCATATATATATATATATCCCACCTACAATCAATGATTTTGTATTTTAGTATTTTACTAAAGGATTTATATACATTATTATTGGGTCAGCGGGCCCCTATAAACAGGCCTAAATATAATTCACCTCTGTCAGCCCCAGCTCATGTACGTACCTGTAGACTGTAGCTGTAGTTAACTAGTTATTATATAGTGGTAAAAAAATGTCCAGAGAGTACTCATCGGTCATCGCAGAAGAAAAAGATTAGGACATCCAATGCAAACCCAATTAACCACAGTCACACGTGCCCTAATGCACGACGCGTGTACATGGAGTGCGTCGTCGTTGGTCAGTTTATTTCCACCGCTCTACGGAGTACGGACGACGTTACCCTTCCTCTCGATCACACGAGAGGCCAGCTAGCTGGGCAGTATCAGCCTGTTCGTTTTCTCGTATACGATCGTGGATTATAAGTTATAATAGTATTTTTTTCTCATACTAAACCAGCCATTAGTAAATAATCCATGATCGTTTACGACGAAACGAACAGGTTGTATAAACATATATACAAACTCTCTGTTGGCAACAGCGTACGGCCCCGTTCGCTGGTCTGAAACTTAGCTGAAACTGGCTGAAAACACTATTCCGGCTGAATTGTTGTGAGAGAAAAATACTGTTCCGGCTAAAAAAAGAAGCAGAACAAGCCAAATATGGGGTAAGCCGAACAGGGCCGTTATTTCAAGCTGGGTGATAAATTATTAGTCTTTCTTTATTTACAGATGTCGGCGGTAGATGGTTGCAGTTGTACGTTACAACCCAGCGACTGGCCGCGATATATATAGGAATTCATCAGGACAATAATAATATACCGCATATACTACTACTAAAACGTACACAGATTAGCAACAACATGGACGGTATCGTATAAGCTTCCCAAGATATGTCACATGGGGGGAGGAGCAAAGACGAAGCTATATAACCCCCCACCCCACACACACACACACACAGTCGCAAGGAAACCCTAGCTAGCAAATAGCAAGGCTAACCAGCTATAACAGGGAGAGCTCGATCGATCTTGTGCTAAAGTACTTGTGCAACAATCGTGTGTGAGCTGATCGCCACCATGGCTTCGTCCACGACCGGCCATTGCATGTTCCTTGCCCTTCTCCTGCTTCTCTCTTCCGTGGCCTATGGCCAGCTCTCGACGTCGTTCTACGACACCAGCTGCCCGTCGCTGCAGTCCACAGTGCGCTCCGTCGTCACTAGTGCCATCAACAGCAACCCCCGGATGGGCGCCTCCCTTCTCCGCCTCTTCTTCCACGACTGCTTCGTTCAGGTACGGTGGTATTGCTGTATCCCATGTATATTTGTGTCATCATGCACGTATGTTGACGTTTGGTACGTACGTGATGCGTCAGGGCTGCGACGCCTCGATTCTTCTGGACGACGTGCCGGGCAGCTTCGTCGGCGAGAAAAACGCTGGCCCCAACGCCAACTCCGTCCTCGGCTACGACGTCATCAACAACATTAAGACGGCCGTCGAGGCCAACTGCCCCGGCGTCGTCTCCTGCGCCGACATCGTCGCCCTCGCCGCGCGGGACGGCGTCAACCTGGTCAGTCATCAGCGAACCAACCTGCGCCTGTTGGCTGCAGCAGCTGTTTTGTTTGCCTGCAACATGCCATCGCAGCATATATATTTATATATACAATAGTAACCTAGCTTCCTCATCGATCGGCTGTTGATTGAATCCAGCTCGGTGGACCGACCTGGGACGTGTCTCTCGGCCGGCGCGACTCGACGACGGCGAGCCAGAGCCAAGCGAACAGCGACCTCCCCTCGCCGGCGTCCAGCGTCGGCGCACTGATCACGGCGTTCGCGAACAAGGGCCTGAGCGCGACGGACATGACGGCGCTCTCCGGCGCGCACAGCATCGGCTTCGCGCAGTGCAAGAACTACCGCAGCCACATCTACAACGACGCCAACATCAACCAGCAGTTCGCCAAGCTGCTCAGGAGGAGCTGCTCGGCCACGCCGGGCGCAACCGACACCAACCTCGCGCCGCTCGACACGACGACGCAGCTCACCTTCGACAACGCCTACTTCGGGAACCTGGTCAAGAAGAAGGGCCTGCTGCACTCGGACCAGGAGCTCTTCAACGGCGGGTCGCAGGACGCGCTGGTGCAGCAGTACAGCACCAACCCGACGCTCTTCGCCTCGGACTTCGTCACCGCTATGATCAAGATGGGGAACATCAGCCCGCTCACCGGAACCGCCGGCCAGATCAGGGCCAACTGCGGGAAGGTTAACTAACAAGAGCTGATTGTTGCCGGCCATCAATTGATTGTCAGATTCAGAGGGACACATGCATGCACGCTAGCTGTTCGTTCATGAAAAAGGCACTCCATGATTAGTGTATACACGGGTCAAAGAAATGAGTATCCCATTATATTCCCATTTCTAGTAATAAAAAGCTGTACTAAATATTGTTTGAATTTCAAATTGAACAACTCGGACAAATTTAGAGAAAACTGGCCTAGGCTGGTTTCCAAATCAGTCTAGACCGGATTTACTTTTACAAAATATGAATTAGACTTCACTTTTGGATTCTTCTTGTCAAAACAATCGAAAATCATATATACAAAGCCAAAATTTTAGTCCAAATGAGGAAATCGTGCTTCAGGGAGTTTTCTCCGAAAAAAACAGTCTAGGCCGGTTTCTGGTACTATGCAAACTAGCCAAGGCTGGTTTCCCTGTTTTCATCTCGTCAATAATGCCATAGCGGGAGGATGAGTACCATAGTAGGATACAACGGATGTCGACTGCCACGACGGGGGAGGGGGCGAGTGCCGCAACAAGAGATGGTGGGAGGCCGAGTGCCCCGATGGGAGACAACGGGAGGTTGAGTGCCGTTGTGGAAGACGATAGGAGGTTGACGAGTATCATAGCAGGAGATAGGGTGCCATGACAGGGGAGGGAGCGAGGTTGTGTGCCGTAACGAGAGACTAACTGCCGCAATGGGAGACAGCGAGAGGCAGGACGTGCTGCCACAACATAACGAGTGCCATGGCATGCTGCCGTGCGCTGCCATGGGACACCTCGGTGTTAGGATCCAGGAGCTAACTAGAAGGGTGTTGAATAGTCGTTTCTAAAACTTAATCATCAATCCTAGCTGGATCAGATGCCAGATTAAACTAATGGCTAGATAACGATTTCACCCCTTCTGTGACAACACTAGAACCTTAGCACACAACATAAGTGATGCGGCAGCTAAGTTGACTAGCAAGAGCTCCTACGTAATTTTGCATTGCAAGGTAAAGCAACCTAAGCAACTAGAACAACAATACTATGCACAAGAGCTTCTACTCATACTAGTAATATAATAAGGTGAACAGCAAGCTTACACACGCTAGCACAAGCAACTACACTCACAAGAGATATACACTTAAAGATCCAGTATAGGAAATGCAAACCACAATGGAGAAAGACATACGATTTTCCTATCGAGGTTCGGTGACTTGTCAACCACCTGCTATCTGTTGAGGCGAGTCAAGAAAGATCATTGCTCCTCCACAAATTTTCCAAAACTGCAAGCTTGATCTACCCTGTAAGGTAGGCTCCAATATTAGCACTAGCTTATTGTGAGCCAGTTGATCAACAAGCTTGGTCTACCCGAAGTTTAGCACGAGGCCGCCTGAGGGCAGCCGTTGCAAACAGCTAGCACACTCGCTCCTGCTGCCGGCTCGACTTGGCTCCTCTGCATTTAGCGCGCCCTGGCCGTCATCGCACGAATAGAGCTACGCCACCGCCGTCCACGGTCTCAACCGCGCGCACGTCGGCACGTCAGCACGTGGTACCCAGCTAATGCGGCCCGACCGCCCGCCAAGTCTCGTAGAGTCATAGCAAGCAGCTGTGGCAGAGCCGTGTTGGGATGGAAAGCCCAACCAAAGTGAATGGGCTACAGAAGGCATGTGAAAACAGCCGAGATAACTTAAAGGGCCAAGGTGACAAAACGGGTTGGAAAAGAAAATGGGCCACGCGAGAAGGAAAATTCCGAGACAATCAGAAAAAATCTAGAAAATCCCCTCAAAAAATAAAAAAAAAAACTAGAAAATTTGAAAGGGCTCATATTAGTTTGAAATTTATACTTAAGCCCATGCGCAATAGATCACGTATGTCAATGCATGTATGAAAACCACATCTATACGAGAACCTTCAAGAGACTAAATATATATATACTCCTATATTTTATGATTAATAAAGTACTAGGCATCATCTCATTATCAACCAGTTGAGTGCGTCGCCTCTAACTAAATGATTAGCACCTTTACAAAACGGCAAACATCGCAGCTCATCTCTCTTTGCTAAGGATGCGCTGGATAGTAAACAGAATTTTATTTGGCTTAGCCTTCCTAGCTTCTTACCAGTCTTCTCTGCAATTTGATTGTAATGGACTTATCTTAAGTATTGAAGCAAAATCCTCCTCCTCCCCCCTCCCCCAAAAAAAATGGAATAGCACCTTTACTTCTAGAATAAATATAGAAAAAATATAAATGCTTAAAGTTTAAGGCGTAAATCCGATACACATTTTAAACTAATAGTTAGCCGTGTTTCACAAAGGGAATGGAAAGTTGACGTTACCAGACCATGATTGTCAGGCTATCAACAACAACAACAACACCTAAACTAAAATATAAGACCCATTCATTCTTTAGGTAGCGCTACAAGCAAAATGTTTAATATATATTCGGCATCTTCTCCAACAACAAGATTCAAAAGAGAATCATTTCTGTAAATGGGTTTCCAGGAGAAAGGCTGCCCATATTTGGGTTGTGGCTCTCAGATAATCTAAAATAGGTCTTTCGTATAGAAAGGCTAATTTTAAGATTTCTTCTATCTATTTTGGATTTGGGTGTCCATTCTCGCTTGAAGACGGTCTCACCGGATACCATGTTGCGTTTTGACGCCGTGCATCTTGGTGGTAGCTAGCTTCCAAAAACTCGCAATTAATCATGCACGCAGGCAGATAGGGAAAAAATCAATCATAATGCAAATACTTGGTACTTCCAGAAGAACGTAACGTACAATCACCGTGGCACTGACTGCTGCCGGTCAACGGATGGAGCCAGGTGCCAGGACGTTTCGCCATCTCGGATTCCAGGGGAGCACTATAAAAAAACGTTCGTAGTAATGAAATAATTTTTTTTTTATAGGAGCGCCCGATGATGAACCCGTTCCTACAATGGATGTGCTCGAGACTCACGAGACTAGCTACCCCTACAAATAAAACAGTAGGAGCGACTGGTGATACGAGTCATCCCTACAAATGGGTCGATTTGTAGGAGCGGCTCACTCACCCGCCACTCCCGGTGTTGCGATTTGTAGGGGCGGCCCAATCACCAGCCGCCCCTACAAATGCCCCACGTATAAATACCTACGATTTGTAGGGATAGTTCAATCATCAGCCGTCCGTATAAATGACTCACGTATAAATACCTGCATCCACTTTTTACTCCTCGGGTACTCACTCTAACCCGTGAAAAAATAGTAGGGAGGCTTTGGGCACCTTCTAAAAATTGCTCTACTAAGGGGAAAGGTTTTGGTCTCAAATTCTTTGGTAGAGAGGTCGTAGAAGGTAAGAAAATATTATTCCACACTTTTTTGAACTTTTAATGGTTAGTTAGTAAGTAATTAGAGTTTTGCTTTTCTCTCTCTTCTATGATGCTTGAGCTACTTATGAAGCAAATTAGATCCAAGTTTTGAATGTACTAGGATAAATTAGGTAGGGGAACAAGATCATACCCTTATTTGGTCCATGTATTTTTATTTTAGTGAACAATTAGTTAGTTTTATGGATGTTTCATGTGCATGTAGATCTAGATCTAGGGTTTGGTTTTTTTATTAATTTTGTTTTTATAAATTTATGTTTGATGAAATTGGACTATGGTTTGCATGAAAGATATTGGGTAAAATATAATTGTTGCTAATTATTGTCTTTAAAATTAGTTTATTGTAATCACTAAATATATATTTTAATTATTTATGGATAAATGGACCATTATTTAATTTTTCTCTACCATGGTGTGTTTGTATGCTTCATGTAATTATATTTGATTTATATTCATATATATATATATATATATATCTGAAGTATATACAATTGTTTTCACGTAATTATTAATTTAATTCATATATATATATGAATAAATAGTCTTTTAATGTTTCTTTTGTTGTTGTTGTAAAAGATGAAGTACAGGAAACTCTTGGATGTATGGTTCGTTAAGGTTCAAGGCAGGGTTTCCGTGAAGAGGTGGATAAATTTATTAAAGCCGCAGAGAAGCATGCAACGACTATTGACAAGAGAATAAGGATACAATTATCTGCCCCTGTAAAGATTGCAAGAACCATATGGCATGGACAGATGTGACTATCATCATATCACATTTGATTATACGAGAATTTGTTGAGGACTACACAGTGTGGATTCATCATGGTGAAACGATTATTGTTAACGACGAGGATGAGGAATACGACGACGAAACCCTAGAATCTCTGTCCCAATATTCAGCAGAGCTTGATGCACCGAATGGATTCTGAGTTTGGCAATGAACAAGGTGGTGATGCTGATGGTTGGTATGGTAACAACGAAGGTGGTGCTAATAATGATAGCGGAGCACGTGTCGGTGATAAAGATGATTTGAAGGACATGATTCAAGCCCTTGGACCAAAGATTTTACTAAAGAGCCCGAAAGGTCTAGAAAATTTAGAAAGGGTGACAAAAGCATCGAAGGAGATTGTGTATGGTGTTGAAAAGGGTTATCCGACACATTGGACATTGCTACGTTTTGTGCTTGAGCTACTCATCCTGAAGGCTAAGTACGGCTGGTCAGACTATAGTTTCAATAATCTATTGTGTCTCCTATTATGGGTGCTACCACAACCAAACTCAGTTCCCGCCAACACATACCAAGGAAAGAAGGTCATAAGTCCATTGACAATGGGGGTTGAAAAACTCCATGCATACCCCAACCAATGTATCCTTTTTCATGGCAAAACGTTCAAGTCACTGGATAAATGTCCCCGGTGTGGGGCCAACCGGTACAAGAACAATGACCTTTACGGTGGGGACGAAGCCTCCACAGGGAAAAAGAGCAATAAGAAGGATACAAAAAAGGTTGTACAAGAATCTCAGCCCTCAAAGGACACTCCATTAGACAACGATGCAAAGTAGAGAAGAATTCTTGCCTTGGTAATGCGGTAGCTGCCAGTGACCGACCGCTTGAGATGAATCTTCCTAAACCCTAAAGAAGTCGCACTCATGATATGGTGGGATGATGAGCGTAAGGTGGATGATGGATTGCCTGATTGTAGTTAGTGGCAAGGAATGTACGGTTTGGCTTGAGCGCCGATGGAATGAATCTCTTCAATGAGAGGATGAGCGACCACAACACTTGGCTAGTGATCTTGACCATGTACAACTGTAACACCTCTGGTGTTATGAGCTCACTTGGCACCTAGGTTAGACCTAAGAGGAATCAGCCAATAAATTTTCGGGGTTTTAAAACACACATGGAACGACGAGCGAGTCTTATGTGGTTCACTTTGATGGACTAAACTAAATATCTGAGTTAATTCACTTAGTGCGTAAAAGTATTTAAAAATGTCCGATAACGATTCTATCAAGTAAATGGCGAATGGCTTGTTTTGTTGGATTGAGCATGAAAACAATTTTTATAAACAAAATAAAATATAACTTGTAATTAGAACTTAAATAAAAATTTGAAGTGCAAGTTAGTAGTTAAAAATGCAACCATTGATTTGGTGAATGGATGTTGTTCCATGGTATTTTTGATAGCTCAAAAATCAAATTGGAAATTAAAATTTGCCTTTTCGTGAATCGGCAAAAATGTGAAGTTGTGTTGAAAGTACACTTTTTGGTGATTTTTAAAATGCAAAATAGTTAAATAATGCCCTGATGTTTTGGTTCTATTGTTTGGTATATGGTGTGTGCTATGTCGTGAAATGGTTGTTGGTAAAGTTCGGTAAAGTTTTGACCGTTTAAAAATTAAACCAAAAGTGCTTGGAGTAGTAGTTCTAACTGGAACCTTGAATTCTTTTAAGTATGAAATGATAGTAGACAATGCCATTTTGGCATTCGATTTCCAACAAAAATAGTTAAGCACTACATCTATGTTTTCACACGATCGGTTGCAGTTAGGTGTATACTAAGACGCGGTGCAGGTCGCGGCTACGTTAGAGTTACGATTCTCACGCAAAAATTGACCGAACTTCGCTAGAACGCATTGGACATGTCGTTGGCGCTCTGTTCGTGAACCAGCACTAGTAGCGAGTGATCTCAGCTACTCACCTCAACTACCTCGCCCCGCTCGCTCTCGGCCGCTCATTCTACCTACCCGAATTACTGCTGCCGCATACTGCCTTAGCCCTGCCTTTTCTCTTTCTCGGTCTCTGCCTCCGTTTGCCTGCCTCTGTTGTCCGCCTCTGTCTTGTCTCTACCCGCTTCTGTCGAGACGAGCACCCAACGTGGCTACTGCCGCCTGTCGCCCGGCCTTTGCGTATGCTGCACAAGCACAGTGAGCCCCATGGCCGCGCTGGTCCGTAGCCCAACTCCTGCTCGCCCTCCTCGCTCTCTCTGCTTACCTCCTACGTCGAGCCACCGTCGCTATGCCTCCTGCCCATCGTCCACCCCCCTCGTGAGTACGCATGAGCACGGGCGAGCCCCATAGTGCTGCCCCTCTGAGCGCCTCCTCCAGCGCGACCACGCTGTTGCCAGTACCGGCGCGCCGACATTGCCGTGCTGCGCCGCCCACCGTCATCCACGCTAGGCCATCCCTGCTGCTGATGCTCGCCGCAAGTGCTCCAACGGCCACGTGTGGTCGAGGTGTTGTAGCCCACGCGTGCGGATGGTGCAACCGATGCCCCGCACGTCGTCCCGCCATCCCCGCCTGGTCGACGCCACCACAGCCACCGTGCCCACCACCACAGCTCGCAGTGGGCAAGCTACCGAGGGCCAGCCCAGGTCTTGCCGTGGCTAGCCCAAGGCCACACGGGCTCCCATGCACCTCGCCGGTGGGCTTCCCACCACCGTTGTGCCTTCCCCGGCTAGGGATCGACCGCTGGCTAGTGTCCCCTCTGCTCCTCTGCCTCGCCCATGGAAGATGATGGGTGAGAAATTGAAATAGAGAATGTTTCAGGGTTCCAAATGCTAATTGCAGTGACTCTAACAAATAGTGCATCACAGTGCTTGTGGATCTCGGGTTGAATAGAGAAAAGCACGGGGTCTTTCTACAAAATACGTGCCCGCGCCAGGGCCGCTGTGTGGGCCGGCCTGTTGGGCCGCTCAGCCCTGCGCCTCCGCGGCCGTGGCCTGCTCGACGCCCCGCCTTGGGCTGTGTGTGCACGCACTCCCACCTTGAGCCGCTTGGGCCGAATTGGTGGGCAGCGGGCCCCTTTAGTTTTCTAATGCAATTGCTAATTTAGTTTTCAGAAATAAACTTGTAAAATCAATATAAATTTGTGTAGCTGTCCAAAAATTATGATACTAATTTTGTTATGTTTCTAAAATCAGGATCTATATGATAGGGTATTTCATTCGCATAGGTTCTGTATGTTTTTAGGATTGCTCTAATTATTTTAACATACTTAATATCGTTAAGACATAAACTTATAGGAATTTCCGTGATAAATCGGTGATAGTGTTGACTTTAAAATTTGGGGAAATTGGCTAGTGGACACCCACAGTGGTGGTCGTTTGATGGCGAACATCCAAAGTAGAGCTGTATGCTAGAAGACACTCTGTTTGTTGTAATTATGCCAGTGAACACCGCGGGCCAGTTTCCACCAGGTTGAGGAGAGAGAAAAATTCAGTTTGGACATCCAGTGCCCCTGAGCCACGTTTGGGTCTAGTTGGACCAGCTAATAACCGACCCGCAGGTCTGCAGGGCTACTTATGCGGCGCCGCCGGTAGTAGCGCACCACCGTCCTGCTCGACCTTCCTCACATTCACCGCCCGGGCGCCGCGCTCGAGCCTCGCTTCCATCGGGGCGCTCCTCGGCGCCAACCCCGCCAGCGTCTTGGCGCACAACGACAACGAGCAGGCCACCGGCGTCAGGGTGGACGCGCCGCTCCTGGTGGGCACCTGGGTGCTGGTCTCAACGACCTGCGCCTGCACGGCCATGCTGGGGAGCGGTTCTACTAGTGGAACGCCACGTACGTCACCACGGCCGGCGACACGCTGTTCATCATCGCCAACAACACGTTCTAGGGCCTCACATCGTGTCAGGCGCTCGAGGCGCAGGGACTCCACGGTGCGCCACTGTAGAGCCTCAATGCCGGCCAGTCCCTCCCCGTGCCGCTCCGCTGCGCATGCCTGACCGTGGTACAGGCCGCAGCCAGGGCCAGGTTCCTCATCAGCTACCTCATCGACGTGTCAGACGAACTCGCCACCGTGGCCGCGTGGTTCGGGGTCGACGCCTAGACCGTCGCAGAGGCCAACTAGCTGTAGCCGCCGTTCACCATATTCCCCTACACCACCCTGCTCATCCCCGTCAGCGCGCAGCCTAACGTGTCGCGCATCTAGACGCCACCGATGCCTCCGCCGGTGGTAGCGCCGGCGCCAAGCAAGAAGAGCAGTAGCCATGTCGGGGTCTACATTGGCGTTGCTGTGGCGGTGGTTATCGTTGCCATGATTGTCTCTGCTGGAGCTTTCCTCGCTCTGAGGACGAGGAGGAGGCGAGCACGCGCCATTCTAGCCACCGACTGAAGTGGCCAAGAAGGGAGGTAAAACAGGCAATGATAGAGCGGCGACGTCGTTGGGTTTCACCCTCACCAGCGGTGAGTTCTCGCTCTCCACTAGCGAGGCATTCTCGAGCATTTCCATGACAGACATCAAGTCCTCACTGAAGGTGTACACCTACACGGAGCTCAAGGCGGCCACCGACGACTTCAGCCCCGACCGACACATCAGTAGGTCGGTGTACCGCAGCGGCGTTCAACGGTGACGCCGCGGCAGTCGAGGTGGTCGATCGGAACGTGTCGACGAAGGTGGAGATGATGCAGAAGATCAACCACCTCAACCTAATCCACCTCATCAGCCTGTGCCACCACCACGGCTAGTGGTACCTCATCACCAAGTACGCCGAGCATGGCACGCTGTGGGACCGCCTCCTCGCGGCCACCACGGGCGCAGCCGCGCTTCTGACGTGGGCGCAGCGGGTGCAGGTCGCGCTAGGACATGGCCGAGCGGCTGGAGGAGCTCGTGGACCCAACGCTGTCGGCGGGGAGCTACCCATAGGACACCATGGTCATGGTGGTTAGGCTCATCGAGGGGTGTGTCAGGCAAGACCCTGCGCACCGTCCCACGACCTAGGGAGGTGGCGCAGTGCCTCCTCAAGCTGTCGAGGGTCGCAGTGCTTAGCTGGCGGAACTCACTGGAGTCGCCTCGCAGCTTCGGTAGCTCCGAGAGCCTCCGGATGGCACCTTGTGTCTAGCCTGAACAGGCCTAGCAGACGCGGCCGCACCTCATGTCCTCACACCCCACTCCCGGATGACACCTCATCGCCTGACGTGCGCCCCGCTCCCCTCTCCTCGGCGTGCACCTCGCCACCGCCATCTCCGTGCTCAGGGACCTCGCCCTCGCCCTCGCGCTCCTCTCTTGGTATGGCCTCACATCCAACGCCGCTAGCTGCGGCGAGCTTCTGCTCCTGCACGGCGACATCAGCCTCATGGTCTAGGCCTTCGCCGGCCAACGGCCTCGATGTCAAGGACCTTGCCATGCTTTGCGACGCGCACACGCTAGGGAAGGCGCACTGCCCTGTCATACGTAGCCAGATCCAGCGGGGGAAACACCGCCAGCCGTTTGGCTCGCGCCCGCCATCAACGATGGGCTCAAAGCCGAGATCCGTCATCCCCATTCCCATCTCCGGAGGCCATCTCCACCCGAGCCCTATTCATAGACGGCTTTGCCTCGGCTTCCTCCATCCCCTGCGCACGCTCGTCGGGACCTTCGAAGCCGGGAGCTCTGTCAAGCGACGTCGCCGGATTGCCTCTGCTCCGACGTAGGGAACCAGACCAGTCTCGGGTCGGTTATTAGTTGGTCCAACCAGACCCAAACGTGGCTCAGGGGCAACAGATGTCCAAACTAAATTTTTCTCTCTCCTCAACCGGTGGAAACCGGCCCGCGGTGTCCTCTGTCATAATTACAACAAACCAGAGTGTCTTCTAGCATACAGCTCCACTTTGGGTGTCCACCAGCAAACGACCACCACTGTAGGTGTCCGCCAGCCAATTTCCCCTTAAAATTTTTACAATAAATTACTAATATTATTAGCTGCTCACTATAATTTTTGTAGCTCCTAGAATAATTAGTTTGCCAGATAGATAATGATACCCTATTTCGAATAAAGATTAAATCAATAGAATGAAATAAAGAAACACCTTGGAATTGTATAACTAAAATGCTTGTTTGGAAATGACATCTTTCTCGACTGATGTTGATATGTAGATTAGTATGCTAGTCATTAGAGCTAGCTTGTTAGTTCGTAGTATATACTCTATTTTAAGAGTTGTTGTTGCCTGGTTAATTAACTATTGCATCATCTCTGCATCGCATTGCATATCATAATAGGAACGACTGGTGGATCAATGGTATCAAATGGAGTAGCTGAAAAAGATGGTGCCAGAGATCAGGACACAAAGATGGAATACTAACTTTTGGTTATATTTTACCCAGGCAAGCCCCAGTGCATAACCCCTACTTTTCTACACTTTAAATTATATTTATGCTTTAAGTTTTAAGGAGTTGAATGAAACCCACTTGCATATATATCTCTTTATCCCATGAATCTTACTAGTATGATAGGATCGTGTAGATTGCTATGCTATAGGTCTCCGATAGAAGTCGAGTGATTGCATGTCACTCGCTGAGAGATAGGAAAATATATTATTGTTGTTACTATATTATTATCACTTGGAATATATATATGAATGATAAATGGAGACTAGGCAGGGATGGTATGGGTATTGGTAGGTGTAAGGGGTTGTAGTCCTACAGCCAATGGGGCATAGCTTGGTTACACTGTTTCCCTGTCTATGTCGATTAAGAACCGGCCATTGCATTAGGTTCTAGGCAGGTCATAGATTTATTATCCTGAACACATACTTGTATATGGACGCAGGGAAGGCTTGCTACTCTCTTGTTGTGGGTTCCAACTCTTTCCGTACCAACTTTTAGAGGTGGTTTCTAGGTGGAGGTCCAAGCACCGCACTGAGTCTGGGACTCAGGTGCAGGGGCTTGGAGTCCAAGTTTGGACAAGGATCCTGGACCCCGTGATAGGAGAGTAGTGGGTTGGTCCTGCTTGTGCCTGGGGTACAAGCGGGGCGTGTGTTTTGGGGTACCCAGCTGGGCACATTGATTCATGAATCGCTGACTGTTCCGGTATGACTTGTCTATAGTCTAGCAACAGTAGTAAGAACTAAAAGATGAAAGATGATAAAATGATTCTGATTGCTTACCACCTGCTTGAAAGTAGCATAGGTGCTTACATAGAATGGTTAGTTAATGAACCAATGTTGACTGCTAATAAAATGGAATATAAGGACACACTTTTAGTAATGCACATTTAGATGCAATAAACCCATAAGTCAGATAGCCTTGCATATCCTTGGAGTCTTTTCTTTTCTACTGTCGAGTAAGTCTTGCTGAGTATAATTGAGTACTCAGAGTTTTATTTCCCCCTGTTGTGGTAATAGGCGGATGCTAGAGCTGACTCTTATGTGTGGATCCCTCTTGGTGGGCTCAGAGAGGATTCATTTACGCTGCGATCATAGTCTTTATTTATAACTCTTACTAAATGCTTTTATAAATGAAAGATTTATAATCTGTTATCATAGTCTATATATCAATATTTCATCATGTCATGAATAGATAATTATTTCTTATGTAACTCTGATCACATGTTTATATTCCGTTATTAAATTAAATTGTTCATAACTCTGATAACATGATCATATTATGTTGTTATCAACAAGAAATATTATACTCTGATGTTGTATTAAAAGTAATGTAAGAAATGGTTAAATGGTGTAAGCTTTATTATCTCATTTGTGATCCTGATGAAAAATGTGGATTTTTGGGTTCTCCCTAGGGTGTGCTCGACTGAACTGTGTAATTTGGTGCCCTCCCTTGAGTACTTAGTGTCTAATGGAAGACAAGTACTCCTGGAAGGCATTAGATTAGGCGGTTCTACCACAACAACATCACAATGTGGTTGTGTCAGAAGAGAAAGTATATTCTCCTCACTATTCTTATTTCTGTCCCTAAACAACCTAGGCATTGATATAGATGTGTTCCTCGAGCCTTTGATGCAAGAAATGGAGAGGCTATGGAGGCATGGGGAACCGATGTACGATGCGTTCTGAAAGGAGGACTTCATATGTAGAGCAATAATATTTGTTACTACCAATAATTATCCCATGATGTTTGCTTTGTCTAGACAGATCAAAGAGAAGACAGGATGCTTAGTTTGCTTGGATGATACTACATGGGTGTTCCTAGATGCATCCAAGAAGATAGTTTACCTAAAGAACCGTCGCTTCTTAAAGACAGGTCATAAGTACTGTAGCGAATTGTTCTTTAGATTTTATGACAATACTCCAAAGATTGAACCCCCTCCGGAGAGACGTCATAACAGAGAACGCGTGTACAAAATGGTGAAAACATATGCGTCATCTATGGAAAGAAGAATCCAGATGGGACGAACTGAGATAGAAGCACACCTCTTGTCAAAGGCGTACGTTTCAAGAAAAAATCTATCTTCTTTCAGTATCTGCCTTATTGGCCAGACTTGAAGGTCCCCCTGCCATTGATGCTATGCACATGCAGAAGAATGTCTTTGAGAGTCTCATTGCTACCTTGATGGACACAGGTAAGTCAAAGGATGGTCTGAAATCACGGAAATACATGGTGCAGCTAAATGTGATGCCACAGCTTCACCCGGTACCTAAGACTAATGGAAAATACACTCTGCCCGCAGCGTGCTTCAACCTAACACCAGAAGAAAAGAGAGCTATATGTACTTTCCTGAGAGGGGTCAAAGTCCCGACTGGCTTTTCAACTAATGTGAAGAAGCTAGTGTCGATGAAGGACTTATCAATAACACACTGCAAGGCTCATGATTGTCATGTGATGCTGACAGTATTTTTACCTATTGCAATTAGGGCTATAAAGCCAGAGTTCTTGAAAATGACCATCACCCACATGTGCTACTTCTTTTCGAAGATCTCATAGAAGACGATTGGTAAGAAAGAGCTGAGTGCCCTACATGAATTTATGGTGGAGACATAAAACCAACTAGAGATATATTTACCTCCTGCTTTTTTCATATAATGCCACATCTCATGATTCACATGGTTCATCAAATACAGGCGCTGGGCCCTTGCTACTTGCATGAAATGTGGTCCTACGAGTGGTTCATATCGGTTCTAAGCTGATACATGCATAATCGAGCATACCTAGAGGGTTACAGTACTGAAGAAGTCGTCGAGTGCTGTCAAGAGTACCTAAAAGTATAGAAAGGGGTTGGTAAACCCGATTCTCATCACAAGGGTAGGCTGGCTAGGAAGGGCACCAGTGGTAGAAAAGTGTTCATCGACCATGATTACAAAGAAGTGAGTCGGGCACATTACATTGTCTTGTAGAGTACACAACTGATGCAACCATACATTGATGAACACTTGGCTATCATAATGGCAGAGAGAAATGGTCATTCAGATGATTGGGTCATGAAACAGCACAAGCAATGACTAACTACATGGTTGAAGGACCAAAACATACCACTTGGAGAAACCATAGACTCTATCACCGACTATGCAGGAACATTTGTGCTCACACATGCAGCTATGCATCTAAGAGACGACTTGGGTTGCGTGCACGTTGCTCCCAAGGTGGTCGATGGTTGGAGTTGGTCACCATTAATATGCCCCCCTAGCCAGTGCATGTTCAACTTCCCAGCCATGCAGCGTCCCATCATCCCTTAGCACCTCCGTGTCCACCTCAACATGGCAAACATCAGGGCGATTGTTTCAGACTACGACCAAAGATCTGCTGCCTTCCTTGCACTGCTCATGTGCCCTACACTACCAGCAGCACCATTAGTATAAATGAGGAAATAAAGCTTCAGAACCTATTTTTAAACTTAAAACTTGACAACAAATTCTTTTAAAGAAGTTAGGACGTTGCATGCAAAGTTATATAAGTAGCCCTATTATTATGGTTATGTATCCAGGATAGATGGCACTCTGTTGACTTACGTAGGCTTAATCAAGTTCTTTGCAGGTACACTGACCCCAAGTATAGTCCGATAGTATCGACTAGCTACAAGAGAGAGATCGGTGTACCAAAAAACTAAGAGCGGTTACCCTATATATTGGCAACAGTAGAAGGATGTATAGAACGTGCATTCATGCATATCCTGTTTGTGCATTGTAGTGCCTGTATTGCCTACAGATACGCCATTCAATTCGTGTCCCGCGTGTCGTATGGTGCACGCCTAACTCATTCCTATTCTGGAGGTAATGCTAAACTATGGCTTTGTGCTTCGCGTCGCATGTGGTTTACGCCTGCCTAATATTTGGCTTTAATTTCTAACCCTACCTTGGTGAGTTAGTATTCTATATAGTGCATAACCCTGTATTGGATTGAATAGAAGTGCTAGCTTTGCTACCGCTTTCTTTTCCTTTTAATGAAATGATACGCAACTCTCATGCGTGTTCGAGAAAGAAACACATGCTCCACCAGTATAAATTGGAAGCTGTATAAATTTAAGTGTAAATTTGGAAGGTGTATAAGTTCTCTGTGGTCCTAATTGAACATATAACTTTGTTCTATCCAAATGAGTTCATAATTTAGAACTTCTCACAGTCTGACAAAGAGTACGGAAATAAGCATCACACAAATCACTGAATAATTGGCAGACTCAAGTGGGTTACCAAAACCTTTTATTTTATATTTGTTTTATTTACTATTAGCTTGGATAAAAATATTACAAAAAAGATTAATACAGATAAGTGATAGGCATGACTAAGTTTGGGACGGCCAATAGGGCATCAGTATAAGTATTTGTCACTTTTACAGGTGGAGCAACATTTCAGGAATCTCAAAGCTATCTTGTGACAAATTCAAGGAATTATGTATTGTGTAAATATCAGAGACACAAGCACAAAAACATATTAAAATAATTATTCTGAAACAATGATAAGATTGCATAGGATACACATACAGGCTAACAAGTATTATTGGGGGCAGCGAGACTGAAAAACTACCTTCTAGATGAAAAGTGGACTTCTGAAGAAGGAAAGCCGTCACCTGTACTGATCTTCTGAGACGTTTTCTTTTCCTTATTCCCATTACCATAAAAGTATGGGAGGACACGGTGGTAGCAGGCATATAACCATACAAATGCATTATCGCTGCCATATATATGGTCTAAGTACTACCACGTGAAACGGTTCCACATAGACTGATACCCCACGACAGAGTCAGTAAAAATAATATTGCATATTACAGCCACCATAGTATCCCTCGTAAATGTTAAAGTACAGCATGTCCAAACTTTATTTAGTTATTACTGACAAGGAACTCACATGGATACCCAATACTGATACTATGCTAGCTACTGTAAAAACTTAACCACAATGACAATTGCAAAGGACCTCGCATCACAATATAGCTAGTATAGGAATTGCACCGCTATTTATTTGGTGAATGTAAGAAATAACTTAATCATGTGTAGTCAAGTTGTGGACAGGCCCTATGGCCTCGAAATTTGAATAAATCCACAAAACTTGAATATTTATTCAACTCTTCTTATTTCAACAACTATCTCAAGGCCTCTCGTAGGGCAGCGGGCGCATTACAAGGATATACAATATGATTGGATGCCACCATAGTAGGAATTAGGATAGCAAAGATGGTCATAGTGAACCCATCTTCATCTAAGCACATCTTGAGAGTGTCAGCTTCTTGCTTCTGACTAGTGTACTCCAGCTCCTGCTTGATGTTTTCTTCGATAGTCTCCAGCTTGCAACACTTATCTCAGGCTTTTTCTTAAAATGTTGAAATAGGTTGCCATTTGAATAGGGGGCTTATGCTGGTGAGCTGGTGATTAGTGTTGAGTGTGGAGTGTCTTGTTGTGAAGGGGGATATAGGCAATTGACGGCGGTTTAGAGGGTGGGTGCGCGCCATTATCGACGTCACTGAGCAGCATTAAGGGCCGAGGGAATCAAGTTTGTGGGGGACAACAGCGGTAGCATCAGGCCAATGGAGGTGACATCACGAGCGATGTCGTGGGGCGGTGGTACGATGTGCGGTGGGTGGCGGTGCAGAAGAGACAGCGGCGTGATGCTGAGAGGACAGCACCAGTGTGTGGGAAAAGTAGCGCGGGTGAGTGGCCACTAGTGGTGCGTGTGGCTTTAATTTGCATGTAGTCTGTTGTGCGCTTTGCTGGTTGCATGGGTGTGGAGTAAATGTAGCTAACTCGGGCGCACCCAAGCAACCGAGAAGTGGAGGCGGCGTGGAAGGAAAACACTGGCGGGTCACGAGGTGGGGAGAGCGTCGACCATGGTGCGCTCCCTGTGCGAACTTGAGTGGAGGGAGGAAAAAGGAGGGGAGAGGGGTTCGCTTGACGAGGAGCCGTGCAAGCAGCCATGCCCCAAAAGAAGAAAAAGGAGGGGTCTGGTACGAGGGCGAGGACGAGAGTCGAGAGCCGACAAGGGTGCGAGAAAAGGAGAGAAAATGAACTATACGAGTGAACAAGGCGAGTGCGGCATAGCCAAACGAGAGATAAACGCAAGTGGGTCCCTAGTATCTACAGCGTCCGCAGGTATCGATGCGTGCGTAGCGTGGTCAAACCGGACACTAGGATTGGGACTATGGCGTCAATTTAAGCGTTTCAATCACTCCAGACTACTCGAATAATAACTTTTCCACACTCACCATCCTCGTGCACTGTGTGCTTCTCCTTTTCCTAGCCTCTGGTCCGCTCTTGATCCTCGCCCTCGTCCTCGTACCGGACCCCCTCCCTTCTTTCTTCTTTTAGGGACACGGCCGCCTGCACGCCTCCCTCGTTGAGCGAACCCTCTCTCCTCTCCTTTATTCCCCTCTCCGCTCGCTTGCGCAGGGAGCGCGTCATGGCCAACTTTATCCCCACTGCGTGAACCGGCACTGTATCCCATCCATGCTGTCTCCACTTCCAGTGCGTTGCGCCCCATCTCCAGTTCACCACTATAAGATGCCCTTGATCCTTGCTCTTCTTCTTCATCCCCATTCCTCTCGAATCCGAAGCAGAGCTACGAGATCCGGTCGTGATTGTAGAACTGGGTTCATCTGATAGAAGCGATGGTGTAATCTGAGAAGGGATCTTGTTTTTGAAGAAGTTCAAGTCTACCCTTGGTTAGTTTGGTCTTAGGGTTCACGATGTTTGACTTCTCAGTCTCCTGTTTTTAGATCTGTTGGTCATACGAAATGTGTTGTAGTTTCGCCTAAGGGGAGTGGATTATAATTCACTCTTTTGTAAACCCTCGCGTTAGGAGACGTACTTGTGTTGTAGTATTTGCTCTTTCCACCTATAATATAATCCTAGCCAATGTTGTGCTTTGAATCTAAGTGTGTTAGTCGCTTGAGCCCAACTCCATCAAATACTTCTTTCCACTAACATGTCATTGAAATGCTGGCCTAGAATAGGCACCATGTAATGACAACCAACCTCTATGTTCGTTTACAACATTATAATGAAAAAAACCATATTACATTTTCTTCCCATATTTTTCTATTTAATGTACCAAATAGACCAACATTTCGTAGCAACGTGATGAGAAAACATATTAGATATATGAGCCATATTCCCAAGATTTTTCCTATACCAAGTATATCACCCGCAGTGAAGTGAGGGCAGCAGTGGCTAGTATGGTTAATGTTAATCTACCGCAGTTTGTATGAATATGAGCCCTGTGCTGTGACATCCATGGTTATATGACTTTTGGTTACCGAATTCAGACAAATAAAATCTTTGTGTCATAACATGAGAGCAATCGATTCTTTGTAAATTGGTTTCTGCCAGTCTGCTCCTTATGTGGTTAGTACCAGGGATGAAAACGGTACGGATATTTTCCGACCGTATTCGAAACCGAATCCGTTTAGAGGAGTTGAGATCTGTCCGTATCCGAGTCCGGATATCCAACATCCGATACCGTATCCGTATCCGAATACTCAAATCGCATATTTACGATGTCGATATCCAATCGTATCCTATCTGACATAGTTGACACTATCCGTATTCGAATCCGAATCCGGACAGAAATATGAAAACAAATGTAATATCGATGATATCCGATCCGTTTTCATCCCTAGTTAGTACTCATAAAATTGTATCCTCATCTACATGCTTTGCTAACAGTGCCTACGCTGGGTACTCAATACCTCAGCATAGCACTTAAAAGGAAAACATCATCACATCCAAAGGGCCATACATAATTACTTACGGAGGATTAAACTGCTCACACATGCGCTTCTCCTTATGTGCTTACGACTGTGCTTTTTTTTTCTTCTTTTGATTGCCAATTCTTCCTTATCCTCATGCCATCACACTCTTTTCTCAGTTGTGCCTCTATATATGTTTTCCCTGATTCTTATTCTTTACTATTATTTATGCTATCAGTTGCTGCATGTATTTGTGCTTACAATCACGCTGCCTGTGCATTTGACATTCACTTCTTTGTCATGGACTTCTGATTGATTCCTTTTTGGTTTCCCTATGCAGCTTCAGTTTGAATTTTGATGGACTCTTTGAAGACTACCTAGGATTGTAGAATTGTAGATGGGCATACCATGGTGGATTCTACCTCCAAAGGATGCAACTGATGTGTCATACACATCAGCCTGCAAATAAAAAAAAATCTTTTCTCCCCTAACAGATTGCCATGTACTCCTGTGAATATTTTCCCTGGTTCTATACTTGCTGCTGAACCTCAATACAACCTTCTTCTGTGCATGATTCGAATAGAAGAAATCAGTTTGCAGAAAAAAAACATATGCGCATTGCACAGAAAAAAATAAAGATTTTACTTCGTGTACATTCATAGGCCCTTTTTTTTCCCTGAAAACCTATTCATAGGTCGTTTGGCCTATGTATTGTTACTTGCTCAATATTTTCTGGCGCCTTCTCATCCTACGTATACATATATGTATGCTTGCTAGTATACTGTAGATACCACGAATAAAATCCAGTGTCTTATGTGTTGTAATGGGATGATTAATTAGCTACTGGGATGGCTTCAAGGCCACGGCACTTGCAGTGTACTGCTTCCTTTGTTCACACACAATATCTAGGAATCAACGGAGTCAAACTATTTGAAGGGTTTGACTTAAGTACTGCTACATGTCTATTTTCAAATACCTAGACTATGTTGAGGTTATTCCCGTAAATAGGTCAGTAAGGAGTTTTATAGCGTTATTTTCACGTCTTTTATGTCAACGATGGAGAGATAAAATATCCAGTCTCAACTTTCATGTCAATGATGGTGAGATAAAATATCCACTCTCAATAGAAAGTTTATTCTATGGTTTCATAGATATTTAATTTCATGACTCATAGAGAATTGGTAATTATGTCAAAAGAGTTTTATCCTTATGAAACTCACTTCTTCTTTCTCTTCTTTAAAAACTTTGCCACATCGTTAAAAGCGCTTATGTGGTAGCTTATTAAATGCAAAAACTCTGATGAAACTCCTACTAAGATTGATCTAATTTGCTATGTAAGGATTTTATATTGCGTACCACGAATAATAATACAAAAAGACGATTAAATCTTCTTTGAAAGATCCATATTATTGTGTATTCGCTTCGTCCACAAAAGAAAAGCAATTCTCGTATTTCGAGAAATCAAATGATTTCATGTTTGACCCAATTTATAAAAAAATATTAATATTTATGATATAAAATAAGTATTATTAGATTAATTATGAAATATATTTTCATAATAAACTAAAATAATATTAATTCTAAGCTTGATTAAATTTGAACTATTTTAACGGATAAGGATGCCATAATTGTATTTCTTTCGTGGATGGGGACCGTACTCGGATGTTGGAAGTCGGAACACGGAGATGGAATGCCTTGACGTACTGTATGTGCTGTTTGAATGCAGAGACTAAAGTTTAGAGGTGTCACATCGATTATTCGGATAATAATAATAAAAGAAATTATAGAAGTTCTCAGTAACTCACTCGACAAATTTATTAAGTCTAATTAATTCATCATTAGCACATATTTACTGTTGCACTACATTATCAAATCATGGACTAATTAGGCTTAAAAATTAATCTCAATCTGTACAGTTAGTTTTATAATTAATATATATTTAATACTCCGTACATATATCTAAACATTTTGTATATGTTAGGGACTAAGGGGGTATTTGGTTACTACAGAAAAATTTTAGTCCATGTCCCATCGAATGTTTGGACATATGCATGAAGTATTAAATATAGACGAAAAAAATAATTAATTACACAGATTGTGGCTAATTTGCGAGACGAATTTTTTAAGCCTAATTAGTCCATGATTTGATAATGTTGTGCTACAGTAAATATATGCTAATGACGGACTACTTAGGCTTAATAAATTCGTCTCGGAAATTAGTCTCTATCTGTGTAATTAGTTTTATAATTAAACTTATATTTAGTCTCCTAAATAGCATCCGAACGTCCGATGTGACATAGACTAAAATTTAGTCCAAGAAACCAAACACCCCCTAAAAATAGGAGGAGGAAAAAAACGGTGCAATCAATAATGTGTCAGAAGCATATGTTGGTGCAACCAAAACGAACTCTCACTCAAGGCCTTGTTTAGATCATCTTCAAATTTCAAGTTTTTTTACTCTCTCCATCACATTAATTTTTGGACGCATGTATGGAGCATTAAATGTAGGTAAAAAAAATAACTAATTGCACAGTTTGGTTGTAAAGCCTAGTTAGTCTATGATCGGACAAAGTTTGTCAAATACAAACGAAACGTGCTACAGTATCCAGATTGCAAAAATTTGCAATCTAAACCAAGTCAAGGCACCTCGTGTTTAACGACAAACACTCCAAAAGAGTAATTAATGGCCATTAGTCTTGCTGCCACAAGCAAAGCTGCTGTTCGTACCAACCAATAAAAGTGAGCGCACAGAAGCGGTATTTCGCTGCCCCAAAAATCACCACGAATCTTCTTGGATTTGTGAGCTACCGTGCGAAAAAGCAGCCTGCAGCAGTGCTCCGTGCTTGTTTCTCTCAGCCACCACCATATCCTCGCCTAGTCGCGTGCGCTCATCACTACACTGCTCACTGCATCATGAGCCCAGCGACCCGAGCGGCGGCACTCCTCCGGCTCCGGCAGTCGTCGCCGGCCTGACGTCCTTGAGCAGCCCCACAAGCTGCTGCATGGTGGGCCTCTTCTCGGGCGCGCCGGCCGTGCAGAGGAACCCCACCTGGAGGCACTCGGCCATCTCCTTCTCCGCCTCTGTGCCCGCCGTCTCGTCCCGCAGCCGGTCGTCCACGAGGTTGAGGCCCTTGCGGTTCCGGATCACGCCGAGCGCCCAGCTCGTGGTCGACGCGTCCCTCCACCTCGCCTGCCCCGTCCACTAATAAAAAAAAACATTTTTAAGGGGCGGCTGGTAAGTCTTGGTAGGGATGATGTGGTCAGCCGCCCCGTATCCAAACTATCTACAAATCATATATTTGTAGGGGATTCTATGTTTAAGTCACCATTTTTAAATTTTTTAGATTTTTCGGGCTATTTAGTAAAATCTTTAGTCTAAAGGCTCGAATTATGTTCTCCAAATCATCTTCATCTCCGACACGTGCTCCACCATCATTATTGGCACCACCTTCGTCATTACCATCCCAGCCACCAGCATCACCACCTTGTTCATTGCCAAACTCGAAATCCATTCGTGCAAGCTCTGCTGAATATTGGGACATGGATTCTATGGTTTCGTCGTCGTATTCGTCATCATCCTCGTCGTTAACGATAACCGTTTCACTATGATGAATCCACACTGTATAGTCCTCAACAAATCCTCACATAATCAAATTGATCTGATGATAGTCACATCTGTCCATGCCATACGGTTCTTGCAATCTTTACATGGACAAATAATTGTATCCTTATTCTCTTTTCAATGTCGTTGCATGTTTCTTTGTAGCTTCAATAAATTTATCCATCTCTTCACACAAACCTACCTTGAACCTTAACGAACCATACATCCAAGAGTTCTTATACTCCATCTTTTACAACAATAACAAAACAAATATTAAAGGATTACTTATTCAGATATATATAAAAATAAAACAAATTAATAATTACTTGAGAATAATTATATATACTTCAGATATATATGAATATAAATCTAATATAATTACACGAAGCATACAAACACACCATGGTAGAGAAAAATTAATTAATGGCATATTTATCCATAAATAATTAAAATACATATTTATTGATTACAATAAACAATTTCAAAGACAACAATTAGCAACAATTATACTTTACCCAATATCTTTCATACAAACCCTAGTCCAATTTCATCAAACATAAATTTACAAAATCGAAATTAATAAAAAAACCAAACCCTAGATCTAGATCCACATGCACATGAAACATCCATAAAACTAACTAATCGTTCACTAAAATCAAGAAACATGGACCAAATGAGGATATGATCTTGTTCTCCTCCCTAATTTACCCTAATACATTTAAAACTTAGGTCTAATTTGCTTCATAAGTAGCTTAAGCACCATAGAAGAGAGAGAAAAATAAAACTCTAATTACTCACTAACAACCATTAAAACTTCAAAAAAAAGTGTGGATTAGCATTTTCTTACCTTCTACAACCTCTCTACCAAAGGATTTAAGACCAAAACCTTCCCCCTTAGTAGAGCAATTTTTGGGAGGTACCCAAGGCCTCCCAACCTTTCTTTTACGGGTTGGAGTGAGTGACCTGAGGAGGAAGAAGGTGCTGCAGCTGTTTTATATGTGGGTCATTTGTAGGAGCGGATGGTGATTGAGCCGCCCCTATAAATCAGAGCTATATATACGGGGGCATTTGTAGGGGCGGTTGAATCACCAGCCGCCCCTACAAATAGCAACTTCAGGGGTAGTTGGTGATTGAGCCGACCCTATAAATTAGACCCTATTTGTAGGGGCGGCTCGTATCACCAGCCGCCCCTACTGTTCTATTTGTAGAGACGGCTGGTGTCTGAGCACCCGAGCACGTCACTATAGAGGCGGCTCCATCACCAGCCACCCCTACTAAAAAATTCGAACCGTTGCTAAAAATCGTTTTTTACGTAGTGGTCACCACCTCGAACAGCAGCGTGCCGAAGCGGTACACGTCGCTCGCCGGCGTCGACGTCTCGTCGCTGCTGCTCGGGCGGTGCAGGAAGCCGGAGATCCGGGGCTCCATGTCGTCGCCGAGGAGATTGTTGGTCAGGACCAGGCGACCGTGCACGATGGGCCGCCGGCCGGAGCCGGACCCTGCTGCCCCTGCCCATCCCTGGTGCAGGAACGCGAGCTCTCGGGCGATGCCCAGGATGATGCGGTACCGAGTAGGCCAGCCGCCCGCGGGGTTTGTCTTCGATGGCTTCCATCGTGTCGATGCAGATGTCCTTGGTGTCTATGCTCCCCACTGGTAGCTCGTGGAGCCACCGGTGGAGGTCGCCTTTCTCCATGTACTCGTAAAGCACAAGTTTTTGGTTCCCTGTTGTATGGACACATAAAAATCCAAAGATCAGAATTCGGATCGTAAGGACCAAAGTATATATGCGTGCTGTGTTTATTTTGTTTGGCATTCAACCACCACGAAATACTAATCATCTCTTTAGTAGTTGGATGAAATTGGATGGTCGCCAACATAATTATCGTTTATTGGCTGGGGCAGCAGCTTTTTGCTGGGCAATTTGAATCACAAAAAATGACTTGTGTTTGACAAAGGTTAACAAAAACATTTTTGAAGGTTCTTTCCGGGGAGGGGGGGCACACTACCTTCCATTTTGGACTCTATTACAGCGCTCAGATGAAGATAAAATAAATATATTCGTGAGGCCTGTTGGTTACTAGAATATATGCAGCTCTTCACGTCAAATAGATGGTCTTGTAGTTATCGTCTTGGACTTTAGTTTTGAACCTATAATGCATTTTTTCTTGGTGTGTGTGCGTTTGAAGTTTGGACTGATTCTTCTTTCTTGAAAGAAGTTTTTTTTTTGTAAAAAATCGTTCTTGAAAGAAGTTGAAGCCGGATTTTTTTCATTACCTAAAAAAATGAAGAAACATCAGAAGAAGAATGTTCAGCTCCCACTGATTCATGATGCTAAGAGCATCCGCAATGGCTGACTCATAAGCTAGCTCTTAGCATTATTTATATATTTTAATAGGAGAGAGAGAAAAGCTAACTCTTCATCAAGAGCTAGGCTCATACACATATTTTAAGATTATGTAAGAATGTCATGTGAACCTAATTTTACTATGAGCCATTGCTAAGAGTTAGAACTATTGAAGAAGTTGGCTTAAAGCTACTAACTAACTTATACCATTGCGGGTGCCCTGGTTAATTTACTCTCTGGTTTTCTAGAACATCTCTGTGCCACACAGGATAATAGGAGTATGTGACAACTGACAATGAGCGCTGCTATACTTAGATGGTGTTTGGTTGTCCCTCCTAAATTTTAGTCGATGTCCCATCGAATGTTTGGACACATGCATAGAGTATTAAATATAGATTAATTACGAAACTAATTACACAGTTTGCGACTAATTGTGAGACGAATCTTTTAAGCCTAATTAGTCCATGATTTGACAATATGGTGCTACAATAAATATATGCTAATGACGAATTAATTAGGCTTAAAAATTCATCTCATGGAGTACTGATGGATTATGTAATTTATTTTTTTATTAGTATCCGAACACCCCATGCAACATCCTTCCGACACACTTCCTAAATTTTAGTCACCGGATCCAAACACCACCTTATCCTTGTTTCCATAAGCCAGTTTAAATGATATAGAGTGAAATACACTGGCGACCCTTTAACTTGTCGGCCTGTGCCAATCCAGTCCACGAACTTGCAAACACGGAAAATAGACGCCAAAGCCGCTCTCGCTGCCTCAGAGGGTGAGATCGCCGCCACTTAGGCGGTGACCGCCGTCGCTCAGGCGGCGACCGCCGACGCCTAGGCCCGCATCGCAGGTAAGGGTTTCCCTCATCTTATAGTCTTGATGGATGTCCACGGCCTCTGATCTTCATGTCATCTCGTTGCCAGCATGGGAGGAGCTTGTTGGTGGCTTCTCGCCATGAAGAGGAGGTGGCTCGCCTCTGGGGATTCATCCTAGTAGAGGACCGTGAGTGGGCGATGGTGGCAGGAATCCGGCAAGGGGCCAGTGTCACCCTTGTTGCCATGCAGCTATGGACCGGGGTGAACCACTATCAGGGTGGCGCCTAGGTTCCTAGAGCACGTCTGACTGGGAGAGCGAGCAGAGCTAGTCGAAGATTTCACCGCTGCTGCAAATGCCATCGTTGCTGTCGTGGATGTGGAAGAGATTCTATGTGGTGGTGGCTAAGCACCCTTAAAAAATTTTTAAGTAAAGGTGTTCTTATCAGCCTGTGTTCCATGATTTTGTTTATTTTGCGCGCCACCGTCTTGCCATGACTGCCATTGGTCTGATCGCTCGAATGTCGTAGCTTCATAGCCCCGCCTAGGGATCGATCCATGGGGCTTGGCCTAGCGCGACCTCGTTTTCATGACCTAAATATCTATAGGATAGGTTTGGTGGCATCATGCCTTTCTTTGTCTTCCTTCGAGTTGCGTGGACATTTTCCCTTCTTTGCTGTTGCACAGGGCATGAGGCCCTACCTAGATCGGGTTATGACGATTTGACTTTTGTGTGGCCCTTTGTTGTGCATGATCTCATGGCATGTCGTGATGCCCTGGGCGATTGCTGCCACTCATGGAGCAGAAGTCCTTGTAGGCAAGGTGTTAGTCGCCCATATACGTCACCGGCTCTAGGCTTTCGACGTGTGATGATCCTTGTGCAAGGATTCCATGTTACATGGGTGTTCTTGTTGTGGTGAACGTGTTTTGGGGTTTTGTGTTGGCATGGCGTGTGGTCAATGCATTCATTTGCCATTTTGCTACCTTTTCACTTTTCTTTTCATTCGAATTGGAATGTGCTTTCGTCCCCCCTAGCCCTGTGCTCATGGGTGAGCATTTTAACCTAGGGGGCTAGCCTACAGGGCTAAAAGGCACATGTTCTATTGGAGTGATGAGGCGTTGAGGGTAGGTTATAGATCCAGCATGATGTGAGAAGAAAGCGGTCGAGCGGCAAGAGATTTATTTCCTTTTGCTCCTTCCACCTTGTTCGAGCGGGTTTCCCATTTCCTTTCAGACCCGTACGAGCGGGAAGTCAAGGTGTGGCTCACTAGTCCATCACGACGAGAGGTGCGATAGGAAGGAGTTTGAAATGGACTGGTCACTAGGATGATGACAAATAGTGATGCGCCATGGGTCATGTGTATGTGCCTATGTGTGTAGCCCCCATGTGTGAGTCGTGTTCGGCAATGAGCGCAAGTTCGATTCGAGTCACTCAAGAGTTAAGCACTACTAGGACATGGTGTATGGGCGTCATGCTATCTAGTTAGCTCTTTGGGTTGGCCCTAGGTTTTTACAGCTATTGGTAGGCTCTGATGTGTATGTGGACGTGCTTAGGTAGAGAGGCTAAGTACAAAGCGGGTGTGATTGACCGATGCACCAAAAGCTATCGTGAAACTGGCTGTCGTTGCTTGGGGTGCGTTGAGCCCCTGAGCATCTGCTCGTGACGTAGCCACTATGATCTCTAGGCCATGAGCTGATGAGGATGCTTCTTTAGTGCTTGGAATGGTTGCAGCTGGCGTGGGTCATCCTCTCGGGTGGCTTTGGGTCGACCTTTGTTGGCTCAACATCCTCGACCAACCTACGAGCCCCTGAGGGTGACTTCTTCGAGTTTGGCCCGCTGTGGCTTCTAGTTTGGAGGGCTCTTGTGCTCTAGTGCTTGAGCCTTCATGGCATGACGATGTCGTGGTCATCGCATCCCCGCCTCTGGGTGCGATTGTTGCTCTTGACAAAGAGCTGGCATGACCTGTTGCTATGGAAGCAGGTTCTAAGAGCCATGCGGTTCGGTCCGCTCGACGCGGCACGCGGTGTGCTTAGGGAGGCCGCTTGCTCGGATGCACGTGCCTCCGAATGAAGGCTGACAGTTTGCTAAAACGTGATGGGTGGCTCGTTCACCGTGCAGGGCCTAGTCCTATCTTGTGGCAGAAATGCCCAATTTAACCTAATCTCGAGTGTAGTTGTCAGCCATTTGACACTAAGTTCACAATAGACTAAGCTAAACCCGGTAGTCTGTCGAGCACACCCAGTGGGAGAACTCGAAAATCCACATTTTCATCAGGACCGTAAACAAGTGAATAAAGCTTACAACATTATTAACCAATTCATACATCACACGATTTCATAAAATCAGAGTTAAAAAAGATTTTATATAAGCAGCAGAACAAGGTTATTTTATACAAGAGCAACGAAAGTAAACATTGTTGAATATTAAAGCAGCAGTAGAATTATAAGAATAAAATGCTATGATCATGACAATAAAGGAAGCCTCACTGAGCCCACCAGGAGGTCTCCACACACAACAATAGTTAGCTCCATCATCCACCTGCTACCTGCAATAAGGGGAATAAAACCCTGAGTACACAATATACTCTACAAGACTTACCTGACTAGGTGGGAGTAGTTTCCAGTCGGGGACCTAATACCGGGGTACCCAATGAGGTGGAACTAATAACCATCGAATGTTGACGCTTTTGGCCAGACAAGAACGCTACTACACTTCTTGCTCAAACAACGGAAGACTGGTTCCGCCTCGCTCGACGGCTGAGGGCAGGCTCCACCTCGCCTAATGACTAAGGGCCAGCTCTGCCTTGTCCAACTGTCTGAGGGCTGGCTCTGCCTCACCCGATGGCTGAGGGCGGGCTTCGCCTCGCCTGATGATTGCACCCTGCTCCTTCATGATGACAAGCACAAGGTACGACAGGACATTCGAGTCAAACCGTAGTACTGAGGACCATGCCCTACATGCCTGTAGGAAGGTACCGTCAGGATACGATGGGATGGGTGCTTTAAGCCCTTTCCGACCTAACAGTGCTCAAATAGTGTTATAGGCGCTGACTTTTGTCCCATAGTGTTGTAGGCGCCGCCATCAGTCATCGAGCACAGATGCTAACCCTAGGCATACGACAACCACTACAATCCAAGGAGGAACTCACATCATCTATAGTACAAGCGTAGGGTCATTTCCCCGTCTACTCCCCATAGAGTCATAGCTCGGTGCCCTGACACACCGCACCATTCATCGGGGGAGGATGGGACATAACAACTCGTTGAGATGAAGCTAGAGCCTGGCCCTATCAGGATCAACAAAACATGCTATCCCTGGCGAGGTCTGCCATGTCGGCAGGAAGGCTCAATGGAAAAGGAACACCCAGGTACCCTCGAAGGACCTTCTCTACCTTTGATTTTTCCTCTTTCTCTCATCTATAACCCCTGCTCCCCCATTGGTCTATAAAAGGGAGGGCAGGGATGCCCCGCTAGGGGGGAGGAGACCGATTGTTTTTGACACACAACAAATAGCCAAGCAGCAACCTGAGCTCTTGGCGTCCTTTCAACCTTCCCATCAGAGACTTGGGATCCGTCCCTCTCTCGACCATTGTACCCCCTACTATGAACCTTTTTGGTACAAATAACACGAGCAGCAGCAAACTGGACGTAGGGACATTCTGCTCGAACCAGTATAAACCTTATGTGCTTTAGTACACCATCTAAGCCTAATGCGCAATAATTATAAATTTACTAGTTGGTGTTTGTTTGAAACACCGATAGTTGACTAATGCAGCTAGAGCCCCGCTCTGTTGCCCAACCAAGTCCACATCCAAAGTCCCCAATCCCGCTCGGATCTCCAATTTATTATCCATCTCTGAATCCAAAACCATGTGATAGTAGTAGTATAAGGACCTATCTCTTGCGAGTGACAACCCATCACTCGACTTCTACCGTAAGTCCTATAGCATGGCATACTACATGATTCCTATCATACTAGTAGGACTCTTAGGATAGAATATTTCTGCAGGTGGGTTTCAATCAACTCTTGTAACTTAATGCACATCAACATAATAACAAATGCTTGAAAAATAAGGGTTATGCACCAGGGCTTGCCAGGGTAAACCATCATTATACTATGTTAGTCGGCTCCATCTTTGGGACGTGATCCAACCATCTCCATCTTCTAGACGTGTCACATTACATCGGCTTCTGGTTCAACTCCACAGGCCATCACCCATCCATCAACCACCAACACACCTAAATGATATGCATACATGCAAATGAATGCTTCAGTCAAACAAGCATAACAAGACATTTACAAACACTAGAAGACAAGCAAAATGTCATCACGGTGAAGGGTAACTAAACATGGGAGGTTCGACTCTCATCCTCTCCTAGCGACTTACTTGCGAGTTACTATTATCAACATAACACAAGTAAGCAAAATAACCATTTGCATTTTAAACATACAAGTGAAAGGTTATCATAACATGTGTTGATGGTAGTTACCGACCATTATAAACATCAATATAACCCAAAATAATGCAAGAAAATGATCACCAACATAGACTTAGGGGTTTAATCTGACAATTTCTATGAGTTTTGGTAAATCTATGTTTTCAGTAGGGTTTATCTATAAAACCGTCAAGGGGGATCGAAACATCAAAGTAAAAATTGGAATTCCACCATGAAACCAACTCCAGAAGGTTCCAAAAGACTCTAGAAGCCATGTCACCAAAGCAGAGGACGAGACGGTGACAGGTGGGGCTGCCTGGCCCCACAAGGGCCCACATGTTAGCCTCATCACTATGTCGGTTTCCCACCGCCTCCTACGATGCATCTAAGCCATTGCTTAAGTCAGTTTGATCCAAGGGCTCACGTTGTATCCTCAGGGCTATATAATCTAGCCCCACCCTCCTCTAGATCATTAGGTCATAAGTTAGGGCTAGATAGAAAACTAGGGTTTCTAGAGATTAGAGATTAGAGCTCTAGTTCTTTAAGTTTCTAGTATAAATTAGCTAGCAAGGTTCAAGAAGAGTGTGGGATATTGCTTAGAATTCTAGGATCTGCCATCTAGAGACTGGTATTGCCATTATATCTCTATATTTATGACTTTGTGCTACTTTAATATTATTATGTTGCTATTTATTATGTTCCTAGTTTGCTCTAGTTGTATGCTTGATATAGTTATGATTAATGATGAGTTTATGCATATGTTCACAAAGCGCTTAGCTCAATACGTACGTGAGTTAAGTGGTCGACACTATGTAAGCATGGTGCTTAGATATTGTTTGCATGTGGATGCCCTCTGCACTCTAGATCATTGTGGTAGACCACGGATGTGACACTCCCGATGAGTCCTTTGTAGTCCACTCCCCATTTGTAGAGCATGTAGAACGTGATTGCGAAGGTAGACAAGCTCTGTTCTTGATCTTCCTTAGTAATGTTCCTTATGCATAGATCCAAAGTTAGTTGTACTAAAGATGAGAGTGTATATATTAGGGTGTACAAAAGACTTAGTAGATAAGTAATGACTTAGGAATCTTTTGCTCTTAAAGAATCTCCTGCTTAGCTATACTACATTTATGAGTCTCTAATTCTATCTCTAGAATACCACTATTACCTTACACTTATCATTTATTTACCCTTGGACTTACCCCTGCAATAGCATGAGAGTGATTATTATCATAAGTATACATATTTGTCGATATCTCTATGCCAACACCACTCCATAAGCTTCTCCCTGTGGTAAAAATATAAATAATGATACTTGGTATACTCTCCGGGTGAAATACTAAAATGGTATATTATCTGTGCGCTTGTAGATACTTTAATATATATACATTTTTCTTTGAAGTTTACAAGTGTCATTAATAATTACCAACCATGCATTTATGGCATTATGCTAGGGATGATAACCTAGTAACAAGTGATGCTAAGAAATACCAACAAGCATTTCTGGCACCGTTGCTGGGGAGGGGCACATGGCTAAGAGAATTAATTAAATAGATACTTATTGATAAAATCATAACCTCTGCTTTAGCAGGCTTACCCTTGTTTGTCTTTGTTCATATCTTATACAGGGTATTATAGACTTGGTTGTGATTCACCAACAATTTCTAATTAGAATCAACCAAATCAAGAGGAAGCTCAACACCAGTTCCTAAAGTCATGGCTAAGAAGACGCTGCGTGAGTTTTTTGCTCCAAGCACTGAGAACATCCGCACTAGACCAACACTCAAAACCAACAACCTCAACTGTTGAGCTCAAGCCAAGCCTCATCAACATGGTGCAAGCTATCCCATTTAGCTGAAAAGGCACATGAAGATGCTAGTGCTCACCTTCAGAATTTCTTAGAGATTAGCAACACAATCATCATCAAGTACATTGCTCAAGACATCATACTACTCCATCTGTTTCCATTCTCACTAGTGGGAAGAGCAAAGCAGTGGTTCTACATCAACAAAGATCACATCAACACTTGGGTAATGATGTTCAAAGGCCTTTCTAGAAAAGTTCTTCCCTGTAGGCAAGACCAATGCCTTAAGAGGAAAGATTTCAAACTTCCAACAACAGAAAGGAAAAACCCATTCTAGAAGCATGGGAACATTTTCAAGAATACATTTCAAATTGTCCTCGCCGTGGGATGGAAGATTGATTGCTCATGCAAAATTTCTACCACGGATTAACTCAAAAAGCTCATGAATAGCTCGATGCCACTGCTAGAGGATCATTAATGTCACTCACCCTTGGAAAAGATGAAATTCTTATAGAAAAGATAGCCTCTAATCAAGGCTAGTCATCATGTAGCATTTAATTATGCAATAAGAGTGAAGAAGCATCCGAAGAGGTGTGTGCACTATCATCCAAGATGGACGTACTATTGAATTGGCTTGAACAGCAAGCTAATTACAAGAAAGATCATCAAGTTATTCAAGATGCATTCAATGCTCAGAATGTATGTTGATAATCTTTGGGGGTAGAATTCCCTAAATATCAGGAGGATGCAAACATCAGTCATCAACAACTCTGCTCCACAACAACAGAGACAAGGGTGGAATCAACAACAATGGTCGACTTACTAAGGTAAGTACCTAGGTAATTACTATAATTCTTCTACTCCTAAGCAACCATCCTTAAGAGACCTGATCTTAGAACAAGCTAGGATTAATGAGAATATTTCTAAGAAGCTTGCTTTTAATGATAAGATCCTAGAAAGCATAAACACTAAAATGGATTGTTTTTCTTCTGCTATAAAAGACCAACTTAGCTATAATAAAAAGATAGAAACTCAATTAGCCCAGTTGGCTACTGCTCTGCCTGTTGCTACTAACCTTGAGAAGGTAAACACCATAACTACAAGAGGTGGCAAGTCTACTCGTGATCCACCATATCCAGCAAGGACAGGTAAGACACCAGTGGCAGTGCAGGAAGAGGAGAAAACAACCGATGAAGTTGAAGAATTTGGGCCACAAGAGTGAGAATTACAACAAGATTTTAATGACACGACTCTCCTAGCGTTTCCATGTAGAAATTGGAAAGCCAAAATGGATGAGTAGTTTGGTAAGTTTATAGAGGTAATTCAAATGTTATATATCAATATTTTGTTGCTAGATGCCATACAGGTACCTACCTATGCGAAGTATCTCAGAGACATCCTCAACAACAAAATACCACTGCCTTCCACTGAGGTAATTAAGTTAATGAAGGAGTGTAGTGCGACCATTCCTAAATACTTCACCTGTTAAAAAGAAGGATCCAGGATGTCCCACCATCGATTGTTCAATCAGGAGCCAGAACTTCGAGAATGAATTATGCAATCTTGGAGCAAGTGTTAGTGTCATGCCCAAAAAGATCTTCGACAAGCTCAACTATTCATCACTCATGCCAACATCAATGTGCTTGCAACTAGCCAACCAATCGGTCCGCTATCCTACGGGAATCACCGAAAATATTCCTGATAAAAATATGAAACTTTTTTGTTCCTATAGATTTCGTAGTACTTGACATGCAGGAAGACATGAAGATACCCCTCATTCTTGGGAGACCCTTTCTGAGCACTACAAATGCTCACATTGACTGTCGGAGCCAGAGAAATTAAATTCCATATTAATGGGAAGGAAGAGTGATTCGCCTTCAAGCCAAGACCGAAACAATGCTCTAATTTGGAGTGGCATGAAAAGCAAGTATATATGTTAAAGTCTCCATCTCCTGGGACCTGATAGATGCACCCAAAGAATAAACTCGAATGGAGAAGTCCGGTTCAGAGGATTTAAAAATCCTGAACCCTCACTAGGAGGAAGATGAGCAAGTTGATAGGCAAGATTAAGCGGGCAGCCTTGTTCCGTTCAACAAGAAGTTCATCATCCTGAGCGAGTGCCAACATGGATGTTGATGCTCTAGTCCCCCGCTGTTGGATAGTCATCCCAAGCTACCCCTACAGAGAAGAACATTCTACTCCAAGAGGAGCAGCTGAAGCTCCGAGGATACCGAGAGAAGGACGTATACAAAAAGTTGAAGAACCGATATTTCGTCCTTACTCCGGCCTATGATCCAGCCTTGCTCTAGGCCACAGGTATGAATTCTGAATTTGGTCTTATCTTTAAGACCATATGATGGGAAAAATGCTTGGGATATTGATGAGCAGGGGTGCAAACTTTTGACTATTGAATTTTTATGCACTTTACAAACCACCGACTCAGAAGTCTCACTTACGTTCTTTGGGAAAGAATTTTCTTTTCCTTGGAAGAACTTTAGTGAGCTTCTAGGATTCCCTACTCAGTGCATAATTGATGTAGACTTAGCTATACAAGATTTTGATAGGACAAAGTTTTGGAGGGAGATATCAAAAGAAATTGTTTGCTACCGCCCTTGCACCAATGACATTCACCGCCCTACTTTGTGGTTCATGCACAAATGGCTAGGATTTTTTCTTTTTCCTAGAAATGACTTCCGCACAGTTAGGAATGATGAACTAAAGTTATTATATGCCATGGTGAAAAGAAAGAAGGTTTCACCTGTAAAATTCATGATGGCCCAATGGGCAAAAATTCCTGGACTAAAGGGAGATGTTGGGTGCACTTCTTTGGTCACCCGCATAGCTAGAAATTTGGGTTTACTAGCAAACACTTCTATTACATACATTAACAGTCCCTGATGGATTATTGATTATGGCTATTTTAATTATGCACACATGTTAAAAAAGACATGGATGGGAAAATAGTCATGATGTATATGGACTACATAAATGAATTTCTATTACCAGACCGGAACTCGGTCTATATGTGGTAGATTCGTTTGTCTTTGATTTGCAGAAAATAGAGCAAGCACCTCGCAGGAGTGCCTCTACGAGGATCACTCACAACTCATAGCCTCGTTACTGTGGAGACGACCCCATTCTAGAAGGTCCTACCTTCACCAGCTACATAGGATTTGATCAAGCAGGACCTTCCTAGGTTCACCTTCCTCAGCATGCAGGTTGGGACCAGCCGGGATCTTCCCATATGCATCAACCCAAGTATGCTAGGTGGGAGCAGCCTTCTCTGCATCATTCAGAGAGTTCCTAGCAACAGAACCCAAGTGGGCAATGGCAGGACGACAATTTTGACTATTACCAGCAGTAGTCTTATGAGGAGGTCACCAGTGGCTACCAGGGAGGACGCATGTCCTTCTCTGCCTGTGGCTACCACGACCATCCCACAGGTTACCATGAGTAGCAGATGGAGCACGCACGTTTTGACAATAGGTTCACCACCATCGAAGAGAACCAACAATAGATCTGGGACACTCTGCACCAGCACTGTCACACCCAATTTTAAGGATAAAATTGAATACACAATACTCATGTGTGCCCAGGAAACAGTCACACACACAAGTCGACAAATCATAAAAAGTATCATCACAGTGTCTCTTACATCAGATCCATAATACAACTTAGTCTTACATCACACAGCGGAAAATAAAAGATAAAAACTCTCGTGGGCTTCATCACAGGGAAGGTCAACTAGTTGACCACAAGCCTAAAAATCCTCCGAGAAATCCTCATACCCGTTGTCATCTGTTACCCATCCGGGATTTTTATCCAAATAAAGAAAATAAACAAGTGTAAGTACATCCCGTACTTAACAAGCTAACATGGGGTTATGAAGCTCAAAAGGTTGACACTGGTTTACTACAGTTAGCATTTTTAGTAGGTCAAGCTTTTATTCTCAGGTATTTATCAAGTTATGCTTAAGCTCCCATTTAATCCCATAAGAACATATATCAGTGTAAAGTGTATAGTATACCATCATAGAACATCTTAATTGATCAACATCAAGTATCCAGTTATTCTATGAGTTTTTCGGGCCGCTCGTAACCAGTGAGCACGGCTGTTATAACAGTTTGTTACCCTCTGCAGAGGTGGTGCACATTCACCGCGAGTCGTGATCCCCATATGCCCGGGTTAATTACTCCCATGTCACTGCCAAGGTGAGTGGGCAGGGTACACTATGAAGCCATTTCATAGGTTTCCCTAACAAGTTAGGGCCGCTAGGTTTCCTTAGTAGGCAGATGTAGGAACCCCCTTTCCTATGGCACATATCCATCATGGCTATACTCATAGGAATAGAGGCAGCCCTATACCCAACGTGGCAAGCCCCATTTGCGCTAAAAAGGTAACCTCTAACTAGCTAGAAAAGATCCTATTACTGAGCTAAAGTCAGAGCCATATGACTCTCCTGGTTGCACTGTCAGTCCCAGCTTTTGCCAACAGATAAGTCCTTATGGAGGGCTGGGAGCAACATGAACAAAGGTCATTTGCACCTTCGCCCTATGGAACAGTTGTTATGAATCATGTTAAACTCTTAGTTCCATAGTATCATTCATCATCATGTATATCAAGTTCAGTTAGAGCACTAGCAAACTATCCATATGCATTTAACCCATAGGAGACAAGGAACAAGATAAACAATCACTAGGATGTCCTTACGGGTATCAAAATTAGACACATGCAAATGAGTAATTGATTAAAGTGAAATAGGATATCAAGGAAGACCCATGCTATACTTGCCTTGGTTCACAAACTCGTACTGGTCCTGCTGGTCATCAAAGAGTTCTTGGTCTCCAACGTTTTCCTCACCGTCTGAACGCGACCAACACAGCAACATACAACATTCCAAAAGCATTCTTGCAAAGCAAACATTCCTATCATTAGAACAGTACACCAACAGTATGGAAAACAAGATAAAATGTTTGTAAACATAATCTACGTCTTGCTACGATCACGTCAACGCGGAGTTCACGAAAAACGGAGCTAAAATGCGAAAGTTATGATTTAAACGGGTTTTCCTATAGCCATATATTTAATTAAATTTAATCATGAAATTAAAAAGTTCCAAACTTGACTAACAGTAGTTCCAACATGTAGCTTATGAAATTACGAAGCTAACGCGATTTGAATGGATCAATTCAGAGCTAAAACGACAATTTTATAAGCGAAACAGTTCAAATGACATTTCTGTAAATACTGAAAACGTATTTTTGACTTAAACCGTGAAGTTTATGCTTTCCAAACGGGATTGCGCATTCGGGGAACTATGCCTTGGACTGTGGGTTAGGACTTAGAAAAGTCCAGGGTCTCTTTTACAAAACAGCCATGCGAAGGGGTATCGGCTGATCTCGGCCATCGAATCATGGATGGAGGGCTCAAATTAGACCTAGGGAGGGAGAGAGAAGAATTCCGGCCGGCCACAGTGACGCCGGCGGTGAGGCGCCATTGCCGACGGTGTGGAGGTCTCGGTCGCGCGCAGTTAGGGGCTAGGGTTCACCAAACGGAAATCCGAGCGCACCGAGGGATGCGGGGGAGGAAGGGGGTCTCGGCCATGCCGATACAGCGGCCGCCATGGCCGGCGATGACGGCTTGCAGAGCTCGCGGCCAGGGCTCAAGAAGCCAAGAAAAAAGAAAATAACGGTACCGGGAGAGATAGGGGAACAAGGCGAAGCTCACCAAGGGAGAAATGGAGACGGGGGTGGCTCGGAGTCGACTGCTCACGCGGAGGTTCTGAGCTCGGCGATGGCGGATCTTGGCGACCTTCGGCTGTGGCGGTTGCGGGCTTCCTCGGTGCTTGGCGAGCGCGAAGATGAGAGCGGAGAGTAGCCGGGTGCGCGCGGGGGGTATGGCTCCTTTAAATCGAGGCCGAGGAGCGGGCGACGCGCCCACGATGCACGAGGAGCAGGCGCAGTTCGGCGGCAGTTGTGGCTGACCGAGCATGGACGTGGGAGGAAGGGAGCAGCTCTAACAGCAGGGCCAAGCGGTCAGCGGCTGGGCGCGGAAAGGAGGCGCGGCGGTTGCCTGGCGTGATGCTGGGCTAGCGCGGCTGCTGGGCTGGCGTAGCTACTGGGCTAGCACGGCTGACGCGCGTGGCTGGGCTGGCCCAGGAAGGAGAGAGGGGGAAGAGCGAGCGGGCCGCGGGAAAGAAAGGCCATATGGGCCGAAAGTGAGGGAGAGGAAAAATGATTCTTTTCTTTTTCTTTTTCTAAAATTTTCCAAATCCATTTTTAAATTCAAATTTCAATTCTTTTTTTGAAATCTTTAATAAATTCCAAACATTCACAAAATGTTATGCAGCAGCATGTATGCATCAAAAAGTTTCTAACCTTATTTTTAAATTTTAATTCCATAAAATTTATTATTTCCCTATCTTTTAATGCACACAAATAACATAAATAAATCAAATTTACTATTTTAAAAGATTGCAAGTTTTAGGATGTTACAAGCACTCCCAATGGCAAGAAGAGGTAAGACAACGTCTTGCCACCATCCAACAACAAAAGGAGTAAGAGAACCAGAACTAGCAATATTTGTTCCAGGGTCTAAACATCGACCAGCCCTTCTAAGGACTACATCAACAACCAGCTTGGGGGAGGAGCCCCCATCATGTCTAGGTAAGTTTTTCTTTCTTGCAGTTTATTATTTTCTTTAGTTTCTTTAATTTTTGAATTTGCTATTTACTAGTTAAAAAAAGAGATGCATAACCAAGAAAACAAAATAAAAATTTGCCTTTATCTTATCTATATTAGTGTGTATAATTTTCTTAAGGTGTGTTTTAGTTTCTTGTCTTGTTTTTAAGAGTCATATAAATAAAAGGAACTTGAAGATGATCTCACATGATAAAACACTAAATAGATGCTCTGATATAATTCCTTTCAAGTACCTAGCTTTCAGTCTTGAATTTTTCTGAGTTTTGGATAAACTTAATTTGAAATGAGAATTTGCTCTAAACTTGAAACTCATGGGTAGCAATGCTTGATATAAGTCTAGGTAATTGACGAATATAATATGAGAAGGTCTGAGCTGTTGTTTATCTTGTTCCAAGTGACACTAGAATTCTAGAGATTTATGTTTGAAAACATAAAAAATCCACATGATGAGTTCCTATATGACAAAGTGTGAATTTCTACCAGTGCCAAACATATTTATATTTAGGCTAGGAAAACTTCCACTTATATGTTGTTTGTCTTGCATTGAGTTTAGTCAAGCTTTGTTAATGCCTTATGAGAGGTTTGTCATGCTCTTAAAATTAAGATCATGTACACACCACCCACATATGCACTACTCCTATATTAGGGGTAGGTGCAAAAACATGCTTTCCATCTAGACCCATTCAAAAATGTTTTACTCCTACACTGGGAGGAAACACCAAAAAAATCTTCATAGGTTTCCATCAAATAAATGCTCTAAATTCTTGTTATTATCTCTCCAACAATTGATATGCAAAAAAGAGGCATGTGTCTAAGTAAAAGTTATTCATAAAAAAGAGAAGAAAAAATGGACAAGTGTTTGAATTATCAAAACAATGGGTACTCAGATGCCCGCCAGAAAAAAAAAGAGAAAGTGAGATGAATAAGATAGCCCATGTTTTCTTGCAAATGTTTTCAAGTTTCAAAAGAGAGATATGTTTCAAGGAGCATAGTTGAATTAGGCTAGCTACCATATATATCCACCGTATATTCCACACGCATGCACATCTTTATTTGATTGTATAACACAACTCTCTTTAGATCCATTGTTTGACTTTACAATATATGTATTGCAACTATGCTCTTTCACGTTATCACCATTCCTATGAGCTCCACATAAGCCTTAGTTGTAGGAAGAGAAAGACATAACATCATTATTGCCTAGGTAAGGATCCACAAATACCACATATTTTGAGAGACTTGATAGTGTCATACAATGGAATCTTTGAGTTTTATTTTGTAAACTTGCAAAAAAACTCTGGAGTAATGGTTGAACAAAGAATATGAGACATAGTGCTTGACTTGATCGTTCTGTCTTTCAATTGCTCAAGACCCAAGTGAAGGCTGCAAGCCCTATAGTTAAAGGTAATATGAGTAAGTTTGAAAGATAGATCAGTTTGTTCTAATTCGGAGGAGAATTTTTGAATGCATGTGTACTTTTGAGGAGTTGTTACAACCCTAAAATTCTGATCCATTGTTGAGTTTGGCTTTGCAAAGGGACTAGCAAAGGTTAAGCTTGGTGGAATTATTGACAGTAGTTACCGACCATTATAAACATCAATATAACCTGAAATAATGCATGAAAACGATCACCAACATAGACTTTAGGGTTTAATCTGACAATTTCCACAAGTTTTCGTGAATCTGTGTTTTCAGCAGGGTTTATCTAGAAAACCGTCAAGGGGGATCTAAATGTTAAAGGAAAAATTGGAATTCCACCGTGAAACCAACTCTAGAAGGTTCCAAAGGACTCTAGAAGCCACGTCACCAAAGCGGAGGACAAGATGGTGATAGGTGGGTCCACCTACAGGCCGCCTAGCCCCACAAGAGTGTAGCACCCAATTTTAAGAACAAAACCAGATACACACCATATGTGAGCCTAGGAAGTCAAATCTCACATATAGCTACAAATAAGGGTAATATCAATAGACAATGCTTAAATACATAACGTATTAGTATAAAGAATATAACCTCAGAATATAGACAGCGTAAAGACAACTCCGATCTTCAGGCGAAGACTCCAAATCCACAGGGACAACTGATTGGTTGATCACAAGCCTAATTCCTCCAAACTCTAGCAATCTGGTACCCATCCGAGATTTTTATCCAAATAATGTGTAAAATAAAGCAAGTGTAAGTACATGTCGTACTCAACAAATATAACATGGGGTTCATGAGGCTCAAAAGGCTGACACTAGTTTAACTGTGATTAGCTTTTAATGAGTCATGATTTTAGCAATTGAGTAGCAACAAGTTCATTCACAAGCCCATAAACACATGATCAGGTAAACATGAATAATGAATAGCATAAACAATTAACCATTAGTGAGCATCTTCGTCATCAGTATCATCTGTGTTCATCATCTATTCCGTAAATATTCCAAGGCCGCTCGTGACCGTGAGCACGGCTGATATACTAGTTTTACACTCTACAGAGGTTGTACACTTTTACTATGAGTCATGATTTACCCTTTCGCCCGAGGTGATCAGCCTCTTGACCCACTGCCAAGGAAGGTTGACAGTGTTCACTATGAAGCCTTTCAAAGGTTCGTCTAACAAGTTAGGGCCATTAGATTCACTCGGCAAACAGATATAGAAACCCCCCTGTCGAATGGCACAAATCCATCACGGCTATACACATAAGAGTAGAGGTTGTCCTATACCCAATTCATCAAGCCATTCTTACGCCAATAAAGGTAACCACTAACAAGCTAGAAAAAGGTCCTCATACCGAGCTAAAGCCAGAGCCATATAGCCCTCACAGTTGTACTGTAAGTCCCGGATGATCACTTACAGATAAGTCCTTAGGGAGAGGAATCTAGAGCACCATAAAATAGCCCAATGCTCTAGCCCCCTTGTTCCATGTTGCTAAAAACATCTTTTAATATTTATTGCATATACCATTAGTCAAGTTACAAGATCATGGTTGTAGTGGAGCACTAGCATCAAACTACCCAATGCATATCCCATAGGAGTCAAGGTACAAGTACAAAAGACTAGGATATCCTTAGTGGTAGTCAAGGTAGACACATGCAATATGAATTAAGTAATTAAAGGTGAATAGGTAACAAGGATGGTCCCATGCTATACTTGCCTTAAAACACCGATCCTTCGGTAAGCTTTAATCTTCAACGTTCTTCTTCTTCTTCTTCTTGATCACCGCGTATATCTCACCGACTAGACGTAATCATAAAGCACCACACAAGCATCCATACAATCATACACAAAGCAAACAATAGATCTAAATTAGAATAGTACACCAAACATAAAATAAGATGAAAAGTTTGTGAACCGAATCTACGTCTCACTACGAACACACAGACGCGAAAAACACTCTAATCGGAGCTACGGGGAAAAACATACATCTACCAAAAGATCTGCTCATAAAACTATTAGCTTTATGTGTTTTATTTATATAAAAACACATATAAGATATTTTATAGAGATTATAATTTAAGTCAGATTTAGATTTCATTTATAAAACTAAAGCGAAACAAATCATATTCTATTTATAAAATCCAGTTGCATAATTGTTATTTAAGATTTGATTCAAACCATGAAATTCTAGTATTAGTGACATGATAAACACTGTTACTAATGCATAGATCTTGCTGCTATGAATCTAACGCAACTTGAATGGACTAAAACGGATCTAGGACAAAGAAGATATGATTTATACAAGATTTCTTTTAATCGAATAATAGATTAAATATAATCACGAATTTTAAAAGTTAAAAACATACTGAACAGTAGTATGAACATGTAGATTATGAAATTATGAACCTAACGCAATTTGAACGGATCAAATCGGAGTTAAAACGGAAAAGTTATGGCTAAAACAAAATCAGTGGCAAATCTGTAAATAAGTGAAAACGTATTTTGGATCTAAACCGAGAAAATACGCTTTTAAAAGAAGAAAGCGTAAACTGTGAAGTACGCAATGGACCGCGGGTTCGAAATCAGAAAAGTGAAGGGACTCTTTAGCAAAAATTACTGCGAACCGGCATGATCTAATCTGGAATCTTTATTTAAGATCGGACGGTCGAGAACGGATTGGGGAAGAGCTGGCCACCGGAACAGAGGAAGTCGCGGCGGCGCACCCTGGCCGGCGGTGAGGAACTTCACGGCGAGCTCGGTTTGGACAAATTCGAGCCCCATGAGACACGGGAAGAGGACGGGAAGCAAGAGGAGGAGATGGCGAACCCGATTAGGGCATCGGGGTGGCCCTACGTGGCACGGTGGTGAGCTATCCACGGCGGTGGCATCGCTGGAGCAAGGAAGCTCGGCGGTGAACTTGAATATGGACTTCCGGTTCATGGTTTATGACGGGGAAGCCATGGGAGAGGAGAGGAGGTCAAGGCGAGCTTACCTAGAGCACTGGTGGGGACCTCCAAGCACCGAAGACGGCTCGCGGCTTGGTGAAGCGGATGACAGGCGGCGGCGCTCGGTTGCGGTGCCGCTACGGCGCTTGGGCGATGGTGGCTGCGAATCTAGAGCAAGGGATTGGAGGAGGAGGGCACGGGCATCCGCTATTTATGTCCCTGGAACCTTGGGAGGCACGGCAAGTGGCGGGAGGCGTGGGCGAGGTGGACACGGCTGGCGGCAGTGGATTCCGTGTCGGTGACGCCGCAGAGAAGAAAGGAGAAAGGAGGCTAACAGATAGGACCCGCTTGTCGGTGACTATGCGGGAGAGAAGGAAAACAGCGACGTTGCTGGCTTGGGCCAGACGAAGCTGGGCCGTGCAGAACGATGGGCCGGCGCAGGGTAAACAAAACCGCGCGGCCACGTGGGCTTTGGCTCGCTACTGGGCTCCGGCCTTTGTCAAGTCGAGGTGGCTGCAGGAGAGATTGGGAGCAGGCCGGCGAGGAGACAGCTGGGCCGGGAGACAGAATGAAAGAAAGGGAGAGGGAAAGGTTTTTTTTTCTTTTTTCCAAATTCTTTTTCCTATTTTGTTTTCAAAACCAAATTCAAATCTAAGCTAGATCAAATTCAAATAGAGTTTTGAATTTACTTTCCAATCTCAAATAAAAATGGAAAATTTTAGTAGGCTTTCAAAAATAAAGTTTATAACTTTTTAAATTCTTTTATTTTTAAATTTTATTTTCCATTCTTTTCTTCTGTTTGTTAACCATTTTTTAATTCCTTTTCAAAAGCAATTCAAACCATTTTGAATTTTTAAATCAAAACCACTCAACCAAATAAATCAAATGCATCGACATGTATGCACATCCATGTTTCTAAACCATATATTAAGTTTTAATTTCATGAAAATTTTTATTTCCTATGTTTTAATGAACACAAAATTCCAAATTAAATCATTTTAATCCTATTTTCAAAAACCCAAAATTCAGGGTGTTACAAAGAGCCCACCTGTCAGCCTCGTCACTATGTCAGTTTCCCACCACCTCCTAGGATGCATCTAAGCCATTGCTTAAGTCAGTTTGATCCAAGGGCTCACGTTGCATCCTTAGGGCTATATAATCCAACCCCACCCCCTCCCCCTCTAGATCATCAGGTCATAAGTTTGGGCTAGATAGAAAACTAGGGTTTTCAGAGATTGGAGATTAGAGCTCTAGTTCTTCAAGTTTCTAGTATAGATTAGCTAGCAAGATTCAAGAAAAGTGTGGGCTATTACTTAGAATTCTAGATCTGCCATCTGGAGACTAGTATTGCCATTGTATCTCTATATTTATGACTTTGTGCTACTTTAATATTATTATGTTGCTATTTTTATGTTCCTAGTTTGCTCTAGTTGTATGCTTGATATAGTTATAATTAATGATGAGTCTATGCATATGTTCGCAAAGCGCTTTGCTCAATACGTACGTGAGTTAAGTGGTCGACACTATGTAAGCATGTTGCTTAGATATTATTTGCCTGTGAATGCCCTCTGCACTCTAGGTCATGTGGTAGACCGTGGATGTGACACTCCCGTTGAGTCCTTTGTAGTCCACTCCCCATTTGTAGAGCACGTAGAACGTGATTGCGAAGGTAGACAAGCTATGTTCTTGATCTTCCTTAGTAATGTTCCTTATGCATAGATCCAAAGTTAGTTGTACTATAGATGAGAGTGTATATATTAGGGTGTACAAAAGACTTAGTAGATAAGTAATGACTTAGAAATCTTTTGCTCCTAAAGAATCTTCTGCTTAGCTATACTACATTTATGAGTCTCTAATTCTATCTCTGTAATACCACTGTTACCTTACACTTATTATTTATTTACCCTTAGACTTACCCCTACAATAGCATGAGAGATTATTATCATAAGTATACATATTTATCAATATCTCTATGCCAACACCACTCCATAAGCTCCTCCCTATGGTAAAATATATAAATAACGATACCTGGTATACTCCCAAGTAAAATGCTACAATGGTATATTATCTATGCGCTTGCGGATACTTTAATATATATACATTTTTCTTTGAAGTTTACAAGTGTCATTAATAATTATCAACCATGCATTTCTGGCATTATGCTAGGGATGACAACCTAGTAACAAGTGATGCTAAGAAATTCCAACAACATGCCAAGCACACTTCTACTTACTAAACACACTATGCCTAGTCATCATATAAAAACAAGTAGTATAGACAATATATTAACCCTAATCTAAACACCTAACATATATAAAAGAATTAATAATTACAACCAAGGAATAAAAAGGTGACGCACCAAACATCTCTTTTGGACAGTAAAAATTTATGGGTGATACATCTTAACTAAACATAACTACTGCATAAATTTCATAATTTCAGGATAAGCAAATTATTTACTAGCAGTTAATTAAGATTTAAAAGCAATAAATGCATGTGACACATGATAAATCAATAACTCAATAAATAAACATCCATTGGACATGAAATTTATATTATAGCACAAGCATGCATCAAGTACCCTACCATAATAATTTCACAGCAATTGGATTCATATAACAGCATATATGAATTTAACATTAAAAAGCATAGACAAATATCTATAGCAAAACTTTTATACTAAAACATGTCATATTATATATCTACTACATAGATCTAGTTGTGTGGAGTGTAACAAAACTAGTTTGGTATTTTTATGTTTTTTCTATGATTTACTATGCATTTTCAAAGTTTCATCCGATTTAAACATAAAGAAAAGGAAAAACCATATAAGACAAACACTTTGCACGGAGGCCCCTGAGCTTTTCCTAAATCAACCCATAGTACAAGAGCACTATTCATGTGAGTCATGAGATTTACATTAGGAACCCTAGAAAAGCTTTAACTTAGGCGTGAGGTCCTTTTCTTCTTCTTCTTCCTCGTCTTCACCGAGCAGAATAGGTGCTCGGGGCGCGGCTGAGTTCACACAGCGGGCCACCGGCGAGGGTGAGGGCAGTGCATGGGGCAGTAACGGCCACACCTACATGTGTGGGTGGTGGTAGCCTGACCACACGTGTGGCGGCCACGGTGGGCGACTACAGCGCGGCGGCGGTGTTGTGAGGCACGACGGTCGATGAGGACGGGCTATGTGGCACCAGGCAAACACGGCGCGCCCACGACTGGCACTACCCGTGCTGGGGTAGGGTGTAGCGGCCTAGCCACGTGCATGCTGCGCCACGGTGGCCCGAGCAAGGGTCACGGTGGCTCCCGACAACGCGGGCTATGGCGAGCGCGCGGGAGGCATAGCGAGGAGCGAGGCGGAGGTGGGGGCAAGATCAACTCGGCCTACGACCAAACGTAGTAGTGAGAAAGAACAATGTGGCCATGAGCTCTAGAGCTCGACCATGGTGGGCGGTATGAGTAGCGAAGCGAAGGGGAGGGAGTGATAAAAGAAGGGTGAGCGCGGCGGGATAAGGTCGGGGCGAGGCAGTAGCGCGGCATGGGTGCTAGGCATGAGTAGGGGTGGGCAAAGGCGATGTGGGCACTACATGGTGGCATGGGTGCACTGGCACGCACAGAGCAGGGCATGGGTGACAGCAGAGCAGGGTAAGGGCATGGCCAGTGCGATGTGCTTCCCTTGACCGCACTGTTCGACATATTCCGTCTAGATTCGGAGCCAGCTACTGTAACAAAAGATCTTCACCTCATGATAAACTTCCATTCTTATTAAGGGACCAAGGTCATTAGAGCAATGGATTAGTGGGTAATTAGGGCCAAAGTTAGCAGTGTCAGTGAAAACACTAAGCACTTGGAAACTCTCCTAGGAAATGATATTTTATTCAAACTTTAAAGCACTAATTAACCTATCAAACAATTAAACTAGGCATGAACAAGCACTCTACCACAAAGTACAAAACTTAAGCTAAGTTTTTCATACCCACATATTTTACAATTTCTATATAAAATAATTATTTATTTATCCTTCAAAAAGCTATTGAGCAATTAAAGTAAGGTAAGGTTTTTGCCATTTTTAATCATTTTCTCCACATTTTCCAACATGAACCCTAAATAACTTTTGTTTGCAAACTCATTTAGACATGTTTAAGCACAAAATCGAGGTTGGTTAACGTCACACATGTTGACTATATTCACAAAGGTGATTTAAACAAACATGTATCACATCATTTCATGCAAGAATTTATCACCAAGCATAGAAAACTTATTTATTAGGTTTTATTAAGCCATAAACTATTGTTAAATAGGTACATAACACTGGGTGTTACATGGCTCTAGGCTTGGCCTTGCGAGGTGTGGCGCCGAGTAGCTACATGATCAATAATGACGATGCCACGTGGCGGTGGATAATTTTGTCATTCGTGCGTGCCCTAACGCGCTGCGCTCCACTGGCTGTGGAGGCGTTGCTCGGGGTGCAGCTCTACCACTGGACCCAGGCTTCCCACATGGTTGGCCTAGGTAGGGTACAAGCTGGTGATGGGTGTCAACCCACTAGTGTGGATAACCTTGTGGTTTCCCAAAAGGGTGCGGCCGGTTGAAGCCATTCCTTGGGTGAGCTCACTTTGAGCTATGGGCGTCTAGCTTCCTAGATGGAAGATTTGGTCATGGCTAGTGGTAAGGGAGGGTACTGGCCCTCCTATGTAGGTGAACTCTATGATGCTACCATCATGGGTAGTTCCAAGAGTGTGCCCGTTGTAGACCACAGGGTCTAGATCTCTAGGGCGGAGGTCTAGGCCACGGCCGAAGGCGGATGCGGGTGCTGGCCCTCCGACACTGGTGAACTCATAGTTTTCATAGTAGATGTGGCCACCATGGGCCATTCTACCAGCGAGTCCTCCAATGGTGCGAGAGCCATCGCTTCCTTCTCAACAACGAGAGTGTGCGACTATGCCCTATACCTGGCGCGCCAACTGTTGGTGTTTTGTAAACTGGACTAGTAAATTTATACGATTGTTGCGCTGCTCTAGGAAGACAATGGTATCATCTAAAAAACATGAGGATTTATACTGGATCAGGCCAGAGCCCTATGTCTAGTCTCAGAGATGATCGAGTGTATATTCCTTGCTTGAATGCTCTGAAGTTCTTACAATAGGGGTGCAAGAATGGTGGAAGAGGTAGGAGATCTAGAGTTAGGAGAAGGGCTACCCGAAGGGAAGCTTGAGGAGCCTTTCTATGGTGTAAGAATGAATGAATGAGAGTTGGATCAAATGGTTTCGGATCGGTGCCCTGGTTGCCCTTATATAGAGTTTGGGGCCAGGGCGTATACAAAGGAGAAGGTTCTCCCAACCAAAGGGTCGTGAGCCTAAGGGAGGTCCTAGCTAACTTGGCTTGCAAGCTATGCCATCTTATGGAGTACATCTAGGTGTGGTTGTCGTCATGATCTCATGGCCACATTGTGGCATGGTGTGACGTGGTGCTACTGTGCCAGTCATGGTGGCACTATGTAGGCATGGTGGTGGTTCGCTAGACGTTCGAGATGACATGGTCCTCGCCGTGGTCTTCGTCATCATCTCCTAGTTTTCTGGGGCATCGTATAGTAGTTGGTAGCTACCCCTAGGTCATCGTTCACCTTGTTGGTTTGAGGAGCTGAGGGCCATGGTCCCGATCATTGGGGTCATGGCTCCCGCCAGGTTGGATGGCCCCTAAGTCAAGGCCTTCATTGTGGGTCCCATCCCATGGTGGGTAGAATCATACATGTGTCCTATCGGTCCATATTTGGGTGGTGGATCATCGTACTAGTTGTCACCATCGTGCGGTGTTGTCTTGTCTGCGCTGCATGGCGTAGGGATGGCATCTAATTAGACCAAAGGGACCTCCTTGCGAAGTCAGAGTAGTGTGCTTGCCTTTGCTAGAGTGGGTGCATTTGGTTGGGCTTGATCTCTTCCCATTTCTCCTAGGGGTCGTGACGGTGAAGATGTCATGAGTCTTCTGTTCGTTATGTGGCTGAGACAGAGGGAAGGGGTTGTGGCTGACCCTGGCCTTGGCGTCTGGCCTAGTTCACTTGGCTTAGCTGGGCCTTGGTCACTCGGGCCTTTGCTAGTTGATATATCATGGGCCACGTGGCCCGCTAACTAATCGGTGCGTTGAGACACCTTGGTGTTATAACCCTAACACATCCCAAATCCACAATTCCTCGACCACTACTTTCCAATTGCATAATGTCTTGCCTCTTTAGCATTATTTGAATGTTGCATGTCCTCTCTCTTCTTTCCCACTACCACAACTAACACGGGAGGAGGGGACAAAGATGTAGAGCTGCATCATTGTGGCCACCGATGAGGAGGTGCATGATGGTAGAAGTAGCTAGGGACTACATCGAAGGTGTGGTGGCGCACTTTTCTTTGTGGACTTAGTTTCAAGTGGGGTCGGCCTCATCGCCAGTGCCTTGGCCTCTAGGGATGTCCTTTCTTGTTCTGTTCCCCTCATAGGCCTTGTAGGACAAGGTGACCCCCTTTCACCTTATTTATTCATTTTGTGTGCAGAAGCTTTGTCAGCTATGTTGCAGAAAGCTAAGAGGGATGGGAAGATAGAAGGCATTAGGATATTTCAAGAAGCTCTAAGAGTGAATCACCTATTCTTTGTTGATGATTCTTTGATTTTAATGAAGGCAAGAGTAGATGGTGCACGGGAATTGGTACACACTTTGGATGTGTATGAGAGGGTATCTGGACAAGTTATAAACAAAGACAAATCATCCATTAAGTTTAGCCCGAACACAAGCCAAGCAATAAAGCAGCAAATGAAATTGAGTCTGTCTATTGACCAAGAAGTTAGTGGAGAAAAAATACCTGGGCTTGCCGGTATCAGTTGAAACATCAATAAAGAAGACCTTTGACTATATTAAGAAGAAGATCTAGATTAGAATTCAAGGATGGTAGGAAAAACTCCTTTCCAAGGCTAGGAAGGAGATACTTGTGAAGGCTGTTGCATAGTCCATCCCAACCTATACAATGTCGTGCTTTGATCTTACAAAAGGTCTTTGTGAGGAGTTGAATATGATGATTGGAAGATATTGGTGGAGTCAGCAAGATAAAATGAATAAGATCCACTAGATAAGCTGGAAAAATCTTACAAGATCAAAGAAAAATGGAGGCCTCAGCTTTAGAGATCTACATTTTTTCAATATGGCTATCCTGAGCCAGCAAGCATGGTGTTTGCTCACTAATCCTGACACACTTTGTGGGCAAGTTTTGAAAGCAAAGTACTTCCCACATTCTGACGTTCTTGAGTGTGTCCCTCCAAATGGAATATCATATTTTTGGAGGAGCATCTTTGTTAGCCCATAGGATCACCGGCTCAGGTGAGTCGACCACTCACCAGTCTTGCTGACCATGGTCGAGCATGACCGACGTTGTCCAACCACACACACTATGGATCAAGGTTGAAGAAGAGAGAGAATAGAGCATACACACACAATACAAGCCATCAGCATTGGCCAAAGCCCTGTATGGAAGATGGCAAATCTGAATTCTCTTTACTGAGTTATCGTGGTAGTCTATTTATACAACTCTATCTATCTAGTCCTAGTACAACACACATGCTGTAACAATCACTAGATAACATAGTAGGACTGACTTTTGCGCCTGTCCCTACATGTGGCTATAGTGTGGTAGGTGAGCCATTCGGTACCTGCCTCTGTAGCAGCTACAGTCACACACAGTAGGGGGCCTTTTTGGCGCCGTCTTCCCTTGCTGTGTGTTCATACAAGGAAGTAGTAGTTTATTCTAACAATTATTCCCCTAAACCTACTGCTATCCCTTGTACCCCCTCCATGCCGATCATCTCCTTTAGCTCTGTGAGTCGAAGACGTCCGAGAGGATTGGTGAGGACGTCCGTGAGTTGCTGACTAGTTTCGACGAACTCGATGATGATCTGTCCTCCATTGACATAGTCCCTGAGGAAGTAGAACTTCACGTCGATGTGTTTGCTTTGGTCATGTAGAATCGGATTCTTTGCGAGGGCGATGGTGGGCTAGTTGTCCACCATCAGTGCTAGTGGGTGAGCTTCCACGTCGATTAGCTCGCCCAGTAGCCGACGCAGCCACACAACTTGGCACGCCGCTATGGCTGCCACTACGTACTCTGCCTCGCACGTAGATAGCACCACCACCTTCTATTTCAGCGACAGCCATGAAATTAGGGTCGACCCGAGGACAATGAGCACGCTAGAGGTGCTCCATCGTCCGTCGATGTCCCCCACCATATCTACATCACTGAACACAGTGAGTTGTAGCCTACTCCCACTAGTCTTTGGGAAGATGATCCCATGATCTACCGTCCCCTTGACATAGCATAGTAGCTGCTTCACCGTAGACTAGTGATCCTCTCTAGGATCCTCCATGAAGCAACTGATGTAGCCCACGACGAACACAATGTCCGGCCTTATGTGGACTAGGTAGCACAGACCACCGATTATGCTCCGGTAGAGTGTTGCATCCACCTTCATCGTGGTGCTGGCCTTTGTCAGCTTTAGCCGCTCCTCTATTGGAGTTATGCATGGCTTGCACTCAGCCATGCCACTCCGCTCCAACAGCTTAGAGGCATATGCGCTCTGACCTAGCATGAGTTCCTCCTTCCCCTATCTCACCTCGATGCCAGGGTAGTAGGAGAGTGCGCCGAGATCGCTCATTCAAAAATGAGCCGCCATCTCATGCTTGAAGCCATTGATGTCCTCTGTGCATGCGCCAGTGATGATTAAGTCATCCACATACACGTCGACAATGAGCTCCTCCTTCCATCGTCGCTGCGTGTAGAGCGCGTGCTCGGTTGCGCACCGATATGCGATCTCGGCATTTGAAGCCATTGATGTCCTCCGTACGTGCGTCGGTGATGATCAAATCATCCACATACACGCCAACGATGAGCTCCTCCTTTCCCCATCGCCGCATGTAGAGCATGTGCTCGGTTGTGCACCGCTGAAACCTAAGCTTGCCTAGCGTGGCGTCAAGCTTAGCACTCCATGCTCGTGGGGCCTACCGCAGCCCGTAGAGCGCCTTGCATAGTCGGAGCACCCTCTGCTCCTCTCCCTTGACGGAGAAACCTAGAGGTTGCCTGATGAATACCATCTCCGCTAGCTCGTCGTTGAGGAAGGCCGATTTAACATCCAAGTGATGGATGTGCCAGTCCATTGCTGCTGCCAAGGCTAGTAGCAAATAGATCGACTCCATGCGTGCTACTAGCGTAAAGACCTCCTCAAAGTCTATGCCCTCACGCTGAACAAAGCCTCGGGCAATGAGGCACGCCTTGTGCTTGACAATGGCACCGAGCTCGTCCCGCTTGACCTTATACACCCACTTTAGGCTGATCAGATGGCATCCTGGAGGTGGATCGATGAGCTGCCATGCCTCGTTTTCTTCGATTGCCTTCATCTCCTCTAGCATCGCCCATCACTAGTTTTTGTCATGCTCGTCTAGTGCAAACGTGGGTGGTTCCTCTACGCTGATGAGCAGTAGCTCTTGATCATTGAGCAGCCGACCAGCCAGTGCTAAGGGTCCTATGCCACCGACAATGTCATCTAGCCTACGGAACCACATCTCCTCACCTTTGTGGAAGGCATCCACAAACTCAGTGATATCACTTGGAGGTGAGGCGAACTCAATCAGCATCGATGGAGTTCCCTGTTTCGCTGGAGTGCTCGGCACAGCACCTGGAGTGCTCGGCACCCCGGTTGCAGTGCTCGGCACTACTTCTGGATAGCTCGTCACTACTCCTGCAGTGCTCGGCACCACTATAGGAGCGCTCAGCCTCAGTCTTGGAGTCATCGGTACCACTGCAAGACCTCTTGGCTCTGTCATGGGAGTGCTCGGCACTCGTCCTAGAGTGGTCGCCACCACTACAGAACCTCCCGGCGCTACTCCTAGAGTGCTCGACACTCCTGCCTGAGTGCTCAGCATCCCTCCTGAAGTGCTCGGCACCGCCTTAGGAGTGCTCGGCTCTGCCGCTAGAGTGCTCGGCACCCCTTCTAGAGTGCTCAGCACCTCTTTCCCAGCGTCTCCACCACCGTGGATGACCAGGTGCTCGATGACAAAGGTGCTGGTGAAGTCGCTAGCTTCCCCCATGCTCGAACTGGTCCAGTCCCAAGCCGCCTTCTCGTCGAACATGACATCGCACAAGACAAGCACCTTGTCTCCATGTGGGTCGTAGAGCCGGTATGCCTTGGTACCTTCTGCGTAGCCTAGGAACACCATGGGTGTGCTCCTGTCCTCTAGCTTGGTGAGGTTCGGCTTTGTCTTCCTAACGTGGCTGATGCAGCCGAATGTCTAGAGGAAGGACACGCTCGGCTTGCGCCCATACCAAGCTTCGAATGACGTCTTGCCCGTTAGGGCCTTGGTTGGAGCGCAGTTGAGGATGAACACCGCCGTGGTCACTGCCTCACCCCAGAACCTTGCCAGCATGCCTTTGGCCTTCATCATGGATCGGGCCATGCCGACCACCGTCTAGTTCCGCCTCTCCACCACGCCATTCTGTTGTGATGAGTATGGCGCGGTGTGGTGTCGCACCACACCCTGATCCATGCAGTATGCAGAGAACTCCATCGAAGTGAATTCACCACCACGATCAGTCCTCAGTACGTGGAGCTTCTTGCCGCTCTCGGCCTCCGCGCGCATCTTGAACTTCTTCATCTCCGCTACTGCTTTGTCCTTGCTCGTTAGGAGTTGCAGCCACATATAGCGACTGTAATCATCTACGAGCAGGAGGAAGTACCATCGACCACCATTTGTAGCTAGCGTGATTGGCCCATAGAGGTCACCGTGGATGAGCTCGAGAGCGTCCTTCGTGCGATACTTGGCCGCCTTTGGGAATGGTAGCCTCCTCTGCTTCCCGGCCAGGCAGCTGTCACATAGCTTGCCTTCGTGCTTGATGTGGTGGAGCCCTCAGACCATCTTCTCCGACCGACCAAGCGCGTCAAAGCTGAGATATCCGAACTAGGCATGCCACATCCATGGTTCCTCGGTGCGCCTTGCCGCTAGGTACACCGGCTACTCTACCTTCAGGTCGAGCAGGTACAACCGATTCAGGGACCTCTTCACCTTGGCAAGAAGTCGCTGCTCCCGGTCCCTGATCCTAAGGACTCCGTCCTTGATCAGTACCTTGCTACCGCGCTCATCCAGCTGACCAATGCAGATGATGCTAGAACGCAGCTACGGGATGTAACATACATCTGTTAGCACGCGGTGCTCCCCATTCTGGCACCTGAAGATGATGGTGACGCGCCCTTGGATAGCCACCCTTGAGCCATCACCAAACTTCACCGTATCGGTAACATCATCGTCGAGCTTGGAGAATGATGCCTTGGAGCCCGTCTTGTGGTTGCTGGCACTAGAGTCCATATACCACCGCTGCTCCTGGTCGGCGCCCACACGTCCGAGGTGGACTTGGGCGCGTGGTTCGTCGAGGTTGATAGCCTTCAGGGCCTTCATGGGTCCTTCCACCGTCGTTGCCTCTTCCTTCTCCTCGGCCTCGACATCGTGCAGTGCACGGAATGTCGCCATCAGGATAGTGGCCTCATCATCAGCAGCAGCTTGCGCCAGATGAGCCTCAGCCTTCTTCTCCTGCTTACAATTTGGGCACTCCCGTGCCTAATGGCCTATCTTCCCATAGCGTCGGCAGACGTTGGGGTCGACCTGCTTCTTCTTCTCCTAAGAAGCCTTGCCGCGGCGCTTGCCATCACCACAGCGGCTGGAGGAGGCTGCCTTCCCAGAGTTCCTCCGAGCAGCCCACTCCTCTTCCGTCAGCAGCAGTTTACCGATGTCCTTCGTTGCTGTCGCTTGCTTTAGGCGCTTGTCCACCGCCTCGCAGATGACCTGTCACATCCTCAATGGTGAGGGTGGACAAGTCCAGCATCGTCTCTATGGAGAGAGCGATATGGATGTACTTTGTCGGCATGGAGTGGGGGTACTTGAAGACCGCCTCCTCTTCGTCGATGGTGACGCCATGGCTCTTCAACTTGCTGATGAGCGTCTGCAAGCGAAGGGAGAAGTCCTCCACCATTTCACAATCCTTAAACTTGAGGATGGCGTACTCCTGCTTCAGAAGCTAGGTCGTCACCTTCTTTGCGCGGTCGGAACCGATGCGCATCGCCGCAATAGCCTCCCACGCCTCCTTAGCAGAGCTCTTCATCGCCAACGGCTCCCTGTACTCCGCCGGTACAGCAGCAAGGATAGCCTCCAACGCTGACATGTCATCTTCCTCATTGTCGGTGCCCTTGTCAACAGCATTCTAGAGCTGTCGGGCTCTGAGCTTGACCTTCATGGTTACCGACCACTCTCCATAGTTGGTGCGAGTCAGCGTCGGCCAACTGGTGCCGCTGACCTTCCGCACCGGGCGAACAACGACCTCTGGTCGTGGCTGGGTAGCCACAGCAGTGCCACTGCTTGTTGCCCATCTCCTGAACCACCTGTCATCGCCAGCGGTTAGTCTGGCGACGGCGCTTATACGGCTCTGATATCACATGTTAGCCCATAGGATCACCGGCTCAAGTGAGTCGACAACTCACCAGTCTTGCTGACCACGGTCGAGCACTGATCGAGGTTGTCCGACCACACACGCTATAGCTCGAGGTTGAAGAAGAGGGAGAACAGAGTATACACACACAGTACAAGACACCAGCATTGGCCGAAGCCCTGTATAGGAGACGACAAATCTGAACTCTCTTTACTGAGTTGTCATGGTAGTCTATTTATACAACTCTATCTATCTAGTCCTAGTACAGTGCACATGCTGTAACAGTAACTAGATAGCACAGCATGACTGACTTCTGCATCTGTCCCTGTATGTGGCTACAGTGTGGCAGGTGAGCCATTCATCGTCTGCCTCTGCAACGGCTACAGTACCACAGCAAAGGGCCTTTTTGGCACCACCTTTCCTTGCTGTGTGTTCACACAAGGAAGCAGTAATTTATTCTAACAATGTTAAATGGGGCAGATCTGATTAAGGAAGGTCTAATCTGATGTATTGGGAATGGAGAGAAGGTGAGAATATGGGAAAATCCTCGGCTGCCCAGGGACACAACCAGAAAGCCAATAACACCTAGAAATGCCTCTTTGCTAAAAGAGTTAGTGAGCTCATTAATCCAGCAACTGGCAATTGGGATGTACAGCTTGTTCAGGATATATTCTGGCCAGAAGATGCGAATGAGATTCTCCGAATTCCTGTTGATGTGGACATGGAAGATTGGCCTGCTTGGCATCCTGATGCAAAGGGCATATTCTCAGTGAAATCAGCATATAAGGTGGCAGTGGCGAGGAGAGATGCTCTTGTTGGGAGGGACGATTCTACATCAGGAAGTAAAGATTGTGGTGACGGAGATTTTCAATGGTACAAGATATGGCAGCTTAAAGTTCCCAACAAAGTTCGAATGTTTTTTATGGAGATTGGCCCATAATAGCCTTCCTGTAAAAAGGAACTTGGTGCACCGAGGGGTCAAAACTGATACATTATGCCTAATATGCAAAAGATTGGATGAAGATTGTGGCCATCTATTTTTTAAATGTAAGTATGCTAAACTATGTTGGCGGCTCATGAATATGGAAGGACTTAGAACTCTTCTAGAGAAATGCCAGGACAGGGAAGGAAACCATAATTAAATAAGATCTGGACTTTTGACAAAAGTGAACAACCGAAGGTGATAGTGCTGTTGTGGAGATGGTGGTCAGCTAGAAACAAGGTTAATGAAGGAAGTTGAATGCTGCTGAAATTCAAAATCCAGTCCTATACTACCTCTCAGAATTTGAAAAACTAAGCACACCTGTACAACAGATCACAAAGGATGGTCAAGTTTCATGGACGCCACCTAGTGAAGATACATACAAAATCAATATTGATGGTTCCTTTTTCGCTGGTGCAAGAACAGGAGGCTGGGGTTTTATCATATGGGATAGTAATGGTGAAATGTTAGCAGCAGATGCTGGGAATATTGTCTATGCAGCGTCGGCATTGCAGACCGAAGCACTTGCTGCCTATAAGGGGATTCAACATGCAGCACAACTTGGCATATGATGAATATTGTTATAGAAACAGATCCAACTGTGTTAGCGTCAGCCCTGAAATCTGTGCAAATAGATCGAAGTCCAGTTGGCTGCTTAATTAGACAGATTAGAGACTTCATGCGATCTGAGTTTGCATCCTATATTGTCTCTGTCTATAACAGAAAATGTAACTTGGTGGCACATTGTTTGGCCACTCATGGAGCATGTGTTCTTGGCTCTGACTCTACTAGGTTTATGAGCCAAGCCCCTGGGTTTGTAACAGAACTCTTGTGTGGTGATTTGCCTAAAGCTAGTGCTTAATGTTACTGAGATTTCAAAAAAAAAAAAAGGACAGGCCGGTGGTAGCAAATAGTGGCCGAGGCAAGCGACTTCATGTCATATGCTAGTCTTCAAGCTTGAGCAATTTGTTCTGGTTTCCACTCATGTATTTTCCCATTGCCTGACCACATGTTTTTTGTACTTAAGAGCAATTCCCTAATACTTGGAATTTGTTGTGTAACAAGGCACCAACGGTTATTAGAACCTTCTCTCTGTCTCTCATGATTAATACATACAGTATATAAAAGTCAAATAACATAGAGACATAAGTAAGGAAACTATTTTTTATTCTTTAGATATTGATAATTATAATTAATATAAAGCTCCCATATATATAGTTTTAATAACAGAACCGAAGAATTTAATAAAAACGTAACCTACATAGAGAATGGACTAGCTTGTACTATGATTAGGATTCTTATCATCCTTTCGTTGGTCCATACTACTATGTTTTACAACAAAATTGACGTCAAACTGTCAAAGACGCCACATCGTTCTTGCAGGCAGCCGTACTTCCACGTAACTCTGGATTTTGTAGCAACCAGTTGCTACCTAATCCTGACATCATGGGGATGCTATGAATCAGTGATCACAGTTGACCTTCTCTCGTCTCGATGCAGCTAGCTAGGGGCCCGTCGCGTCCCCTCCCCTGTACATATAATAATCATCGCCCGATCCAGATTAGCAAACCACGGCCAATTATCCTGCTGCATTTCTTTAATCTTGTGCATGTTTCGTCACATGCCCCGACATACCGTCCAAAATTCGTCTTTGTCTCGGCTCAGCATGGTCGCCCATCGCAGATTCCGGGCAAAGAGATTTTTTGGGACTGTGTGGGGAAGACACCCATGCTAGCTTGGCCCGCCCGGGAGAGACGGAGACTGTTGCCCTGTCGCGTTCTAGGGCAGTAGTATCACTGCTTGAGTAGGAGTAGGCTCTATTGACGACTGAGGTCAATCCAGGGGGTGGATAAACGACCGTGTAAATGGATCTGGCATGTCTGGACCATTTTAGGAGCAGTAGCCGCGATTTTTTTTCTGAATCTAAGAACTTTATTTTATCTTCTCTCTAACGCGACGTACGACGTCTCACTGGTTTACACTTTTCATACTGCTCAATTGTCCGATACAGTAAATATGAGCTTCGATTAACTGTGTGCTTACTCTGAAGATAAGGTGAAGCTGTGTAATCGATCTGTAGAACGGTGCTGGGCCAGAAATTTCTATCGAGCAATGTGATTGGCATGAGATTGACAGGTAATACTACTACTATAATAAATAATATAAAATTAAGAATTGGGTTTGGAATGAGTCGATCTCGGGTGTCACTAAGATTGTCCTTACGGAATCATTCTCCAAGTTGCCCAACGCAACGACACGGTATTTGCTGAGTAAATTACTCGTACGGTTTCACCTAACACCTGTGGAACCGTCCCCTCGGTGATTCTTCTGCAAGGATTAGGGGACAAAGACGTCCTATTGATAATACTGTAATTTCATTACCATTACATGCATGCTAAAGAGATCCGATGGAATATGTACTTCAGAGTTGTCTTATGTGAAAAATCGATAATTTATGAAAGATTATTTAGAATTCTCTAAACCCAATTCTTAAACTCTAAACTACAAACGCTTAAATACTCTAAGGGGTCGTTTGCGTCCTTTCGTTCGGAGGAATTGAAATCTACTTGATAAATTAGTGGCTTGGAATTTGACATTCCATCACATTCCAAAATTCACATATAAGCCTATCTCAAATTCATAGGGTATGAGATGAAAATTGATTCTACAGATCACCATTATATATTTCTACTTTGCAACTTATAACAAGCTCTTCAACTCGCTCCCCTTCGGTAGAAATGCAACAAATAAATATCTCTCTCCTATAGCCAACAATAATATACAAATATAATCCATATACAACCATATTAAATTAATTAATATGTCTCTAAATTATCATTATTAAAATGAATTCAATTCCAATGATCCAAACGGGGCCTAAAAGAAAGAAAAATGATAATTTTTTGGATTGATGTGGAATTTAAACTAACTTTCCACACTAATTCACCCCAACACAAATGGATTGAGGTGGATACATGGTCACGAAAAAGGCCTTAGATGGGTAGATTTACTAATGTCCAGTTATGCATCAACCAAATTGAGCATGTCATATATTCAGAGGTGATGGTGATAAACATTTGTTAGAACATCTTACTATTACTGATCGAAGGCCATATTAATCCTCACAGAATGCATTAAGAAAAAAAGATAAATTCTATAAATTCTCACAAAAGAATAAACATTTTATCATCAAATCGGTAATTCTAGTCATGATTAACAATAATAGCCATTGGATCCATTTCTTTTCTTTCTAAAAAGATACGCACCTCTACCATTATGAGAAACAATGCAACGTAATTCCCTAAATCTGCATCTAAATGACCTCCCTCTTTTCCGAATTATAAAGTAACACTTGAATTTTCATATACTCCCTCTTTTTCAAATTATAAGTTGTTTTGCCTTTTTTAGGTACATAGCCTTTGCTATTGACCTGGATATATGCTATCTAGATACATAGAAAAAGTTATATATATGTACCTAAAAGCCAAAACGACTTATAATATAGAATTGAGGGGGTATTATTGATATGTGCCATTATACAAAAAATGAAAATAAGCCCTAAAGTTTTATATAAATTACTGAAATCTATCATTATCGAGCATAAACTTAAATATCCCATAAATGCACACTACATGACCAATGCCCACTATTTTGAAAGAATGAATAATCATAAAGTCTATATATGTATATGTATTTCTGAATTACTCACATCTACCACTATTAGTACATAAAAAGCTAATTCAAAGTAAAAACGAGTGGGAGCGAGAGACGGCCGTGAAATGAGAAGGGTCAAAGTGATGGAAGAAGACAGATGAGAGTGACGGATGAGGAGACGGAAGGGTAATAAAAAGAAATTTCCATACCTTAATGTTAGATATAGAGTATGTGAAGGAAAAGTAAGTATCAGTGACGCATGCGTATGTAAATGGTCACAATGGCCTTTGAAAATTCCTAACACAACAATTAGTCGACTTTGCGACCTAGTAGACAGCTAGCTATATTTATTTTTTGAATTGTCTTCTACTTGTTCGCAGGCGCTAATAGATCAAAAGATGTATCTCTAAAGTGAAACTATGGCAACTAATTTTGTTTGTAGTGTATTTATAAAAAACAATATGTAAAATTATGCTCAAATTAAACTTGTTAGCTAGCTGCACCTCTCCGATCCAAATGTGACCAGAGAAAGCAGAGTAGTACGGCAACTTTACACGGTTTATCTCACATGCATGATGGTCGTCCTCGTGCAGCTAGCCATGCATATTGATGATCTCGTTATTGCCACACAAACGGGTGTGGCTTAATTCCTTTTCCTCGATCCTGTGCCTGTGCGTGCCTCCCTTGGCTTTTTATTTTTCACCTACATACGCGAATGGAGGGCAGCTCTCCCCAAGAATGCCGTGACAACGCAACCACATTCTGTCCATTCGTGTGTGATCACCATCCCTTTTTCGGAAGCTCTCATGAGGCCGGCTTGGATGCATACCACTTTCTAGGTACCCCTTTACTTGCATGCATCCCCTAACTTGCCAAACCTTAAACAGTCAACGACCAAATTTAAAAGGTTGATTTGATGTCATGAATTCTTATGCTACATATATTATATATATGTATAAGAAAACATATATATGCCCTACCGTATATTTCTTATCGAGCTCAAGATTAAGGTGATGCTTCTTTGCTTATAGAGGCAAAATGGCTGTAGCTGAATCTATGTCTCCACTTCACATCTATCCCGTGCCTTTGCTTGTTTTCGGCTAAATGTGTATGACCAAAAACTTAGCAAATAAGTACTAGCCAAATTTCTGTAGGGATATTTAATTTGGACACAATCCAAACAAAGAAAAAAAGTCCCACACCACTCTCAGACCTATCTATATTATTGCTATCCAATATCTGCCTTGCCTCATCCACCTAAGGCGTCCCCCAACAGTTGACCATCTCACTAGCGAGGAGGAACATCTGTCCAATCAGGAGGAAAGAGAAACAGAAAACTTACCGCACTAGCGAGGTAGCAAGCGCTTAGCTCGCACATTTCTCAAGAATTTTCAAGTATCCGACATACCTTTTTTTTATTGTTCTTAGATTTCATGTCTGCTGGCGATTTGCAAAGACTTTTGGGGACGCCCTAATAGAATTTGCACTTTACGGTGCAATATTTTTAAATTCTGGTTTTGAATTTTGTCACATAAAAGTCCTCTCTTTGGGATACGTGCCCAATTAAGATGCCCAATCGTAATGATGAATCCTGAAGAACTTCAAATGGTGCGTTATAAGCAGCATATAAAAAATTGAAAAATTGAAGACAGAGAGGGGGGGGGGGGGGGGGGGGGGTTTCCAAAGTACTATTTTAGCATTTTCCCTTCAAATTCATATGCATCCAAGCAGTTCATGGGAAGAATCTACTTTCATAGTATATGTCCAACAAAAGAAGCATTCATGATCACCTCCATTACCTAGAAATCTATCTATTATCTTAGAATTTTGTCAACACAAAAAGCCTTCACATTTGCCTCAATGTCTAGAAATTACCATGTTAGTTTGATATAAATAAAAAGCAAATTTATCCACCATTGTGGTTACAAAAATATTATACAAAAATACCATATACCAATATGTAAGTTACCCACCCCTTATAAGAGTAATGCACCGCTTACATCATGAAAAAAATTGATCTATTAGCTTAGGTATTTGCCCAACAAAAGAACATTTCACTCTCAAGATCAAGAAACTACCAGATTAATTGGAGAGAAAAAATACAAAATTACTCACCATTACGATCGATAGTAACAAAATGTACCCTATATCTGTTTGCCAATTTTGCATCACTGTTATTTTGAAAAAAAAAAACAATCACCCTTGTATTGGACAACAAAAGAAACATCCGATCTAGACATTAATGGGAAAAATGAAAACAAATGATCCACTAGAAGTACCATTAAAAACATTGACTCAAGATACCTTATACCTACATATAAATCATCCACCACTCCCTTAAGAAAAACTTAACCCGAAATACCCATATCTATTAATAGATACCGACTACAACCACATTAGAAAAATAACAGAGTTGAAAAATATGCATGCTTCTAGCTCTAGTATTCACCTCTACCATTATTTTAAAATTGAAGCTCAACTCTACCATTATAACAAATATTAAGCCAAATACCCTAGAAAAAAAGGATACTACCTCCATTCTCTTTTATAAGTATCCTGTACACACGTTTATATATGATCGGACCGATGAACATGCTAGAGAAAACCAGGGAAGCAGCAGTATATACTAGCTAGTCAGCAGCATCCTCAGTTAGAAGGAAGGCTAGCTGTAGCCTGTAGGCACGTAGACGAGTATATCGATCGGATGATGTGATTATGAATGAAATAAATACACAGCCATGCATGTCATGAAGCGAGCAAGAGGAACCCAGGTATTTGTCCCTTTTAGCTAGCAGCTGTTCAGACAAGCCTTTCAGAGGGACGGGGGGCAGGCAGAGGTCAACCACTAACGCTTTGTTTTTCTGTCACGGATTGGCAGCTCAGATCCAGACGACAAGGCGGTCAGGATCCCAAACCGAAAAAATAAAGAAAAAACAGAGCGAGAAATGCTTTTGGAATCGAGCCAGATTGGCAGATTGGGTCACATGATCTATCGAGCACCTAGTTGCTCACTCCCTCGTGCATGCATATGCTGCCTAGCTAAGACAAAACCTAAAAGATCTCACTGCTGCAATGTAAAGTATGGACGCACCATTTAGCCCATGAACTTTGCTAAAAGCTCTTTCTTTTAGCTACTAAGTTTCTGTGATTAATCTACTTTAGTTTAACCTCTGTTTCTGACTTCCTCTCTCTCTTTCTGTGTGTGTACGCGTGTTCGTGTGTGTGTATATATATGCGTGACCCTTGCATTGGCACAAACTAAACACAAGGAAGGAGTCCACTAAAGCAGACATCATTTCTTGCTACACTGTTCAACACCAGTCAATGTAGAAGGACAAGGCCTGTGTCCAACTCTCCCTTATTTTATTCGCACATCACTACCTTGCTTATGCTTGTTGCCCCTTCCCTCTCTACCTTCTTCATATCATTGTTGTCCTCCTCCTTCCTTCCCCTTTCCTGCTCCTACTCCTACCTGCACATACTATTCTGACGATGAGATCCAGCCATGGCGGAATAGAGAGAGACTGATCGATGGTAGCTTAGTATACAAGATGGTAGCTAGAGAAGAGCAAGTGATGAGAGACGAGGTCAAGGGTAAGGGGGGTACTAGTTGATATCCTTGAGGATGACCAGGAGAGATCAATCGATAACAACAAGCTGCTAGACCTCAACGAGGGTTTCGATGCGGAGAGCGAAGAAGGGGAAGTTGGCGATGATGAGGAAGACGAAGGTGAGGAGGGCGACGACGATGGCGGTAGCACCACTGATGTTGGTGGTGGGAGTGGGAGCTCAAGCAACAATAGCAGTACCAACAACAATTCGGAGAGCAAGAAGGCAGACGCCAAGGGAGGCAGCAAGTCAGAGGTGAGCGGTGAGCAGAGGGTTCCATCGGTGCGGCAGTACAACCGGTCGAAGCTACCCCGGCTCCGGTGGACTCCTGACCTCCACATGGCCTTCGTCCATGCCGTTGAGAGGCTTGGTGGGCAAGAGAGTAAGTACTAGCTAGCAGCTTGATCATATATATATATATAGAAGGTCATGATTTATTGCAGTTCAATTAGAGGAGAATGATGTTTTTACTAATATATATAATCCTCCAATTTTATTGACAGGAGCGACCCCTAAGCTGGTGCTTCAGATGATGAATGTTAGGGGCCTCAGCATTGCTCATGTAAAAAGCCACCTGCAGGTGTGGTAGATCTACTACAAATCCGTTGCCGAATGATCACACTAGCTATCTACCAGCAGATAACCAATTTGGTGTTAACGTTGTTACCTATATTGTTGTAGCACTCTTTCTGAATTCTGATGATAATGATACACACTAATTTATTTTCAGATGTACAGAAGCAAGAAACTAGACCAAGATGGTCGCCCGAGGGGAGCTGTTTCCTCAGGTTTTCATAGAACAAAAATCCTCTCGATCTGCATGCATATATAGATTTCTACCCCTCCTATAAGATTAACAGCGATCATCCATGTATTGTTGATTCGGTGTGCAGTGTATTCCCCAATGGATTTCCATTTCATGAGAGCCGATCGGCGCTTCCACGACATGTCCTTCTTCCAAAGAGCAGCCGCGCTCTCCTCCTCCTCCAGGCTGGAACGCGGCAGCTTCTTCGCGTCGAGGAACTGCAGCGCTCCGGAGTTGAGACGGCTCTATGGACTCCACCATCGCCCGCCTCCGACCCAAACTTTCGACTTCCGAAATTCCAGTTTCAGGTATGTATATATGCATTCAGTTCTTTACACTGAGCTCCTCTGACTCCCGACAAAGACAGTATATATATGAGCCAAAGCAAACCCTAATTATATTGTTCGTTCCATCAAAAAAAATTATATTGTTCGTTTCTGGCCAGAAATCATGAGTGGGCGTCGTCGAATCAGCAAGAGGCGATCACAGTCTCCAGGAATCACGTCACACCACCGTCGACTTCGCCACAGACACACCCGCTTGCATCTTCCGCAGCGCTGAGGAGCGATCGGCGGTGGTGGCCTTTCACTGACGCCGGCGCTGCTGCTGTCGCCGCCGGCGAGCACAGAGCAGAGATAGGAACTAATGTAAAGTTCGAAAGTTGCATCGGGAGCAGTTCTCAGCCACTTTCGTTGGCCATGTCGCCGGCCGTGTCCCGAGAACGTCGTCTTCCGTTCAGATGGCGGCACGGGGGAAGCGGAAGCGGTAGAGATGTCGTCGTGGGCTACCCGGGTAGCAGCGGCTCCAAGATCACAACAAGATCGTCGGATCCAGTCGTCATCGACGATGGTCTGCAACTCGAGGTACCGTACGTACGTGCTCATTTATATGGGACGTTCAAACCGCGCTCTAGCTAGCCCTAGATCCGTTCAGCTGATCATCACTGACACCCCACATTGTATGTGTGATCATTTCAGCGGCAGAATTCGAAGCACGTCGTAGAACCAACAAGGGCCTCCGCCGCTCCGCCGGACGAGGCGTGCCTCATCAAGCGGCGGCCGTCGCCGGTGGAGGCCCAAGATGCGACGCCGGACCTACAACTCAGCTTGTCCCCTTCCTCGGTGTTGGCCAAGAAGAGAAAGGCAATATCGTCGTCTTCCATGGACACCACCAGCTGCGAGTTCTCGATCTCTCTCTCGCTGTCGCCACCCGCCGCTGCAGTTTCCATGCAGGACCAGCGGCAAGAAAAGACAAGACGAAGCAGCGACAGCAACGGCGGAGGTGAAGGCGTTCTTGGGCAGAGTACTTTGGATCTGACCATGTCGATCAGAGCATTGGAGTGAGATCTTTCAAGTACTTTGGCCCATCAGCAAGGCCTTCCAAAACTTGCACACTGCGCCATGCAATAAACACCGTTAATTTAACCTCCTTGTCCCAGTACATAGATATATCATATGTGGATGCATGTCATGCTTGGTTATTGTTTCTAGGAAGACCACTGCTGCCTCTCTGATATTTGGCCCTTATGTAAGCATGGCCACATGATCGATCGCTACCTTTGTTCTTTTGTGACAGCATCTTTGGGAAACAAAACCCCAGCAAGACTACACAACAATTTTAATCGGTACGTAGTACAAGTTGTTGTTATGCATTTGGGTGTTTGAAAGTGCATAACTATATGTGGCGATATAGACATTCAAGGTTCACCTCCTCCGTATTTCTGCATTTTGGTTTTTGTATGGCTGCAAGTAGTTTTTTTTTCATAGACCATTGTACTAGCCCACCATATATCAGCATGTGCTTCTGCACGGGTTAGAACTAGAATCTTAGAAATATAATTATATCATGTTTAATACCTCAACAAATAAATAGTAGTTATCTTTGTGCTATCTTTTTGTTCATTTTCCAATGCAATATGTGTATATATCCCTGCAATTTTTATCCAGTGGTGATAAACTTATCAACTACTACGTATGGTAGGAGAATGTATAAGTGTTATAAGTTTATGTTTAATGCTAACAACTAATAAAAATTAGTTTATCCTTTGTTTGTTTTAACATAGTATGCATATAGATACATGGTATCTCATTATCTAAAAAGATACATGGTATCTATTTGGCTATCATAAAACTTATCAGTTACTGACTTTAGTAAAAAGTATTTGTCACATTGACCTTGGATGGTATTTGATGCACATATATATATATTTGGTCAGTAATACCTTCTAAAATGTGAAATTCATGAGATTTCGCATATATGTTTCATTACCAATATACAAATATATCTTACATATTTCCAAACTGAATAATTTAAAAGCTATTGATGTTTTAGTTTTTAAGTTTTGACCAAATCTTGTTCTAAACAACATGTTTTCGTGGTGGGGAGAGCGAGTACTCTATGTTTTTTTAATCCTTAACCATAGCTATTCTCCCTCTTCACAATGCCTTCACGTGTCTAGAAAATGCATTTAACGGAAACATTAGGTTAAATTATAGTGCTTGTCATTGCAACCCATCTCTCATGTCATCATAAATCTAGATTTTTGACATTTAAATTTTCATCTTATTAGTTTGCTACAAATATTATCCAAAATTAAGTCGAAACTCTTGTTCATATTATAATTTTATTTAAAACTTTCATTTTGTATTTATTAAAAGTAAGGACCTTAGGTTGTAGATTGCACTCTTAAGTACTACTATAACACAATCAGTAAAACACTCACCACGGCATTCAAGATTGTTGGTAAAGCTTGAAATAAGATCTAGGAGAGCCAACCATACAAACCTCAAAAGGATATTGTTATTTAAACATAATATTCACTATTTACTTCAAAAGAATCTCAGACCAATGAGGTCATGGACACCTTTGGTATGCACTAACCTCCTCTATTTTGTTAAAAAGTTGAATTTTCTTATCCAAGAATTATATGTGTCATGTTAGTTTTTTTCTAAGAAAAACATAGTGCTTACAGTACTCCATCAATGTAGATAGATATGTCAAGATATTTGATTTACAATATACGCATGAAATTTAAAATTATTTTAAGTTAGTTTTTATGTATTAATAATAATAGAAGTGGATAATTTTAAAACATATATTGGTGTCATTTATAGTTATTTATATAGTGCTTAAAATGGTACCATCAAAGTGTGTGCGCGTCATAATGTTTCACTTAAAATAAAATGCATGCTCGACATGCATGCTTACTTTAAATTAGTTATTTATAGTATTAATGTAACAACCTAACCCATTAATAGCCTATAGTTGTTGTGAAGTTGGCCCAAGTGGCACATGTGCGATTGTGGTTGGTGAGTTTAGTACCACCTTAGAAGTTTAGGGAGGGGGGGGGGTGAGGGCCAGCTTAATTATAATCCGTGCCGTTCTAAATGTAGCACCTCCGGTTAACCTTTTTACACGAAGCGAGAATGAAAGTGTAAGAGATGCTACGAGTATGTAGGCCCGTTTCACGTACGGAACTAGGCCATATAAGCAGTTTCGTTCCAAACGTAGCACCTCTAGGTTAACTCTTTTACACGAAGCGAGGACGAAAGTGTTGTTTCGTATGTGGGGTGTTACAATTAATATATAAAAAATATGTCATTTAGGAACATATATATGTGGTATTTGTGGTTATTTACAAAATTTTCCATATATTAGCATATGTTGTTGATTTATACTTAGATTTGAGGGGGATGTTGTAGTTTATTTTAAAAGTGGCAGAAATGATGTGATACAAATTTAAGGGTTTGCTTAGTTTATCTATCACAATGGCATGGTGGGTAGTTCAGATACAAATTTAGGTTGGTAATTTAGATTATGTTTTATAATGATATAGGTGGGTAATTTAGATGTAGATTTAGGGGGTTATTATATGTGTTGTTTTTTATTAATGGTAGAAGTGGGTAGTTTTTAGAAAAAAAATAGAATATATCTATAGTTGCTCTTATTATCAATGGTTAGGCTCGTCTCCGAAAATATGCTCTACTTTCTGAGCCGGACTTCTTAAGAGGCCTACCTCCATAAATCAATTTCCAGAGATGGGCAACTTTTGAGTGTCTCTGTAAATAAAAGGATCGCCTCCATATATTCATTTGGAGAGATGAACAATTTGTGACCATCTCCGTAAATAAAATGACTGTCTCTAGAAATCCTTAGGTATTTTAGAAGACACGTAAATCTTGTGACTGCCTCTATATATTAATAAAATTAGGCTATCTTCTAAAATTTTTTAGTACTTGTGTTTGAACACCTGCTAGTTGTTGACGGTTCGTATGTGTGTCTATAGGAAAGGGGATTCCGCAAGCGCATAGAACTATCGTGTAGCACTTCGCTTGGTGAGAACTAAGTGTCGAATTTATAATTTCCCAAAGGAAAGCAGGAGGACGTGTTGGGAACCGTGGTTAGGTAGACTAAGTAAGTATGCCTACCAACACGGAGGTGATGAGGGTAGTATGGATGATGGACGGAAAAGATAAAAAAGGATTTTTGATCACATAAACAGAGGTAACTAGAAGTGTAGTGTAGCTGAGTGTAAAAAGTAGAGTTTGTAATCTTAAAGCAGCAAAAGTAACTTAATGATGATAGTGAGAACGTCCTTAGTACGAGGGGCGTACGTGCCCTGAATTCAATCAAGCACACGGCACTATGAGCCCTATGTTTTAATAACTAGACCCAACGTGGTGGAATACAGATGGAGGATAGGGCTGTCACCACCTGCCAACTACCACGATCTATCCGGGGAATTAGCCGTACCTACAGGCAAGATATAGCCTAAGCACCACGCTTAATCTATAAACTCGTTGTTTCGATCCGAGCTCCGGTAAAATAAGATCGAAACACCCTAACCAGACGGTAGAACAAGTACTAACGATGAACGAACTAAACACTAAGATAATAATAATACAAATGCCAGAGAACAAACACCTAGGCTCACTAATGATATACAAGAGCAAGACAGGACTTGAACTAAGCAAAGCTATATTACTGAATAAAGTACTTGACAAAGTAAAGTACTAAATAAAGTAAATGCTAAAAAAAGATTACAAAGGAGCTTACCAAACCAGAAGACTCGTCCAGACTCCGAGGCAAGCTCCGCTCTACTCTATCACTACTAGCCAGCTACTACTTCTAAGATACTACTCTTGGAGAGCTACTGAGAGCTTGGAACACTTGGAATGCTTGAGAGCTGCTTGAGTGATGATCTCCATCGAGCACCACAACCCCTTTTAGTGTGTAGAGGGCATAGGGTACATGTAGGCGAAGATGAGGTGGTGGAGGGTGCCTTGGGCGTCGGGCGACGCCAAGGGCCGTTGGCCGACCGTCCATCCCACCACCTTGCCATCCAATGATGATGGTTGGCCCTTGGAGATGGTTGCATGCCAGGTAGGTTGGTTGTTGTGGTTAGAATGGTGGTTTGGAGGTCGGTTTAGGCCTCCCAAGTGAATGACGGTGGACCCAGCGATCTGTGGCAACTCAACGTCGTCCCTTGGATCAAACCGACATGGATCAACGTTGGAGAAGCAGTGAGGAGGGCTTCACGCAGATCAATGACATGGCAAGGGGGGTGGGGCCATCGGGCGACGCCACATGGCATCGACCGACGTGGCATGTGGGCCCACGGCCCCCCTGCCATGTCCCATTGCCTCTTATGCATGTCTTTTGTCCATTTCTATGATTTTTCCTACATACAATTAAATTTTTCAAGTACAAGTAGAACTAGGTGAATTATAAACATAATATGGCACATGTGATGTTGTTTTACCTTGATTTGGGTGGAATGTTGATGGTCAAATTGGGTGATTAGTGACCATCAACAAGCTTCCCCAAGCTACCCCTTTGCTCATCTGAGCAAAGATGCGGGTTTAGCATGTTGGATCAGGAATTGC